>NC_142187.1:316250-632500 GCF_026936395.1 Plectropomus leopardus | reverse complement strand
GTGTCTATCCTGATGTGACCTTTATATGAATAATCTCTGCATCCCTGTTATTGTGATCAGGTGTTTGCCTTTTCTCTTTCTTTTGTCTGTGTTTAGAACAATCCTGGAAAAAATGGGCCTGCAGGGGAAGATTGAGCCCCAACAGGCCAAAAAAATGGGACAATCTAAAACAAAAAAAACAAAGTATGTACCGGTTTGGATGATGATTTCAAAACTAAATTATATTTGTTTTACGCATTCAAGTTAATAAATACTTATGTTGTAAAGCCCTCCGAGGCAAACTGTGGTTTGTGATAATGGCCTTTTTAAATAAAACTGACTTGCTAGAAATTGTTGCTGTTGACATGATTGATTTCCTTTGCCTCAGGATTGCAAAGATCCAGGGACAGGTGAGGGAGTCAGCGGGAAGCCCACCGCTGCAACTTGGCCCTGGTTTGTCCTCATGGATGAGATGTTTGGACAGACGCCTTCCATGGCTCCCCCTGTCCTAATTGCCTCCATCCCTGAGGACAAACCAGGGCCAAGTGCTGCGGGGGCTGATCAGGAGGATGAGGAGGAGGATGATGATGAGGAGGAGAGCCAGCCAGGGCCAGCAAGGAGGAGAAAGAGGGAGAGAGGATGAACTCCTTAATTTAATTAAGGAGGACATGAGGCAGCAAAGAGAGGCAGAGGAGAGAAGAGCTCAGAAAAGCAGAGAAAGAGTAGAGAGGCTCTTCTCTCTACTTGAGAGAATGGTGGACAGGCGGTGATTTTTTTTTTTTACTGTTTTTTGCTAATAGTATTTGAGTTCTGTTTTATATTGTTTATATTTTTGAATTATTTTGTACAGTTCTTTCACATCTAAGATTTTATGTTGTATTTATTAAAATATTGTTACTTTGTAACACGTGTATTCCATTTAGTATTTACAAATGTTTTCTTTTATTTACAAAAATCAGAACATTTCTAACTATTTACAAAAATACAACAGAAATTACTATTTACAGATTAAATCAAATTATTTACAATTTGCTGTTAAAAAAATATTAATCTTATGAAAATATAAAACTATTTACAGTTATAGGCTGAGCAGGAGTCCCTGGCAGTGCTGCTGGACTGGATGGGATGCCACAATGAAGGCCCTGGTGTCTTCTGTCTGTCCTTGGGACATCATCTGGGGTGGTCTCCAGAGTGTGTTTGGGGATGCTTTTCTCCACTGTCCACTACATCATCCATCAACTGGATTTGCAGGGCTGACTCAATCGATGGCTGCCATGTCACTAAGAATTTTTTAAGATAGAGGTCAGAATTAAACAAAGTGCAAACAAAGCACTACTTCACTCCCTTATTAAGACAAAATACATCCCACCACAAATTATTTCGATAAACAAAACACTCTACAAAACACTTTAAAAGGGAATAACAGCTTTCAAATGATTTTACTTGCCGACTACAGATAGTCATGGTCGGGGTGAGCCGCCTCCAGGGCAGACACCTCCGCAGACAGCTGGTCCCGCCACCAAGCACCACTGACAGCCTCCAACCCGTTCTCCCCCTCATCCTCCAGCATGTCGTCCTGCAGCTCATCCTGTGGGGCCATGATGTCTCCCGCCCCCAGGCAGATGTTGTGCAGGACGGCACATGCTGTTATTACCTGAAATGAAAAAAAAAATCATTAATTTTGATTTACTCTGCTTCACTATTAAAATGAAATCCTGTTGAGTGATGACATACCTGAGGCACAAAGGTGTGGTGCACCTCCAGCGCTTGCAGGAAGATGGAGCGAAACCTGGTCTTCATCAGTCACGCTCGATGAAGCGCTGGGCTCCCACACCTTGTACTGGCCGCTTGTAAGGAGTGATGAGGGGGAGTGGCTGTTGGAGGCACGGGTACCCACCATCTGCAAGGATGAAGTGCCCTGGAGGAGGGTAGATGGCTCGCCTGTACAGTGGGCTGTGCTGGAGTACTCTGGAGTCGTGCACCGACCCCGGCCAGCCCACGTACGTGTCAATGAAACAGCCCTGATGGTCACAAACTGCCTGCAGGATAACTGAGGCGAACAGCTTCCTGTTTTTGTAACAGTGACCATCAGGGCCGCTTGGTGGCTTGATCCTGACATGACAGCCGTCGATTGTTCCAGCAGCTTTAACAAAACCTCTGTGTCTTGCCAGCCCTGCAAATCCATGAGTTACTGTCGCCAGGTCTTCTGCAGTCCTCGGGAGGCAGATGACCTTGTGGCGAATTGCCACCACCTCCTCAGTAACTCGGTGGACGATGCGGTGGACAGTGGAGCTAGGCATCCCAAACACTCTGGAGACCACCCTGTATGACGCCCCACTCACCAGCCAGAAGAGGAACACCAAGGTCTCTATTGTGGCACCCCATCCGTGTCGCTGCTCCTGGTGGAGAAGGTCCAGCAGCACTGCCAGAGACTCTCTGCTCAGCCTGAAGTCCTGTCTGGTGTCACCCTGCCCAAAAAACCTGTCCAGCACAGGAACGGCCAGGCTTATCCTGCAGTACAGGGATCTGGTCTGAATTGGGAAAGGAGGAGAACACGGGATGAACAATGATTATCAAAACAAAAGCTATTTAATTTGAGTTAATGAGATCTTTTACTTAATTTCATAGCTTAGATAGATAATGCTTATTCTGTCTATCCACTTGAAAGAGAGTTAGTTGATCACTTGATCAAAGTAACTGTTTTCTTATGATCAACATCAGGTTATCAGTCACTTTATTAATTTGGAATATATTAATTAATAGAAATACAATGAAACAAAAATACAGCACAATACATTGTAGAAATGAATGTACTGCACATTAACTAAACAATATTGGACATCAATTCATTTGAATATTGTTACCTGACATCTCAGCACTTTTATTTAATGAACAAACAAATAAAAACCCTAATAAAAGACATCACAATAGTTTCTATAATTAGCGTTAATGTCACTTTTTGGTAATAAATGTATACAGGTATGGTAGTTACTGCTAACTGTTATCTAGCTAATGATAACATTACTTTGGGTTAAAATAACAAGTTTACCTCTCCATGGTCTGCTCTCAGCCGGAGATAAATCAGCCGCCGACGCTGGCGCTGATGGAGGCGCTTCTCTTCTTCCTCCAGCAAAATAAAAATTAAAAAAAATAAAACAAGTAGCTCAGGCTCCATAAGTTTTTTCTTCTCATGTTTTTTGACTTTCTTTTGTCCCTCTTCTCTCTCTCCCGCGAGTATGAGCCTCGAAAGTAGAACTCCTTTGTGACGTAGGGTAAGAGCGGGAACATCTGGTGACGTGACCAGGAAATCCTCCGAAGGCTAGACCGTCCCAATTAACAACCGTTGATGCGGCCTTCGGAGGTGCCTCCGAAGGCCATGTAGGCTGCAGCCTCCGAAGGATGCAGACCCTGAATTGAGACACAGCTAGAAATGCAGGAGCTTGTTAGTGATGTCATGTCCTCTGACTTCCAACATTCCGTCTCCATTTGACTCCATTATAAATGCAGACATCATCTGAAAAAAGCATGAAACATAAACTGCAAGAACGCAAAAACAGTAAAAGTTTCAAAAGAACTGAATACATGCTGAATTGTGGAAGTTCTTGGGACCCGTTTCAAGTTTAAATGGAGTCTCTAGATGAAACTATGTGGAAGCAGTAGGCTTTCAAAGTGGAGGGGGTTGAAGAGCAATTAAAGACGTTTCCCATGCATTTCAATGGGAGAAAACTTTTGGAAAAAGTTTCATATTTAAAAAAAGCAAAAATTGCAGAAATGAGAAAAGTCATAGCAATAATGTCCTGAACGAGCTGAACGTTTTGATAGTTGAATGGTTTAAATTGGACAAAGCAGACAGAGTAGCGGTCCAAAAAACTTACGGGAGGTGAAATAAAAATAAGGATTTGGATAACAATAGTGTGGATGCATAACTAGAAAAAGCATTTGCTGCGGAACATGCATGTGGACGCTAATAGCTGAAATCAGTTGAAATCCATGTTTGGAAATGTAGAAATATATAGCTTAAAATACAGAAACATATTAAAAATTGCTGGAAATATCTGAAAACCTGGCAGAAATTAAATCTGAACTGCTCTATAATTAAGAAGCTATGAGCTGAACTGGAAGAGTTTCTAGGTGTTAATTTAAAAGGTAAAAAACAGAAATGTGTAATAATTTGAGGCATAGATTGTAGAAAGTTTGTTTGAGGCTTAACTGTCCTTGAAGAGCACAATATTTTGGCATTTCAATGGTTTCTGTAGCTGCAAGTATGCAGCAGTAGTAGTTGTAAAAAAAAAATACAGAAGTATTACCAGAAGGACTAATAATAGTAGTAGTAGCAGTTGTAGTCAGGGAAGTAGAAGTAGCAGCAGTACTTCTACAAGTAGGAGTAATACTAGCAGTAGTAGTAGCAACTGCAGTTGTAGTTGTTGTCGAAGTAGTTATATTGAAAGTCGAAAGAATTTCAGTACACAACTACTGTTATTAGCTGTAAAGGTAGTAGTAACAGTTGTAGAAGTAGTAGTAGAAGCATTCCTAATAGCAGAAGTAGTTGTAGTAGTACTACAAGTATTAGTGATAGTAGTAGCTTTAGTAGTAATAGAAGTTGTAATAACAGTAGTAGTAGTCGCATTACTAGTAGGAATATAATGAGTTCTAGTAATAGAAGAGGTGGTTGCGAAGTAGTGGTAATAGTATTGACAGTACTAGTAGAAGTAGCAATACAATAAAAATAGCAACCAGTGCTATGTTATTACTATTACAAGGTCCTTACATTGTATACCTGAAAACAATGGCATGACCTGGAAAAGAGAAAACCTTTGTGGAATGTACAGTATTTGTGAGACACTGAGAAATAAACAAACCCTTTATGTTTTAACAACTATGACGCAGACAGTTGACCTCATTGCAAATGTGTTTTAATTGGATCTAATGAGATTACTATTCTGGGGGGTGTATAAATGAAAAATGTATCCATTCATTGTTGATGTAGGATCTCACCCACTATGATTACTGCTCAAACAAACTATATATTCAATCAGTTATAAATCAAATGCTGATAATGTCCTAACTTTGGAATCAAATCTTTACAAATTACGAATACACATTTTTTAGGAAATATGTATGGAAATATTGTTGGTACATAATATATAATAGACTGCATTAAAAAGACTCAGGAATCCAGGAATTTGTGTCAAACATTTGAATGTAAATCGGGAATGGGGGGAAATAAAAAAACTAAACTAAACTGAACTAGAACTGCATTGAAGTTAACTGATAACTCAAACAAACAAAAAAATGTATATACATACTACATATTAGGGCTGGGATTTTATCGTGTTAATCACGATTAATTAATTACAAAAAAAATAACGCATTTAATCGCAATTTATTTTTGCACTCCAAACAGTGCAGGACGTTACTCATTGCACGAGTTCCCTGTATACTTGTCATACTTACGCACAGGACACAACACGGAAAACAGCAATGGAAACTGAAACCGATGAGAAGTTGTTGCTGGTTTTGTTGGGCGTAAAATTTAGTTTTAAACAACTAGCGGGTGGAAACCTGGATAAAAGCACAGTTGTGTGCAAATTGTGCTCTGGTGTGCCTATCACCAGAGCTCAGGCAATTTCAAACAAGATTCATCAGCTTTATGACACTGAAAAGCAAGAGAGTTGATTTATTGGAGAAAGCCGAATGTGTTGCTGTGACTGGGGATCATTGGACCTCGGTAAGCAATACAAATTACCTTGGTGTGGCTGCGCACACTATTGATGTTACTGACAGGGAATGGCATCTTGAGTCTTTCACCCTAACTGTGCAGAAGACGACCACCACACACTATGCTGAAAACTGCGCGGAGCAGTTTTTCTCTGTGGCAGAGGCCTGGGGAGTTCAACAAAAGGTCACCACATTTGGAATAGACAGCGCCCGAACCATGATCGCTGCAGCTAGACAGCTCCCATTTGTGCATATGGCATGTGTTACTCACATTTTACAAAGAAACATCACTGTTTGCCTTGGTGACAGCGGGTTTAATGATACGCTGGCAAAATGTCACAAAGTAGTGGGTCGTTTTAAACACAGCCCTGCTAATACAGAGGAACTTCACCAGGAGCAAACAGCACTTGGGCAAAAAAGAGACTCACTTACACACGACGTTTCCACAAGGTGGAATTCGACGCTGTATATGATCTCTCGTCTGCTGAAGAACCAAGAGGCTGTGAAGGCTACTTTTTGCAAGCGGACACACAAGCTTACCATGCTGACTACAACGGAGTGGGACAAAATACAGAGGCTTGTGACCATCCTTGAACCATGCAGGTAAAAATCCACCTTCACCATGAAATGTTTGATTAATATGATTTATCACTAGTTGACATATTTTCCTTTTAAAAGCTTTTTGAATTGACTATTGTTTTTAAGATTAAGATTTAAAAAAGGGGAGAAACAATTCTGTTTTACTTTATTGAATATGTACAGTAATAAAAATAATCCGGTCCTTAACTATCCACTGCAGATATGTGACTGAGCTCCTTGGAGGTGAGACTTATGTCTCATGTTCTGTGGTGTTACCTGCTCTGCGCCACCTGGACCGCACCATGGAGGTATCTGATGAGGATCCAGCCTACATGATGAGATTCAAGACTGCCTTCTCAAAGGATCTATCCCAGCGTCAAGCAACACTCAACCATGAATTGCTCAAGCTGGCTACAGTACTCGACCCACGCTTCAAGGACTTAAGGGGTCTACCCAAAGGAGAGCGAGAAGGGGTGTGGACCAGCCTTGAGGCACTGCTGCAAACAGAATCCAAAAGTGCTACTCCAGAGCCCACAGAGGAGCCAGCAAAGAAGAAGAGACTCCTATTGTGTGCGTCAGACTCTGATTCAGATGATGATGTGGGGCCTAACAGGGCCTTGAGCCTCTACAGAGCAGAACCCACCATTAGTGAGATAGACTGCCCACCGCAGTGGTGGTCAACTCATGCAGGAGCCCATCCACAACTGTCTGTCCAGGCCCGCAAGTATCTGGCTAGCCCTGCTACGTCTGTCCCTTGTGAGAGACTTTTCTCACTTGCAGGTAACATAGTTGAAAAGAAGAGGGCAGCCCTCAGCTCTGAAAATGTCAACATTCTTGTTTGTCTCAGCAATTGGCTGAAAGAGAGGGAGAAATAGGAGGAGAAGAAGTATTGTGATGCCAGGCCACTGGGTTGATTGTTACTGTTAAGTCACACTAGGATGTTGATCAAACTGTTATAGCCTATGTTACAAAGATTTTTTGCTCAGGACAATGGCAGAATAGGAGGGGCTGTCATCAACTGATGGACCATTTTTGTTTCTGTGTTGTTTTTCAAAACCATTTATGGTAGAAAGGGCACTTTATGTGTAATTATTGGTCTGTTTATTTTATGCCAAGGATATTATTCTAACTATTTTGCAATGTTCAGTTTCCACTTTTCTACTTTACTTTAAAGTGCTGTTTTTTTATTTTGATAAAAAAAAAATATATATGTTTAAGTGATAGAAAGTTTACAAAAAGTCCTGAAAAAGCTTGAATATAGCTCACTTGAATTTAAGTTTGTGCCTTGTGGACAGTGCAATCATATTACTATTATTCATATTGCACTTTATGTCAACACTCAGTTATGAAAATAAACACAATTTTGTTGTTTAAGCTCATTTATGTGTCAATTCATTGATTCAGTCGTATACCAAATTCCATTTAAAATAAAAAAAAAAATGTTGCTTCTCGTGTCAAATATGATATGCGATTAATTGAGATTAATTAATTACAAAGCCTTTAATTAATTAGATTCATTTTTTTAATTAAGTCCCACCACTAATATATACAGTGCCTTGCGAAAGTATTCGGCCCCCTTGAACCTTTCAACCTTTCACCACATTTCAGGCTTCAAACATAAAGAAATAAAATTTTAATTTTTTGTCAAGAATCAACAACAAGTGGGACACAATCGTGAAGTGGAATGAAATTTATTGGATAATTTAAACTTTTTTAACAAATAAAAAACTGAAAAGTGGGGCGTGCAATATTATTCGGCCCCTTTACTTTCAATGCAGCAAACTCACTCCAGAAGTTCAGTGAGGATCTCTGAATGATCCAATGTTGTCCTAAATGACTGATGATGATAAATAGAATCCACCTGTGTGTAATCAAGTCTCCGTATAAATGCACCTGCTCTGTGATAGTCTCAGGGTTCTGTTTAAAGCGCAGAGAGCATCATGAAGACCAAGGAACACACCAGGCAGGTCCGAGATACTGTTGTGGAGGAGTTTAAAGCCGGATTTGGATACAAAAAGATTTCCCAAGCTTTAAACATCTCAAGGAGCACTGTGCAAGCAATCATATTGAAATGGAAGGAGTATCAGACCACTGCAAATCTACCAAGACCCGGCCGTCCCTCCAAACTTTCATCTCAAACAAGGAGAAAACTGATCAGAGATGCAGCCAAGAGGCCCATGATCACTCTGGATGAACTGCAGAGATCTACAGCTGAGGTAGGAGAGTCTGTCCATAGGACAACAATCAGTCGTACACTGCACAAATCTGGCCTTTATGGAAGAGTGGCAAGAAGAAAGCCATTTCTCAAAGATATCCATAAAAGTCTCGTTTAAAGTTTGCCACAAGCCACCTGGGAGACACACCAAACATGTGGAAGAAGGTGCTCTGGTCAGATGAAACCAAAATCGAACTTTTTGGCCACAATGCAAAACGATATGTTTGGCGTAAAAGCAATACAGCTCATCACCCTGAACACACCATCCCCACTGTCAAACATGGTGGTGGCAGCATCATGGTTTGGGCCTGCTTTTCTTCAGCAGGGACAGGGAAGATGGTTAAAATTGACGGGAAGATGGATGGAGCCAAATACAGGACCATTCTGGAAGAAAACCTGTTGGAGTCTGCACAAGACCTGAGACTGGGACGGAGATTTATCTTCCAACAGGACAATGATCCAAAACATAAAGCCAAATCTACAATGGAATGGTTCACAAATAAACGTATCCAGGTGTTAGAATGGCCAAGTCAAAGTCCAGACCTGAATCCAATCGAGAATCTGTGGAAAGAGCTGAAGACTGCTGTTCACAAACGCTCTCCATCCAACCTCACTGAGCTCGAGCTGTTTTGCAAGGAAGAATGGGCAAGAATTTCAGTCTCTCGATATGCAAAACTGATAGAAACATACCCCAAGCGACTTGCAGCTGTAATTGGAGCAAAAGGTGGCGCTACAAAGTATTAACGCAAGGGGGCCAAATAATATTGCACGCCCCACTTTTCAGTTTTTTATTTGTTAAAAAAGTTTAAATTACTCAATAAATTTCATTCCACTTCACGATTGTGTCCCACTTGTTGTTGTTTCTTGACAAAAAATTTAAATTTGATATCTTTATGTTTGAAGCCTGAAATGTGGCGAAAGGTTGCAAGGTTCAAGGGGGCCGAATACTTTCGCAAGGCACTGTATATATGCATATACACAGAGAAGTTTTTTGTTAAACCTTCTTACTCAACTTTAAATAATGGGGAAAAAACAACATCTGAGTCTCGAGACATTAATAATTCACCTGAGGAAACAGTTAATCTTGTCATCATTTATATCATTTGTTTGATTTTAGCCTTACATTAAATGGATGATGGTGTATCTAATGTGGCTGATAATGAACATGTAGGCCCAAAAAAATTTGATAATTTGAAAAATCCATGAATAGGTCACAATAAAAAACAACAACCCATGAACATCACTATTCACCATCACCATCACTATTGAAATGTGCTCACACATTCTTCTTTTACTCATTCTCTTGCCTTTTAAAAAATAAAATTATTCAATGAACTGAAATTCATTGAACTGAACTGAAAACTTAAAATGGTAAAAAAAGAAAAACTTTTCTGCAGAAATCGTTTGAGACTATTTTTGGCTTAAGAACTCCACACCATGGGCTTAACATAGTAAGTAAACTTGCAGGGCATTTTGACTGCCCTTTAGCACAATTGCATTGGAAAATCTATGTACAAAGAAGAGAGATTTTTATCTCTATAAATTTAGACCAATAAAAAAAACAAGTCTTGAGACATAGATATCATGTAATTCCTATAGGGAGAAAGTGAATTTTGGGCCAATTTTTGCTATCCTGTGTTTGATTTGAGATAAACATTTAATGAGTGATGGTGTAACTCATTAGGTTAAAAGTGTGCTTATCTGAATTTGAGCCCCCAGCTCAAGGAGACAAAAAACATTGTTTGTTAAAAGAGGGATGCTGAACTGAGGGAATGAAACAAAAAAAAATACCTTTACAACTTGTGCAGGGAGGAGTTTGATGCTGCACAAAGGAGAAACTGTCACTCTGAAGGTAATGACAGACTGATGCCTGGTCTTTCGCAGTTTGGTTTTCTACAACTGATCACTTGCCAAAGGATCAACAGTAGTTTGCCTCTCCGGAACAGAATTGTGCACAGCAACAAATGCACAGATGGAGGTAGCAGGATGGATCTGGCCCTGACAAGAGAAACAGAAACTTATTGTCACAAATTAATGACTGAAATAAAACATGTTCAAAAGTTACACAAAAACAATAATCAAATACCTTGAAAACTGCCGCAGGGAAAAACACATTCCTGTCCAGTGCCATTTCACACAGAGAATTTAGAAAGGCTGCATGCAGCTCTTTGACATGTTCAGCTCTCTGTGCAGTTAGTGTCTCACAGTGGAGGAAGACCTCAAAAAAATTAATTTTTAATTTTAGCATTTCAAGTGTCAATGTTTTAGTCTTTTAAATCAAACTTATTAATAAATCTATGACTCACTGTTGATCTTCGCAATTAGGCTATAGTCGATTGTGATACCAATTTTTTATGCTGTACTTTTTGCACACAAAGTTTGAATAAAATATTTTCTCAATCTCTACACTGAAAATATAACTTGATGTTAGATCAAAAGTCCTTTGAATAATTTAATCCTTTAAATTCACTCTGACACCATTATGGACCGCTAGGGGACATGACACAGTACACAGGATTGTGGTAACTGTAGTAAGTTTTCATCATACCAGAGTGGAGACAATGCTGTGGTTGAGAGATGAAAATGAGGTCCAGCAGTTTGTTCGTATCTGTGGTGGCAGCAGTGATGACTTGTGCATACCCCCTGGACTGAAAGATCTACAGTATTGGCTTGCATTGGACAAGAGATCCTCATTGAAATCATCACAGACAATGATGAGGTGACAATCCATGATCTCCAGTGAGTCCTGACTTCATCCAGTTGGTTACCAAGTCCTTGAAAGGGGGGTTTTAGGCTTCTCGGAAGCTTAAAGAGAGAGTGCAGTCTTGTACCAGATATGCAATAGGCAGCAGTGCCGGTGAACGCTGTCAAAAGGACACTGGGGCTTGATATGTCTGCCTGCTCAGCATTTCTTGGCAGTATCTTAGATATGACTTTCCTGTTCCAGCACCACCATTTATGTAAAAGAAAAACTGTTCTGGATTTAAGCCACAGACACGCTTTATGCACCAGTCTCTAACTGTGTAGAACACACATGCTTGTCTCTGATGTTTCAGGTCTGGCTTTGTACTTGTTATTTAGAGATGTCACCTACACATCTGAGCATTCATCTGTAGTGTTCTCCAGATACAAGAGGGGAGGACTCATTTTCACTGCGTTGTCATCTGTCAGTATGAACACGACACCACGTGAACACTTTTTCATGTTTATGCCACATGCATGGGCCACACACTCCTGAGCACTGAGCTCTCTCTTTTGAGTATGCCTACATGATTTCCCTCATTTCATCACATTCATTGACATTGTCTCTGGGGGAGTTCTAAATGACTGTTTTGAATAACTCATAAAGTCCAGATTCTTTCTTGGTGATGTAGCTTGTGAGATACACGACACATGAATATGCATTGAGACTATACCTTACCCAGCAGTCTTTAGGGTCACGTTTGAGTATCACCGCACTGGATTTGTTGATCACATTGAGGTAGCGTTCATATTCATTGCATGTTAAGTTGCACTGAGCTAGAAGCTGCTGCAAACTGAGAGAGGCAGTTTTGGGATCATTCAACAAGTTGAGTGGTTGGGGCTTTCTCTTTGCTATTTCAACTTGCACTGGATCGATGTCTTCATCACGTCTTGTTATCATCAGGTCTTTTAGGTTATTAGGTCTTTCTGGCAGGTGGTTTGGGAAATCCAAATCTGCAACCAGAGCTGGGATTTCTGAAACATGTCCTGGAATGTTTTTTGCTGTGCACTTGCACTTCTATAACCTTCTTGTACAGTTCAGGCTGTGTATGTGGGTCAAGCAGTTGAGCTGTGATGTATTTGGACACAAAGTTACTCACAGTCAGATCATCATCCTCCTCAAAAACAGGTGCACCTTCTACCCAGATGAGGCAGTGTATGTGTGGGCTTCCTCTGTGCTGACACTCAACCCGGCAAAAGTAATTCACTACTTTGCCGAGGGGCTGTGCAGGAAATAGGAGCAGATCTCTGAATAATGCCTCAATACGTTTATCAAACATGTGCATTGCTATTACCGGATTGCTTCGCAGTATGTCACACTTTGCTGACCAGTCAAGCCCCTCAAAATCAACATGTTCACCTTGCTGCCTTTTTATTGCCTTAATGACTTCTGGCCAACGCATTTCAGCTGCAGAAAAGGTGCAAAAGAAAGTGGGAGTTCCCAACTGTCTGATGAGAGTCAGGAGTCCCTCTCAGTGGCTGCTTGAACCTGACTGTATCTTTATTTCGCAACAGTTTCTCAACCTCTCATCTATCTTGCAACATGCCAGATGTAATTTTTCGTCCATCTCTGGTCAGGGGCTTTCCTTTCCTCAACTGTATTGTCATGCTGGAAGTAGCCAAGTGTAATTCAGTCACAAACTGTGCAAAGAACAAGTAGTTTGTGTCTCCGGCAAAACGTTCATCAATGCTGAAAAGCCTCCCTTTGAAATAACTACTGGGTGTCAGTTTAATACGTCTCTGTTCATCCAATGTATTTTCACCTGTGGGGGACTGAACAGGAAAAGCCATGGCCTCTAGTCTTGGTGTTTTGAAAAAGCCAACTGGACTGTTTCTCTCAGCAGGAGCAACAGAGTAGATTCCTTCAATGAATCATAAGATCTCCTCTGCAATATCACATGAAGACATGACTCTAGAGCAAAGCCACCATTAGGCATGTCACCTTTCTGTTCTGTATCATCTCTCTGCTCCTTTGGTTGTTCAACTTCAACTTCACCATCACCATCACAGGACAACATTTCAATTGCACTGTTCATTTCTGCAATCATTATCACAAACATGGACGTACTTTCCTGTCAGGCATGCTGCAACCACATCTGGATGTTTGACATAATTTGACATTGTGCAGGAGTGAACTTGGTTAGGAAATGATGCCTCATGACAGTCAGTGCACACATAAGTAGGACCAGCTTTTATGTTTGATCTGAAAACAGATATGGCCTCTTTTATCAAACTGCTGTCATTTTTGTGTGTTTGTCTGTTGATCAGTCTGTACTTTCTTTTTATTTTCATGGCACATCTCATGTTATGCATCATCCCGAAAGTCAGATTGTTTTTATATCTGCCTTGCATTTGTGTCTTCTTTAACTGTTTATGTTTAATTCTGAATATTGGGTCAGTTGCATAACACTGAATGATATGAGATCTCTTCCTCTGTCTAAACTCTACACTATCCCTGTAACGTGTAGTACAATACAGCTTTTGTTTCTGTCTAAAATCAGCATTGCCTTGATAATGTGAGGAAATTTGTTTTCATTTCTGCTGAATCTCACTGTTGTCTCTGTATCTGTTGGCAAAGTACAGGGCATCCTTCTTTTTCGTTTCAGGATTGATATGATAATTCTGGCTTGAAAAAAAACTTTTTCTTGGCTTTATATGCTGCATTTGAATCACATTTTTTCCTTTCTTTCATTGTTTGATTCTCTTTTCTTTTTGATTTTTTTTCTGAGACCATTAGTCTTCTCTGAAATGTATTCCTTTGTTGTTTGTTGTATGGAAAATATAAGGCCGTATCACTGGCATCAGTATTTATCAGTGAAGCAGATACATTTGACTCCCTGTGAGGGGCATTATGTCATGTGATCAAACTGAATTGACTTGACTGTTCTGGTTCAGTATTAGAGATTGTGACACCAACCTCTAGTGGGCACTTCCTGCAAGATGTTATCAGAGACATCAGTGGCATCAGTATTCACCTTTGGAGCAGTTGAGTTTGATTGAATGTCCACAGCATCATGTGATGTGACATAGCTGGATTGGTTTGATTTTTGTGGTTTAATTTTCATATCAGTAGATACTTTGTGTAATCAGAGACATCTGTGACAAGGGTGTTTATCGTGTCCGACTGTTTTGGAAGAGCATCACCCAGCAGAACAGTTGACACAGCAGCAGTGTGACTTGTAAGCTGACTCTCTCTTTCTGGAACAGCATTATTCAGGGTGGCTGCGTTGACATCATAAAAGTTGTCAGGAGCCAGGAGTTGTCAATCATATCACTGAGATGTGTGAATGTCAGCATGATGGCAGTACCGGGAGTGTGTGAACCCAAGTGTAGGGGCAAACCTCTGGCTGTTCTGGAGTGTGGATCAAAGAAACTATATCTGCCTGACCTGGTTCTGAATACTGCCATACATAACTGTCTCATCAGCAGTAATGCATACTGCACATCAGATAATAGGCAGCTCAGCCCACTCTCTAGGTCCAGAAAACTATCTACAGCTCCGGGTGAAGGTTGTCCTAATGTGCCATGCCTGTCATGTCCACATAGTGTGTAAACCTGCATGCAGAACTTCATCAGGGAGCTCATCAGTAGTCAGATAAATGTGATCAGTAACCCTCTTACTGACCTCTTTGTACATCACGTTACCTTTATCCAACACAAGGTCAAGGTCTGCTCTGGTGATCTTTTCATTCTAATGAAGGAATGCAAGGAAGGTTAGTGAGTTACAGGTACACTGCTGGTTTCTGACATTGCTGTATCTGGAAGAATCCTGGCTGCGGGATGCACAGACATACAGTATCTTTCAGAAGGTTTTCACAGTCTGCATGAGAAGGCCCTGCGACATATAAATTATCACTTTGACATTTATGGGGTATGCATGACATGCACTGTCACATCCTGTCTTCACAATTCCAGCATAAGATAACTTTGGTCCACAAGGCACATCAGTTTGACATTCCTTCTTTACCTGTTTCACTTTAGAAGGCCCTGCCAAACATGAAGTATCAACACTAGGACATCACCTCTTTACAATGTCTGCATAGGACGCCTGCTGTACACAATGCATATCACTTTGACTTCTATCATTTACCTGGAAGGCATTATAAGGCCCTGCCATGCATGATGCATCAACACTGGGACATGCTCCTCTTCACAATGTCTGCATAAGATACTTGTGGTGCACACGGTGTATCACGTTGACCTTCTTGGTTCACACATCTTTACCTCTCCACTGCTCTGAGGAACAACATATTCAGCTTCTTCAAGTTGTTGGTGTTATACAGTGAATCTCATTTGACCTCTGCCAGCGCAGGCTCTGAGCTTATGACCTCTTTCCCTTTTTTGGCATTGTTATGCTCCAAAACCACAAATTCAGTTGTAATAACGATATGATTAAACGCAATGTCTATGACAAAAGTTGTTTTTCTAAAATAAAGTCTTGTCAAATCTGTGAAAAAATTCAAAATAACTTGTTTGTCTTGTCTTGTCTTTGTCTTGTCACAAACAAACTTGTTGAAATCAAGTGCACTTTAGAAAGTTGAAATAAAACTGTAAAAATGTATATATAAAATGCCCTTTATAGCTACTTACTAAGAAAAGAGTATTTACAGTTTAAGAAAAAGAACGGTACAATTCAAGGCTATACAAGACAGGACAAATTGTGTTAATGCCAATACTGCTTGTAATTTGTGAATATTTAATACCCAGCACAGAACAATTTAAGAAAAATCCACTAATATTCTACAACCAGTAGTCTAATAATAAAATATGATCTGTCCTGTTCCTCAACTGTTTGCACTTACCAACAGAGAATAATTTAAGGCTTTGATTTTCAGTGTGTGATAAATATTCAGTGTACTATATATCAAGGTGTTTATGCAAAATCAGGAACACAGTTGTTGTGTCAGTGTAACAGATGACTGCTTCTGGTTGCTGAAGAACATTGGGTCTGCAGACAGGGAACAGCAACTGTCTGAATTTTTATTTCATTATAAACAGGCTAAACAACAACAAAAGTCTTACAATGAATGATAGAAACAATTTGAATGCTTAATAATAATAAACTAAACAATGACTAATGTTGTACTATACTACTATGACTACTTATACACATGTTTACACTGGTTAGGTAAACAAAAGTGTTAAGTGTGAAGATACCTGCAATCACAACAAACCAGCAGAGTTTAGGAACAACTCCTATTTGTTTTCTTGTAGAAATATGGTTTTTCACTCCAATTATATCTTTAAAAAAAACTTGGAGCAGAATAATATGTTGTGTTATGTGTTGATGTTATGCAATTTTCTTCTGTCTTTACAATACACTTTGTATCAATGTAATGTCTAAACCAATCTTGTACAAAAAAAGTATTTATATTATAAATATTTGACTTATCTAAATAGAATATATCAATAGCCCAATGCTTTAAAAAATATAAACAATTACAAAATAGGTTATTACCAATTAAGAAGGTAAAATCACAGATCAAAAGTCAAATCAAATCAATTAAAAAGTGTATGAGAGATGACACACTCAGAGATCTAAAAATGTTGATCAAGTACTGGTACTTAACCAGAGTCTGTTTTCAAGGCTTTTCGAGGCTTTGGTTGGATAGAGTAAAGGGACAGTGATGTAGAAAAAGCCAAAATTAGTCAGAGGTTGGTAGATTTGACAGGATAGATAGAATGGCCAAAATCACAACAGAGAGCCAATATGACAGGGTAGAGGAGAGATGCTGGACAGCATGTAAAAAAAAAAAAAAAAAACACCATGGCAGTATACCAAAGGTAATAATGCTCAAATGTATGTCATGACATTTATCAATAAAGTAAAGATAGGAAGTAATTTGAAACTATAAAACAATAAAGTAATAGTTTAACAATAATAAAATCATTATTAAAGTGTGTGAACATACACTTCTAAAACAGCGAGGAGTCACCAACAGTGAGAGACAGTGAGAGAGAGAAAGAGAAATATTCTTATTTATTATTTTCATGAAGAATGTATATGCTGCCTGATTTTAAAATGTGCACTAATACTGACTTTACCATCAACAAGGCAAAATTGTTTTCCTTTAAGTTGTTTCTTACAACTTCAGGATATATATTAGTTTGTACAGCACAGTACATAAAGACTATATCGTCTGGTTTCAATTATGTGTGATTTAGGGATGCGCTATTGATCAAATGTTTATCACCATGTTGGCTTCCCACAATTAAATGAAAATATTTTTAAAATGTGTACTATGCTTAGAAAGGTTGACTGCACATCAAATTAAGCTCTTCCTAAAGCAACAGTCAGCCTTCACTATGCTACTTCACTATTGTGGACCCCAGGAAAAGTAGCTGCTGCTGATGTGGTAGCTAATGGGGATCCAAATAAACAAACAAACAAATAAACTTGTAGCCAATTGTCTAAACTTTGTCTCAACCGTTTCCACAGGTACATAAAAATTCACAAGAATACGCACAAAAAGTGTGACTTTCAAAATCTTCTGTGATTGTAACTCTGGCCATGAAAAGGTCTATTGATGTTTAACATGCATTCTAAATGTAAAACAATAAATTATAAATTTAGTGGTTGCAAAATCATTATTTGGGTGTGCAAACTTACACTTCAGGGTCAGCAAGGAGTCACCAACACTAATGGTCTAAAATAGAATGGAGGAGGACAGGAAGAGTGGAAGGAGGCCGCGGGAAAGAAAAAAGACAGGGAGAGAGAGCGAGAGACAGAGAAAAAGAGAGAGAGATTATTTATTATTTACATTTGAAGTTCTTTTGAGGTTGAACAATTTAATTAATACTTCCAGGAAGTTAAAATGTGTTTTTCTCAACAAAAATAAAAGCTCTAGGAAGGTGAAAAGTTATCTACAGTCAAGTTATGTAGTCTGCTATCAATTTTAGTTCCAGTATTTTTATACTTACCAACCAAAGCACAGAGCTGGGAAGATGTCCTGTTGTCAAAGAGAAAAAACAAGGTGACAAACAGAGAGTTAGTAGGTTTTAAAAGTAAATAAAATGGCTACATTATGCTTTATAAGATGAGTTGCATATACAAATATCAAACACTAAATGTTAAATAAAAACATTAGTACAGTATGTAAACCATCTGTGGTTGTAGGCAAATGGCAAACTATGATAAAACATCTACTCTGTAGTGCCTGCATTATAAAAGTAATTTATTGCAGTTAAATTTTACCAGCATGACACATTAATGTAACATCTAATTCACACATATTCACATGTAGAGCTGGTTTATGAGGCCTTTCATGTGCTTGAGTGTGTGTGTCGTGTATTATATAGGCACATGAACAGTCAACAACAAACTGGCTAGAATGTGTTACAGTCAAT
This sequence comes from Plectropomus leopardus, assembly GCF_026936395.1. Taxonomy (NCBI): domain Eukaryota; kingdom Metazoa; phylum Chordata; class Actinopteri; order Perciformes; family Serranidae; genus Plectropomus; species Plectropomus leopardus. The sequence continues at coordinate 613,920 of NC_142187.1, read as the reverse complement.
CCAGAATGAAGATTAGTTGCCACAGATGAATTGAGGGGGATACTGATCATACATAGGGTTGCCTTGCCTAACTGAATGCTGCTAACAGCTAAAAATGCTAATGAGAACTAAGCCAAAGACAGGCATCAACAGTGTTAGAAACTCTAAAGTTAAGGATTGGCTGGTGTGGCCTCACATTGTAGCACACGCTGGTTAATTTGTTTTGTCAGGACTCCCTGACAGTGTCAGGATAGTTAGTTAAGTCAGTGCAAAAGACAAATTTCTTTAATAGTTCCATGTCAGATAATATTGCTATAGTTAACATTAGTCTCTGTGCTAGCATTAGCATTGCAGCAATGCATGACAACTATGCTAGCATTAGCATTGCAGATACGTAACCATTTGCATTGTGACTATGCAAGTGTTACCATAACTGCTGACATCGCCGCCATGCTACTATTAGCATCGCAATTAGGTTATCGCTAGTATAGCACCTGTGCTAGCGTTAGCATCCCTGCAACGTAACTGTTAGCATTGCGGCTATGCTAACGTTAGCATCGCCGCGACATAACCGTTAGCATTCCCGTTAATATTCACTAGCTAATTATACAGGCTTTCAATGGCTGCACAAAGGTAAGATGTTTTGACCTGCCATTGTTATGCGGGTTACAAAACATTTAAATTTTAAAACACCAGAACTGTATTTCTACTGTTAAAACTGTTACCATTTAACAAATAGGCTTGGTGCTCACATAATTTACTGGACAAGAAGGTAGGACAAAATAACGTTGCTTCCGTGCGATAATGGTACAGTGTGTGTGTGTTTGTGTGTGTGTGTGTGTGTGTTCTTGGGCATGCCATATATTGACCAGAGGACCAACATATTTTTGCAGTAAAGTGAGGATATTTTTGGAAAGTGACAACATTTTAACCAGTCTTCAAAGGACTGTTTGAATGATAGAACTTGGCCTTAAAGTTCAAGATGCAATTAGGGCTAGGTCAAAGTTAGGGTGGGGGTTGGGAATACATTATGTCAGTGAGAGTCCTCACAAAAGATATAAGTGCAAGGATATCTGTGTGCATGAGTGTGTATGTGTGTCACTCACTGTCCCTATGAGTGTGGCAAGTAAAGACATATTCTGCCGCCAGTCTGCAGCTCTCTCTACTCTCCCATCAGGATTGGTAATTTGTTGACCATGAGGTCAAAATTAGCATTTCTGAGTCTGAATTTGGGGAAATATTTTTCTTGGACTGACTGGAGTTTTGTGCAATCTGTCTGCAGCCCTGTCTCAATTTTGTCTTGTTTGCACTGCTGGCAGAAGCAGTCCTCTTTGGAGAACTATGATTTTATCAGCCTGTCTCTGTAGCTGTCGTCTGCATAGAGAAGGATTTTAATCTCTTGAGTCATACAGAGTGAGACCGAGAGCTGTTGATTTCTCTTAGACTGATTCATTGATATAGATAGTGAATGGTGCGGCTTATACAGCAGCCCTGTCTCACCCCACATCTGAGAGAAAAATGTCCTTTTGTTGCCAATTTGTATGCTGCACTTGTTGTTTGTTTACATTGATTTAATTATACCGTATTTTGACCCCCTACACCAGATTCAATCACTTTGAAAAATAGACTATTTGCCTAATAATATATAGTCTAATTAATTAATCAATTTGCTGATCAGTACAGTCGTGCAGAGGGATTTCCTTAAATGTAGTGTTCATATAGACTAAAATAGATTGTAGGTATTATTGAGATGTCAGAGATGTACATGTACTCTTAATTTTCATAAATGACCAACAACACATAGAAAAATAAATAGATAAAATTAATTAAATAACTGTTATTTAATTAATTTATTAACTATTAACTAAGGTAGTAATAACAGCTATTTTATATATATATATATATATATATATATATATATATATATATAGATAGATAGATGGATAGATGGATAATGGTGTACTTACTCATCTATTATGTATATGATACATCTATTACACACACACACACACACACACACACACACACACACACACATATATAGGTGTCATCCAATGACTCATATTTGTTTGTTTGTTTTTTTCAGATGGCAACCCGTTCCAGCACCCGTTATGACCATCCTCCAGCCCTACACATCCTCTGTGTAAAAATAATTGTCCAACCAAGGGTCCTTGGTTGGAGATTCGAAAAAGATGACGTTCAGCCAACAATAACAAAACAAAACAAAGTTGCTGTTGTCAGTGATGGGGACTTCTCAACTAAATAAACCCTCTTTGAGGAGCTCACTCCAAAATTAGTGCAGGGCCAGACCTACATGATGACTGGGTACAGTCTGCGGGGGTGCTGTCCCCTATATTCTACAATTCTACAATACTACAATTTCATTAAGCAGACGCTTTTATCCAAAGCGACGTACAACACAAGCAAGAATTTAGACTTAAGGAAAAAACCCTTAGTAAGTGCAAAAAGTGCTTCAGGTGACTTCCGGTTATGGGACGTGCGAGGTAGACGCGTGGTTAGCCTGCTCCCACTTCCTAACTTTTATCTACCTATTTAACCTCGCCATTTTCAATATCCATTGTCTGCAACAGTTTCTCAAATCCGTGCTCGCCGCATCGACTGCTTCATGATGTCTAAACAGAAGGGGAAAAGCGAAAGAGACAGGGATCCTGCGTCCGCAGTTAGCGTCGCTAGCATCTCTATGGCTGACATTAGCCTGTTGCTGGAGGATCATAGAGCGGCTCTCTCGGCTGACTTCAGATCATCATTTGAGTCTCTGGCGTCCTCACTGGACAGCATTAACTCTACAGTAAAGGACCACGACCAGCGCATCGGTTCTTTGGAGACTAACGTCAGCGAAGTTGACCAGCGCCTGCAACAACTCGAGGCCGCATGCTCTGTTTTATGGAGTGACAACGAGTCATTGAAAACTAAAATAGCGGCGCAGCAGGCGCCAAAACATCCGGATCATTGGCCTACCTGAAGCCACTGAAGGTCCCCGCCCGACGGTGTTCTTTACACAACTTCTGGTTGACGTCCTCGGCACTGAAGTCCTCTCCTCGCCACCCGAGCTGGATTGGGCTCACCGGAGCCTCGCGCCTAAGCCGGCTCCGGGGGGTAAGCCGCGACCTGTCATTCTACGGTTTCAGCGTTTTCAAGTTAAAGACCTGGTGATCCGCGAGGCTCGCAGGCGGGGGGACTTGCTCTACAAAGGCCATAGGATTCGTTTTTACGAGGATTATAGCCCAGAAGTGCTAAAGCTGCGCGCAGAGTACAGATCCTCCATGTCCGAGCTGTACAAGCGGGGGTACAAGCCGGCTCTCCTCTTTCCAGCCAAGCTGCGCATCACGCTGCCTAATGGGGACAGATCCTGGCTCCAATCCGATGCAGAGGCTGACAAGTTTGTTCGGAGTTTGAACACGGATCCGTAAGCAGATTCACTGACACTACTATCTCCTTCTACTGTCACTGCAGTTTTGTTGGTGACTCTTTAGTAATTAATCTCTCCCGTAATAACTTGCATTTGACTGACTTTAAGTGCCTTCACTTTGCACATGTTTTTAATAGTCTTTCTTGAGGTCATTTAATTTTGTGTTTTATTAACGAGACTGCAGCCGGCATTATCTGTTCATTGTGCTCTCAACGGTTGTTATTTTATTTTATGGCATTTTATTATTTTGTTCAATTTATAGATTAAATATAATCTCTAAATAACCTGCTCGACTGCCTGAAAGAGTAAAATAGAGAGAAAATAACTGAATATGTACTTATAATTTGTACTTGTTGGTTGGCTATTTTGGTACATGTTCTCAAGCATATCTGCAGCAGTCTACTGCAACAGTAAGGCTTTTATGTTTACAAAATCGGCTCTATGTTTGCCAGACATTAAGTTCTTAAAGTTTCAATTGAGGTATTTGAGAAGGTTGAAATTCTTAATTTGTTCTTAAAATTATATCTCCATTTGCTGTGGGAATAGGTTGCTGGGGAAAAGGGAAGTAGTAAGGTGTGCTGATGAGAGTATCAGAGTGTTGTATGTTGCTGGTGTTCTGTGAAGCAACTGGGTTTCTGTTGGGGGGTGGATTGGTGTAAGATCTGCATGTTTTATTGTTTTTTTTTTGTTAGAATCCTTGTGCTTTTGTATTCATTTTCTCTTCGCTTTTTCTTTAGTGCTGCGTTTATGCTATACATTTTCATTGTCAACAAGTACAGTGTTTTTTCATTTAGTGCTACTGGACAGCAGGCGGGTGCTGTCAGCCATGGGGGCAGAGGTATGCACGACATCACTTATCTAAATGCTAAAATAACATTTTATGCCAAGCTCTAATAATCTGACAGCACCTGGTGGGGCTTTAAGATTTACGAGCTGGAATGTCAAAGGCCTGAATTCACCTGCAAAGTGTTAAACCATTTAAAATTTTTGCACACCAGAATTGCCTTTTTGCAAGAAACTCACCTTAAGCCATCAGACCACTTAAAACTTCGTAAGGGATGGGTAGGACAGCTTTATCACTCGGCTTTCTCTAGCAAGGCTCGGGGGGTTGCAATCCTTATTCATAAATCAGTCCCATTCTCCGTGTCCACTGTTATATCAGATCCCAACGGTCGTTTCATCATAATTACAGGGAAAATTTGTGGCAATAATTTGACGTTGGCAAATGTATATGGTCCAAACTGGGATAATGAGGATTTTTTCAAGCATCTCTTTTTTTCTCTTCCAGACTTGAACTCTTGTCAGCTTATTCTTGGCGGGGATTTTAATTGCTGCCTCGACCCTTCTCTCGACCGATCATTCAACAGGGCATCTACCCTGTCTAAATCATCCAAAGCCATCCAGACATTTATGGAGCAATATGCTGTCTCTGATGTTTGGCGCTTCTTTAGCCCTAGTGCCAAGCAGTTCTCCTTTTTTTCACCTGTCCACAAGTCTTTTTCCCGAATTGATCTTTTTCTAATTGATAATAGATTATTGTCCTCAGTCAGCGCATGCTTTTACACCCCTATAGTAGTATCTGACCACGCAGGCGTCATACTTGACATTTCCTTTCCGGGTAGACCCTTAACACGATCCCCCTGGCGTCTTAATCCTGTTCTGCTTACTGACACTGACTTTATTAACAGTATTAGCAGTCGCATTGATCTTTTTGTTTCTACTAATATTAATTCCGACGTCTCTGCCTCAACAATTTGGGAGGCATGTAAGGCCTATTTACGAGGTGAAATAATATCCTACTCTGCCTTCCAGAACAAGATTACGATGGAGAAACGTATTGATCTTTCCAGAGCTATATCGGAACTGCAAACGAAATGCGCAGAATCGCCTGATGCAGATCTGTTCAAAGAACTGCTCACAAAAAAGGCAGAGTTTGACACCCTGGCATCTAACGAGGCTGCAGAGTCTATACTTAAAACACGGCATAATTATTATGAATTTGGTGATAAACCAAGTAAAATACTTGCCCATCAAATCCGTCAATCTGTCTCAACACAGCACATCACTCAGCTCAGTACTCCTGACGGTATCACCATAAATCCTAAATCTATCAATGATTACTTTAGGGACTTTTACTCTGTGTTGTATACTTCTGAGAGTTTAGCTGACGAGACACATTATCAAAACTTCTTCAAGGCTTTAAATATCCCTTTCATTGACCCCGAAATATCTTCTGAATTAGATAAACCTTTCACAGCTAGTGAACTCAAGTATTGCTCTAATGTCAATGCAGAATGGAAAGTGCCCGGGCCCAGATGGTTTCCCTACCGAATTTCTGAAGACATTTGCCAAATTATCCCAGCTTTTATTGAGTATGTTTAATGAATCATTACAATCTGGTGTACTTCCACCTTGCGTCAGGCCATAATTTCTCTTATATTAAAAAAGGATAAAGATCCTAATTTTTGCGGCAATTACCGCCCTATTTCTTTGCTTTGTGCAGATGTCAAGTTGCTAGCAAAGATGCTGGCAAGACGTCAAGAGTCAGTTCTGCCAACAATAATTTCAATAGATCAAACAGGGTTTGTAAAGAATAGACACTCTTTTCATAATGTTAGACGGGTATTTGATATACTATATTCACCCTCATCCTCCGACAGCCCAGAAATGATAATTACGATGGGCCATGAAAGCTTTCGACCGTGTGGAATGGTCATACTTGTTTTTTGCATTAAAAAGGTTCGGATTTGGCAGTAAATTCATCTCATGGATTAAGCTTCTATATACATCACCTTTAGCTTGTGTTAGGACTAATAATGACTATTCTAATTATTTTCCCCTCAATCGTGGTACCCGGCAGGGCTGTCCATTATCCCCTTTGTTGTTCTCCATTGCAATCGAACCACTAGCAGTGGCTCTCAGATCCAGTCAGGTTGTAGGCATCTCAAGAGGGGCTTGGAACATGGTGGCCCTCTATGCTGACGACCTCTTACTGTTTATCTCTGACCCAGACAGATCAACCCCTGTGGTGTTAGCTTTGCTGAAACAGTTTGGGCAGATTTCAGGCTACAAATTAAACTATAATAAGAGTGAAGTTTTCCCCATTAACCATGCTGCTTCAACATATCCCCTTTCAAATTTGCCATTTAGGACATCTCCAGAATGCTTTAGATATCTTGGTGTTTGTATAACTAAGAACCACTCAGATTTGTTTCAGTGTAACTTTACTCCTTTGCTGGTACATTTGACTCAAGATCTTCAGCGTTGGTCTCTCTTACCTTTATCTCTCGCTGGTAGGATAAATTGTATAAAAATGAATGTTCTCCCTAAGTTTCTATATCTTTTTCAATGTTTACCAGTCTTAATCCCAAAACACTTTTTTCAATCACTTGATAGCTCTATATCCCAGTTTATATGGAACAACAAAACACCCAGAATCAGAAAGAGCATCCTACAAAAAAACAAAGAAATGGGGGGTTTAGCATTACCAAATTTTTTACATTATTACTGGGCTGCAAACATTCGGACCATGTTACACTGGTGCCATATTGACAATCAAGCCTTGCCATGGTTACAAGTGGAAGCCACTTCGTGTGGGTCTTCTTCGTTGATGTCTCTTTTGTGCTTCCCCTTGATGTTACCCTCATCATCTTATTCCAATAATGTTGTGGTTAAAAATAGTCTGAAGATCTGGGCCCAAATTAAACGTCACTTTGGATCTCAGGTAATACCCCTATTGACCCCCATAAATTCCAACCCTCTATTTCCCCCCTCTATTACTGACAGAACTTTTGCTACCTGGGAAGATCATGGGATTATTTCTGTAAAGCACCTTTATATCAATGGAACCTTTGCACCTTTTAATCAATTGGTTTCTATTTACAACCTTCCAAGGACCCATTTTTTCAGGTACTTGCAGGTCAGAGACTTCATTCGAAATCGGTTTCCTGGCTTTCCTGCTCTCCCGCCTCTGACTTTGTCTGATACAATTTTTGGTATAAATCCTCACCTTAAAGGTACCATTTCCAAATTATATGACACCTTTTTCACTTGCCAGACTTCGTCCTCTGATAATCTCCGCACCTCCTGGTCTGAGGATCTTGGCATAGAGATAGAGACTGATGTTTGGCAGTCTGTTTTGAAACGCATCCACACATCATCTATTTGTGCCCGCCATGGTGTCATGGTGTCATGGTGTAAGATAGTTCATAGAGTCCACTGGTCTAAAAGTAAATTATCTCGCATATTCCCTGGCATAGACCCTAATTGTGATAAATGTCGTCTAGGACCTGCTGACCTCACCCACATGTTTTGGTCGTGTCCTGCTCTGTCTGCATTCTGGAATTCTGTTTTTGATTCACTTTCAGCCATCACATCTGTTAATATTCACCCATCGCCTTTAGTTGGCTTGTTTGGTGTCCTGCCCCTTGACCACTCGCTGCCATCCTACTCTTCTGAACTTGTTGCCTTTTTGACACTACTAGCAAGGCGTGTAATTCTGATGCATTGGAAGAGCCCCCATCCACCCTCCCATTCTCACTGGATAAAAGACGCCCTTTTTTTATGAAATTGGAGAAAATAAAACACTGTCTTCGAAGTTCCAACGTTAAGTTTTCTAAAATTTGGCTCCCCTTCCTAGAACATGTCAGGTCCATTCAGTTGAATATTGTCCCCATCGGTGGTGCGCCCCCCGCCACTGTACCACCATCCTGAACCTTCTGGCCTGCTAACCCTGCTTTCCCAGTCCTAGTGGTACATCTGCATTGAGCAGGTCATTTTGCATTTGTGATTACGCATGCACTCATTATTATCTGCCTTTTTTTTTTTTGTCTGTTTACTTGTCTTTGTCTTTGTTTTTGTTTCTTATTTCCTGTTGTTGTTGTTGTCCTTGTAGTTATTATTTATGATTACCTTTTAAGACTGCACTGCTTGTTCCCATGTTTTTTTTTTTGTTTTTTTTTTGTTTTTTTTTCCTTTTCTCTATGAATGTCTCTACAAACAACCTTGCTGTGCTGTATTATTTGTCTAGTTTTCTGCCAATTTTATCTTTTACGGACATGTATGGCCTTACACAAGTTTGTGTTTTTGAAGTTTTGTATAAAAATTTCTTGAAAATCTCATAAATAAATCATATGTAAAAAAAAAAGTGCTTCAGGTGTGATTGGTCACAGGTATTGCCGTCTAGTGGCAGAAGAAGTGCTGCACAGCCCCCCTTTTTTTTTTGAAACCAAAGTAATAACCAGTAGCGATCTCAGCATCTGAGATTCAACAATCTCAGTATCACTACTTACGATGACAGTCAACATACAACATCACACAACTTTGTCAGTGCTAGATAATATATATATATACCCTCAATGTAACTGGGTTGACCAAATTTTTTAGGGGCCCAGACATTTCTCTGTCTGAGGAAATGAAGGCAGAGGTTTAGGGGCTTTTAAACCCTCCCTCTCCTCTCATCCCCCTTCACCAAGACATCAGGGCCCTCATCATTGTGGAGGGAGAAGTGCCGGAGGTACATTTTCACTTGGCTATGAATTTCAAAATGCTGAACTGGTGTCGATGTTTTATGATAGAGTGGTTTGCACTTGGAGTAATTTCCTCCTGTAATGTTTTGATGTTTTGTTACTAATATGAGAGTGATGTGAGGATTCTGTCTCCAGCCTTTTCATCTGTTGTCTGGGACAGATAAATGACTTTGATCATCTCTGAGCTGCTGAAGAAGGAGCTCTCCGGACCTCAAGTTGTTATCCTGATAATAAGTTGAGCTCTCAAATATTGATAAAAAACATGTATAATGTAAATAACACAGAAACCCACCTTTTTGTTTTAGGTGTCTGGTGTAAGGAGGTTGACGTCAGGAAGAGATTCTGTTTCATTAAGAAATCTTTCTCTGAAACAAGTAAGCTATACATTAGATAAGCTGTTCATTTGCTAAACTGTGTTCTTTTTTTTTTTAGCTGGACCGACAAACACTCCAGAGACCAGTGTTGGTCAAGTTACTTGGAAATAGTAATTAGTTACTGATTACTGATTACTTCTCCAAGAAAGTAATCCTGTTACTTTACTGATTACATATTTTCAAAAGTAATTAGTTACTTTCATAATTACTTTACTTAGTTACTTTTCAAAAACATGATGCACAACCTGAATACAGTATAAAGCAATAGACCTCTGAGCCTAATTCTATTCTTTCTGCATATTCCATTAGATAAAACTGAATCAAATGAAACTGTCTTTTTTAACTTGTTTTATGAGTTTCAATCCTTTAACTTCATGCACATTGCATCAAGCAAAAATCAAATGAAAAGTAACAGTCTCTGACTTGAAGAAAATTGCTAAACATTTAAACCTATTTTCTGCACATTCCACCATATTTTAATAAAATAAAACAAGTTTTCCTCTGTTAACTTATATTTCTGCATATTCCAGCATATAAAATAAAAATCTTTTTTGTGTGTATACTCCTTCATTCGAACAGATGTAAAGAAAATATAGCAATAAAATAATTAAAATCAAAGTCTCTCCTAACTGTATTCCAAATTATTAACATTTACATCTTTTAACAGTTGGTAAAGTGCAGAGAGGAGTAATAAAGAGTTTACCAAAACAGAAAATGCTGTTGCATGCCATAGTTAGGCTGTTAGTCCAGTCTCATTTTATGGCTACCCTGACAAGGCCCTATGTTTTTTTGTTTTCTCGTGGAGTGAAACAGTGGTTATATCGCATCAGCAGAAGCTTCTCAAACCTCCTATTAGAAAGTCTGTTCCTTTTTGGGGAAAGCACCAATCCACCTAAACTGAACAGCCGTTCCACTGGTGCACTGGATGGAGGTGGAGTGTTGTATTTCATGTACATCTTTTTGAGGTTTGGGAACTGATTCAGAATCTCAAGCTCATACCCTGACCTTAAATAGTCAGTTACTTCTTTTTCTGCTGAAAAGCTTTCTGTGGGCTGGTTCTCAAAATCAAAAAAGTCCATTTCCTCTGGGCTGGCTGCCAGTTGGGACACATTAGCATTGTCAGCTGCAGGAGCAGCTTTACGACACTCAGTTGTCAGAAGCTCCTTCACATGCTCTCTCCTACGCTCATCTCTCAGCCATCGAAGTTTGAACTTGGAACAAGTGGCCGCTGCAAGAAGTCCTTCTTGGCTATCCAGTACAGCATCAAAACGAATCTTGATGGCCTGTAAAATACAATATGATATAACTAAGAATATATTTAACTACATAATCAGCTATTTTAATTATTTTGTGGGCTTTAAACCATCTCATGTTCTATCAATACTGTATGAGATTTAATTTTGGTTGAGGCTGTTTTGACCTCTTTATTTCAATCTTCTGTTGATGTTATTATTATTCATGATTAATCATGATCAATATCCTTGATATTGAACAGGGGATGAATAATTGATCACTTTATTATATTCTATCATTTTATTAATTGTACTCACTTCTTAAAACAAACAAAATATAACATCTGTCCACCATGAATGGTATAATAAATTCAACAAATCCACCTAAATCAATTATCAAATAATAATCTTACCTTTACAATGACATCTGGAAGGCTGGCTGTCATTCTAGAGAGGTTATCTTTCAGGGCAAGTGTCTTTGACATCAGGCTTGTGAGTGTTGGTAGTAAAGCCCCATAGGTGCACTCATCCCCTTGTAAGATGTCCAGTGCTACTGTCAGGGGTTTCATCACAGTGCAGTACTCTTGTAAGAATAGGTACTCCCTTTCATTAAGGCACTTGATTCCCAGTTTTACACACAGGGGATTCAGCTCATTCATTGGAATTGTGATGATTCTGGAAATGGCCTCGTACAGGGAATTCCACCTAGTGGATGTGGGTACCATTAGCTTCTTGCGGCTGACTTCCTCCACCTGTTCAGAGGCTAAAGTTGATCGACTTGCTTTAGTCCAAAGAGCAGAGCATTTTGCAATACTACTCCTGTATACAGCCTTGGTGTCTGCACAGGAATTTAGATGTTTGTCAACATCGCTTGTTGAAATGAGATTAATTGTGTGTGATGCACACCTGTAGTGTGGAGGGAGGCTAAACTGTCCATCACCAGATGTGGAAAGAGCGTCTATGACATCTGTAAAAGTCGGTTCCTCGTCATCACCTTCCTCTTCATTTTCAGATTCAGACTCCAAATTACAGGGCTGACATACCCTGAATGCTTTGGCAAAATTAGATGCATTATCAGTTACAGTGGCAACAACTTTTCCATGCAGTCCATATGATGAATGGATTTCTTCAATCTCTGCTCCAATTACATCATAGGTGGGCCTGCCTCTAATTCTCTTACATGCTAGGGCGGCCTTGTTGCGCTGTTCACCTGTTTAGCAGGAGAAGGGCCCTCGGAGGTTCGCTCGGTGGAACTGGATGTGGTAGCCTCAGCGGGCATGTCAGTGGGGGGATACGGGGGATTCTCGGTGAGTTTCACATTCCCGTGCTGGCTTGCTAGGTGCTTGTTCAGATTTGACGTGGAATTTTTCGCTGTAGATAAAAGTTTTCTTCCCACACACAGTGTACAGTGGACGCTAATGTTTTTGTCACCTTTAACTGAGTCAAACTCAAAGTAATGTCGGTACTTCCAAGAATTAAATGCTGCACGGTCCTGCTCTTTCCCCGCGCTCCATGTTGTCTTGTTGATCGGCGACATTCACTACACGTCTGTTGTTTACCACAGACGTCGCGCCGCTCATATGTCATTGTCACGAGACAGTCTCACAAAACAAAATCACGGTTTAGTAACGCAGTAACGCAGCCTGCTTGCATAAAAGTAACAGTAATCTAATTACTATTTTTGCAATTGTAATCCCTTACTTTACTCGTTACTTGAAAAAGTAATTGGATTACAGTAACACGTTACTTCTAACGCGTTACTGCCCATCAGTGCTAGAGACAGAGTCAGAGAGAGACAGAATCAGAGACAGACAGACGGACAGCAAAATAGAGACAAATACACAGAAGGACAGACAGAAGGGCAGTCAAACAGAGACAGACACACAGAGAGTCAGAGACAGACAGAGGGACAGTCAAACAGAGACAGACACACATGGTCAGACACAGACAGAAGGACAGTCAAACAGAGACAGACACACAGGCAGTCAGAGATGGAAAGAAGGACTGTCAAACAGAGACAGACACACAAAAGGACAGAAAGAAGAGCAGTCATACAGAGACAGACACACAGAGAGACAGACAGAAGGGCAGTCAATTAGCAACAGACATTAACAGATAGAAGGGCAGTTAAACAGAGACACACACAGAAGGAAAGTCAAATAGAGACAAACACACAGAGAGTATCAGAGTCAAACAGAAGGACAGTCAGTGAAATTGGGAAAATTGGGAAAAAACAAGAACAAATCAAGACCATATGTCAACCTATACTTTTATGCAAAAAATGAAAAAGAAACTATGTGGCCAGTCGTAGATTCTTTTCTGGTAAGTTGTCATAACTATATGTTTATTCTTCTAGCCGCCAAAGGATGAGACAACATCTGCAATTCTAAAGGGTTACACTGAAGACGGGAGCACAGAGGGACCCAACTCACTGGCCCAACTCCTCCTAGAGACAGGAAAACTTTTGACTGTTGCAACAGAGCTGTGGGAGCCATATAAATCCCAAATCGCCAAGGGCAAAATAGCAGTGAATGTGAGGAAAAGGGGTCTGTGAGTGTTGAGCATTGCCCCTGCAGAGGAGTAATTGTGGATTTGTTAAACATGAGGACTGCTAATTTGTTAAAATCAGTTAATTTTGTTTAAAAATGGCTTAAAAAAGGTTCTAATGAATTTTAATTTGTTTGTGTTTGTCTGTATGTCTGTGTCTGTCTTTCTGTCTATCAATCTGTCTGTCACTGTCTGCTTTAAATTGAAGAAGCTGTGAGTTGAACTGGAAGTGTCAAAGGAGTAAGTTGATGTTATCTGAAAAGGTTTAAATAAAAAAAATATTTTGAGGCATAAATGTAGAAAATAAAATGAGAGGCATAACTGTCCTTGAAGAGCACAACATTCTGACATTTCGATGGTTTCTGTAGCTCAAAGTATGCAGAAGTTGCAGTTTAGCAAAAAAAGTACAGGAGAAGTATTACTAGTAGTATTAATATCAGCAGTAGTTGTAGTCATGGAAGTAAAGGAAATAGCAGTACACCTATTACTACAAGGGGTAGTAATAGTATAAGAAGCAGTAATAGCAGTAGTGGAAGATGTATTTACAGTAGCAATAATAGTGTGATAATAGTATAAGAAGTATAGGAGAAGTATAAGAATAGTATAAGAAGCAGTAAAAAACTACCAGTTTAAGCAGTAATGTATTAGTAACAGTAGTAGTGGTAATAATTGTTGTAGAACTACTTCAGAGAGAGAATAATAGAAAGCCACAGAGAAAAAGTGAGAGAGAAACAAAGACAGACACACAGAGAGAGAGAAAGACAGACAGGCAGAAAGACAGAGAGTGACAGACACAAAGAGTAAGAGAGACAGAGAGACAGACAGAGATGAAGAGAGAGAAAAAGGTAGAAAGACAGACAGATGCAGAGAGAGAGAAACAGACAGTGAGAAAAACAGACAGGCAGACAAAGAAAGACAGACACAGAGAGTAAGAGAGACAGACAGACAGACACAGAAAGACAGACAAAAACGTGTAGAGAGAGAGAAAGGTAGAAAGACAGAGACATACAGAGAGAGAAGAAGACAGAGAGACAAAAAGACATACAGACAGAGAGAAAGACAGAGACAGGCAGAGAGACAGAGAGTAGGAGAGAAAGACAGACAGAGAGACAGAAAGACAGACAAAGAGATGAAGACAGACAGAAAGACAGGCAGATAGAAAGACAGAAACAGACAAAAAGACAGATACAGAGACAGACACAGAGAGAAAGAGAGACAGACAGAGAGACACAGAAAGACAGACAAAGAGATGCAGAGAGAGAGAAAGATAGAAAGACACAGAGAGACAGACAAAGAGATGCAGAGAGAGAGGGACAGACAGAGACAGGCAGAAAGACAGAGAGACAGACAAAGAGACAGAGAGAGAGAGAGAGAGAGAGAGACAGACAGTGGTAGCATTAATACTACAGAAACAACGTGGAGCTGATGGAGGTCTGACCTACTAATTAGAAGCACCTGTGTGTCTGACAGTGACAAGTCATGGTCACAATTGATAAAAGACAGAGAAGGGGTGCTTAAAATCAGTGTTATTGTAAACAAAACAACAACCCAGCTGATCACAACAGGGAGCAGATAGCAGCAGCACTGACAGTCAAGACGCTTCACAGGCCAGAAGAGATATGAAGTGGCTAAATAATTATGGGATAAAAGTGAAGTTGAAATCAATAACTATATCAGAACATCTCTTCTCAATTACATTTTGTATCTGATTGCACATTTTTGTCTTCATTGCTAGAGCAGGGAGAGGGCAGCAGTAGCACTAATTAGAGGACTGCTTTATTTTTATATGTAAAACACAGCCACAAATCTTTGATACATGTCCTCTGTGACTGGACTTTGAACAGTATACATTTTTTCTGTGGGCTATAGCTCAACAAAGCAGGAAATTGTAGTGGTTTAAAATTGGGGATTCATTAATTAATTAGCAATGAATTTAAGTTATTAATTTATTAATACATTAATACCAAAATACGTAACTATAGCTTATAATGCAAAATTATGACTTAAACATATGAATTGGTCTAAATATTAAGTAAAGTAATGGGACTGACAAGAACCGAACTTGGAGATGAATCCAAATGTACGACACAGGAGACCAAAGAAACAAACAAATGATTTATTAAGAAAAAGGCAACAAAAAAAGACTCACGGAAGGCAAAAACCAAAAATCACTCAATAGAGGCAGCAAAAACTGACAAAACAAAATTACTCAAGCAAGGAAAAAGAGCAACAAACAAAATGTGACTACACAAGATTCTTAGAGATTGGAAATGGCGCTGGTTCTCAGACTCAAGGGACATAAAGAACTGGCACAGGGCAAAGGGAGACGCTGACTATATATACACAAGTTAAGGGGGAACAAGTGGAGACAATCAGGGGCGGAGCTGATCACTGGCGGGAAAACATACAAAGGGAGGAAGTTATGACCTCGTGGATGGATCCGTGGATGGGGGAGGACCCACGAGCAAACACTCGGACAGGATTGAAAATTAGTACAGAGTGAATTTTAATAAGAATAATGTAATGAAAGGGAATGGTGGTGGGGAAAGGCAGCCAAGGACCACGTGGGCACGGATGGAAAGTGAGGTTGGTGAGGTGAAGGGTAGTGAAGATCCCGAGGTGGTGGCTGAACACGAAGACGAGGGGCTGGGTGGTGAGGCGCTGGAGCTTGGAGATGAGAGGCACTGGAGAAAACACAAAAAGGCAAATCCAAGAGAGACAAGAGTGAATCAAAAAGCACAGAGAGAATCTCAGACTGAGACGGCCGATCTACCACTTGTGGAGCAGGCAATAATCCGGCGTCGAGGAGAGGTGAAGTCAAAGTATTTAAGCTGTGAGAGGATGATGCAGAGGAAGCGCAGGTGAGAGAGTGTGCCCAGAGCTCCAGCACCTGGAAGCCACCTGGAAGGAATGGCTGGAGGGCCAAGATCACTGGAAGATACAGGCTTGAGCAGAGATACATGGAACACAGGGTGGATGTTCATCGGCAAGGGCAGCTTTAATTTCACAGCGGCTGGATTAATAATCTTAACTATCTCAAAAGGACCAACAAAGCGAGGCAAGAGCTTATGCGACTCCGTTTGTAGAAGAAGATCACTGAACGAGAGCCAGACCAGTTGTCACAAGCGATACTCGGCGCAGGGGTGCGATGAAGATCCGCCAACCATTTGTTTCTGTCCGCCGTCCACTGCAGGGCCGCTCGCACCATCCACCAGACTCCCCTGATCTGCCGGAGATGATCCTTAACCGCCTGCTCCTGGTCAGGGAATAAGAGAGGTTGATAACCAAAACATGCCATGAAAGGTGACATACCCGTGGCCGAGCAGGTGAGGGAGTTGTGGGTGTATTCATTCCATGGTAGAAAGGTGCTTCAGGAAACAGGGTGGTGGGCTGCGATGCAACGCAGAGCTGCCTCCAGGTCCTGGTTGGCCTGCTCTGTCTGGCCATTGGTTTGGGGACGATATCCAGAGGAGAAGTTGGCTGCTGCGCCCACCAACTTGCAGAACGATTGCCATACCTGTGATGCAAACTGGGGACCACGATCCCACACAATGTCCAAGGAAAATCCATGTAACTTGAAAACATGTTCAATAAGTACATTAGTAGTGTCAAGAGCTGTAGGTAACTTCTTTAGAGGCACATAGTGAACAGACTTGCAGAAGTGATCAACAATGGTCAAAATTACAGTGTTACCCTCAGAAGGAGGCAAACCTGTGATGAAGTCCACGGCGATGTGGGACCAGGGATGACATGGGATAGGCAGGGGGCGCAGCAGCCCAGACGGGGGATGATGGGAGGCCTTTCCACGAGCGCAGACAGAGCAGGCTGGACTGTAACCCTCCCAGTCCAACAAAAACTGCCTGCCCCGGCTCCTGTTGCACACAGCCAGAAGCCGCCACTCAGAGTAAACACGACCCCCATCGATCACCCAGGGGGCATAACGGCGAGAACCAAGAGACTCTTCTTGACTGGTTTCACCCGGCTGACGTGAAAGGTGGGATGGACTCTCAGGGTCCACAGAGGAGTGACCGATGACCTTGGATATGGGAAAAGGACCCACAAACCGTAGAGCCCATTTCCGGGAGAGCACATGGAGAGGCAAATCCCATTTCGAGAGCCAGACCTTCTGGCCAGGCTGGAACGCCGGAGCAGGTCGGTGCCTCTGATCGGCAGCCCTCTTCATGTGGTCCTTGCAGGAGGACCTTGCAGGCTGCTGCCCAGATGCGGCGGCATCGCCGGACCATGGCGTGAGCGGACGGGAGAGCGACCTCCTTCTCCGTCTCAGAGAAAACTGGGGGCTGGTAACCAAAGACACACTGGAACGGTGACATGCCCGTGGCCAAGGTGGGAAGCGACTTATTGGCGTATTCCACCCACACCAGAAGGCTGGACACTGGGACACCAAACACCAAAGCAGGTCTCTAGCTCCTGGTTGAGACACTAAGTCTGGCCATTTGATTCTGGGTGGTACCAGAGGTGAGATTGACAGTGGCACCGATGAGCTTGCAGAACTCCCTCCAGAACTGGTGACCCAGTCAGAAACAACATCCTGAGGAAACCCATGGACACGAAACACGAGTCATCATAACGTCCGCTGTTTCTTTGGCGGACGGCAGTTTAGGCAAAGCAGTCACTGCTCCTACCACACGATGCAGTGGTAGGATGGGTTCAGGTTTCTTGGCAGTCGGCTCGGAGTCAAACAGACGTGACAAGGCATCGGGCTGAGTGTTCTGAGACCCCGGCCTGTAAGAGAAGACTTGAATTGAAATGGTTAAAAAACAGAGTCCACCTGGCTTGACGTGAGTTTAGTCTTTTAGCCCCACGAATATATTCCAGATTTTTTTGATCTGTCCACACAATGAATGGCTGCTGAGCACCCTCCAGCCAATGTCTCCATTCCTCCAAAGCTATCTTGACCGCCAATAACGGTTAACCACATTGTAATTCCTTTCTGCTGGCGAAAGCTTCTGGGAAAGGAAGGCACAAGGGTGGAGTTTGTTGTCTTTCTTAGAGCCTTGAGAGGGAACCGCTCCCAGCCCGTCGTTGGAGGCATCCACCTCCACCACGAACTGCCGGTCAGGATCAGGAACTGTGAGGATGGTTGCCATCGTGAAGCGTTCCTTGAGGTGCTGGAAAGCATTGTCAGCTTGAGGGGACCACTGGAATGGAGTCTGAGGTGACTTGAGAGCATGAAGGGGAGCAGCTATGACACTGAAGTTTCTGATAAACTGTAGAAGTTAGCAAATCCTAAGAATTGCTGAACCTTCTGGCGGCTATCAGGTGTGGGCCACTGAACCACAGGGCTAACTTTAGCTTTGTCCATTTGTATCTTTCCAGGGGCTATGACGAAGCCCAAAAAAGATATGGTGTCGGCATTAAACACGGTCTTTTCAGCTTATACATACAGATGATTCTCCAGCAGCCGCAGAAGAACCTGGCGAATGTGGCACACATGGGAGTCTGGATCAGGGGAAAAGATCAGAATATCATCTAGGTACACATAAACAAATGGGTTCAAAAAGTCTCTGAGTACATTTTCGTAGTGGCCACAAGGAGTGTTGAAACCCGTCTTCCAGTCGTCCCCCTCGGATAAGTTTATCCGATAATCCTTTAAGGAAGACATCATACAGGGCTGTGGCATTCCAACCACTATCCGTAGCTAGGGTGTGGAACCGGATAGCATAATCACAAACAGAGTCCCTGCCTTGCTTGATGTTGCTCAGTTCTCGTGCCTTTTCCCGATCTGAGGAGAATGGCTCAAATGCCCTCCTCAGAGCGTTGACGAAATCCTCGAGTCGTTGGCAGATCGCTGAACCACGGGACCACTCCGTGGTTGCCCACGCCTTTGATCTCCCAGTGAGATGGGAAATCATGAATCCCACCACATCGTTCGGTGGGAAAAGCTGCTGGTTGTAGCGGTTATTAATAACTACGTTAAAATTTGGATTTTGCACTCGTTAAAGTAAAAGGGGCACCATTCTCCATTCAGGAGAAAATTAAATCTTAAATTGTGACAGTGTTAGGACATGTCATTACTTTAATCAATCTCATAGTCTGTACCGTTTATTCTGTATACATTGATCTTGTTTCTCTCATGAAATAATATCCACAGACAACGACTTGGCAATAAATGAGGATAATTTATTTAGACTAATAAAATGAAGAGTAAATAGATGAAATAATATGACATATCAAAAAACAGAGAATACATAAAAGGGAACCTACGTGATGTATGTTCAGGTGATGTAAATAATTAATTATGGATGATAGTGGAGGAAATACGCGGACCGCCTAAAGCGTGGATGCGCACTGAACGGTGACGAGAATTTAGAAATTTGGCATTAAAGCTTCGCTATAATGGACATCAACTCTGATCACTAGAAAATGTTATTCTGCCTACTTTTGTCGACTTGATTAGACTTCTCCGGGAGGTCCAGGTCCTCATTACTCCAGGGGAGAGCTGCGGCGCGTCTTCCAGACGAGGTGACCCGCTGAAGGGCGGCGGCGGCCGGGCAGGTGGAGTCGGTGTGTGGCGGTCTTTAACTGGCCTCGGTGTTCGCCTCAGCGAACCGGTAAAAGTCTTTGAACAAAGTCCTTAAGGGCAGGCAACGGATGCTGATAGTTTGTGCAGCAGGTGTTGCTCCTAGATCCGTGGCAGAGTTGATGGCGAATCGCGGAGTGTCCTTCTCAATTAAAACTTGCAGAAATAATCAAAGTAATCCCACTGGTCTGAGGGAGTAACTTTAAATTATTAATTTGATTTTACTTAAAAACGAATTACCAAAAGTGTCTTTACTGACCAAAAACTGGTATAAAGAAAAGCGTCAAAGAGATTTAAAGAAAATGGCTTCAAAAGTTAAAGTTCAGCAAAGCTCTGGTGAGCTGTTGCGGCTCCGCTTATAAAATTGAAGAAAAGAAAAGTTGCAGCACGATGCACCCAGACGCACTCACGGTAAAAAGGAGCGAAGAAAAACTTCAGAAAAGAGAAAAGGAGAAGCCTTTGAGAAGAGTGAGCTTAGAGAGAGAGAGAGCTCTGAGCTGACTTTAGAGAGAGTCACTCAGTTTTATCTTCGATTTGGGGGTGCTTGAGATGGAAGGCGGAGTTAGCGAACTTTGCAGCACCGAGCGATCACGATCTGGTATAAGTTTCTAAAAGACCTAATGTAATTTAGGAGACATTTATGTCTCTGAACTTTATGACTTAATTACGCGATCTAACCTGGTGTATAAATTCAATGATTCTCCTCACTACTATAGTCTCATCACAGTAACTTCCAATGCACGTTAGGAGACCCAAAAGTAATTTATAACGTAACACATGATTCTGAAGATCCTTTGCTCAATCTTGTGAAATATGTGACCACACATAACATAACATTGTACCATGGATCCTAAGAAACTTGTGATTACTTAGATATAGGATTACTTTTAACGTTATACAATGAATTCAAAATGCGATATAACTACAAAGTTGGTTACGAGCTTACTAATAACTAAGACCACTAGATGGCAGTATAGCTCCATTATAACAAAAGGGGAATAAAACGTACTTTACCTAACTCATTCAAATTACATGAGATGAAAAGAATGGGAGGTGCTCCTATCTGTTTACTGAAGCATGGAGACAACCTCACCCCCAGTCACAAAGACTAGGGAAGAAGGGAAATTTTAACTTACAACCTTGGTCCAAGTCATTCTGTCAGATGTTTATCACAACACAGGGTTATATAATGGCTTTACCCAATGTTCGACCAGTTGGTTATCTCAGCAGGGGAGGCAATACAATGGTTGTTTGGTATTGCTTGGGTGATCCCAGGAGGTCGTTCAGATGCCTTACATCCTGTGACATGCTGATGGGACCTTCGGAGTGCTTACCTTCCACCATATGTCAGGATGGAGGGTGTCAGATACTAACACTTTCCCGTGGCTTAAGAAGCCAGAGCGTGTTTGCAGACATCCCCAGGGAGTATATAAGTTAAGTTAATTAACAACCCTCTGTTGGATGTTTTGGGTTCGTAAAACAGTGTCTCTTGACGTTTCCCCCACTTGCCCCGGGGACATTGAGCTCTTGAGTTCCTCAGAGGAAAAATGTAATGACCACGCCAAGGCAGTCCACTACATGGTAGATGTTCATAATGCATTTCACAGTCAACAATAAACATCGGCATTCCCAAGACTCACCAGAGAATTTTTCTGGTGGAGCGAGACGAGGAGCTGGAACATGGGAACCCGGAACTGGCTGTGTTCCTACAGCCGCCGGAGGAGGCGATGCTTCCATACAAAGTGCGGAGGGGTCCTTCATGGCCTGTGTGAGGACTTGTTGGACCTGAGCTGATAGTAGGTTTACTTGGTTGGATTCGGAAATCCTCCCGACATTTTGCCATCTCCTTGACTCCGTGCCTCAGAGAGGACATCTCATCCTCCTGTTGATTGAGGCGGGCGCCTTGAGAATGAATGGCAGCCTTCATATTCTCTGAGTCAGCTGGGTTCATGCCGGCCAGTTTGTACTGACAAGAACCGAACTTGGAGATGAACCCAGATGCACAACCGAGAAGACCAGAGTAACAGTCCGAGTGTTTGGGTTTGCATGTCCCAGTGATCCTTAGAGCTCAGTTGTCGGTGGCTTTATGCCATGGGTGACTCTACCAGTCACCCAAAACTGCCAAACAAAATCACTCAAGCGCAGAAAAAGACCAACAAACAAAATGTGATTAGACAAGATTCTTAGAGCTTGGAAATGGCGCTGGTTCTCATACTCAAGGGATGTGACGAACTAGCACAGGACAAAGGGAGATGCTGACTATATATATACACACAAGGAAAGGGGAAACAGGTGGAGACAATCAGGGGGAGGGCCAACAATCGCACTGGCGGGAAAACACTCAAAGGGAGGAAGAAAGTCATGTGACCCTGGTAGGGTCACCCATGGAAAACAGGTACTAGGGGAGGGACCAGACAAAGTGTAGCTCAACGGACCCCTTATGATGAAAAAGAAGAATGGTTCAGAGTTTCCCTTGCCCGGACGCGGGTCACTGCTGACATGTTTAACGGCATGTCATCACTCAACCGCTGGTTGTCGTGGTGGTGTCCAGCAAATGATGTGGGCTTCATTAATAAATGGCACTCCTTTTGGGGGAAACCTAGTCTTATCCGGAGGCATCCATCCCACTTTGGATGGAGCCGCTCTCTTCTCTAGGAATCTGGCCGAGTTTATTAGAGGCCAGAAGCCATGACTTTCTAGAGTTGGGACCAGGGTGCAGAATCCACTCCTCCTGGTCATATAAATAGTCACGTTGCGTGGGACACTGACCGAGGAGGGGGAGTCGCTGCTATTCTGCTAGTCGCGGCTAAGCTAAACTATAGTTCATTTAAAAGCCTTTTTCCTTAGTCTTACTCACCCATCCTGGGAAACTCTACAGTCAATTCTATTTGTTATAGTGTACCGCGCCCCCGGCCCATACTCTGAATTTCTATCTGAATTCTCTGAGCTTATATCAAGTTTAGTGCTTAAATCAAACAAAATTATTATCGTAGGGGATTTTAACATTCACATGGACATTAATAGTGACAGCCTTAGTTCTGCTTTCTCCACGCTTTTGGATTAAATTGGCTTCAGTCAGTGTGTACATAAACCCACCCACCGCTACAATCACACCCTCGATCTTGTCCTTGCATACGGCATCGATATTGAAGATTTATTAGTCTTTCCTGAGATTCCTGCTCTGTCAGACCATTTTTTAATTACTTTCAATTTTTTATTACTCGACTACAAGCCTCTCAGTAAGAGTTACTATTCTAGATGTCTATCCGATTCAGCAGTGGCTAAATTTAAGAAACTGATTCCTTCTGCAGTGACATGATTACCATGTCTTACAGCGACTGAGAATACTCTTACTAACTTAGTAAGTCATTCTCAAATTGACTGTCTCGTCGATAATGCTACTGGCTCACTGCGATCAGCTCTCGACTCTGTTGCATCTTTCAAGAAGAAAAAAATGAAACAAAGAAATTAGCTCCATGGCTTAACCTCCAGATCTGCAAATTGAAACAAACATAGCAAAAATTTGAAAGACATTAGCATTCAACCAACCTGGAAGAGTCCCGTTTAGTCTGGCTGGATAGTCTTAAAGTGTATAAGAAGGCCCTCCGCCATGCCAGGGCAAACTATTACTCATCATTACCTGAGGAAAACAAAAACAATCCCAGGTTTCTTTTCAACACTGTAGCCAGGCTAACTCAGAGTCACAGCTCCATAGAGCCTTGTACTCCTTTGGCCCTAAGCAGTGACGACTTTATAACTTTCTTTAATGATAAAATTATAACTATTCAAGATAAAATCCATCACCTCTTGCCCTTACCTGACCTGAGCCCGGACACAGATAGCCTGTATATGGAAGCAAGGGTTAGCCCTAACCCTGAAATTTATCTGGACTGTTTCTCCCCCATTGACCTTCATCGACTCTACACTTTGATTTCTGCATCCAAGCCATCAACTTGCCTGCTAGACCCCATCCCAACTAAGCTCCTTAAGGAAGTTTTGCCCTTATTAAACAGCTCTTTATTAGATATAATCAATGCGTCTTTATTAACGGGCTATGTACCATAGTCCTTTAAAGTAGCTGTCATTAAACCTCTTCTAAAGAAGCCCACTCTCGATCCTGAGATTCTAGCCAACTATAGACCAATATCTAATCTCCCCTTTATTTCTAAAATCCTTGAGAGAGTGGTTGCTCATCAACTCTGCGACTTTCTCAAAGATAACTGTTTATTCAAGGACTTTCAGTCAGGCTTCAGAGTTCATCATAGTACAGAGACGGCACTTGCAAAAATTAATGACAACTTATTTATCGCTTCTGATACAGGTCTGGTCTCTGTTTTAATCCTATTCGATACTCAGTGCCGCATTTGATACCATTGACCATCAAATCTTACTGCACACTGGAAAACTTAATTAGCCTTAAAGGAATGTCACTAGCCTGGTTTAAGTCATACTTATCAGATCGTTCCCCACTTGTTCACATCAGTGATCAACTCTCTGCACATACTAAGGTCTGCTTCGGAGTGCCACAGGGTTCTGTGCTTGGACCAATCCTTTTTACTTTATATATGCTTCCTCAGAAGCTCCTTTTCCAACAATGTAATTTCTCTAGATGGCATTACCTTGGCCTCTGGCACAACTGTAAGGAACCTCAGAGTTTTATTTGATCAAGATTTATCTTTTGCCTCCCATATAAAACAAACTTCAAGGACAGCTTTCTTTCACTTGCATGACATCGCGAAAATTAGACATATCCTGTCCCAAACAGATGCTGAAAAATTAGTACATGCATTTGTCACCTCTAGGCTGGATTACTATTACTCCCTATTATTTGGTTGCTCCAACAAATCTCTTAGATCTCTCCAACTGGTGCAGAATGCCGCTGCACGTGTTCTAACAGGAAGCAAGAAAAGTGATCATATTTCTCCTGTTTTAGCTTCTTTGTACTAGCTCCATGTGAAATCCAGGACTGAATTTAAAATCCTCCTCCTTACTTACAAAGCTCGAAATGTTCAGGTTCCATTCTATCTGTCGCAGCTCATAGTTCCTTACCAACCCTCAAGATCACTGCGCTCTGAAAATGCAGGGTTACTTGTGGTTCCCAAAGTCTCCAAAAGTAGGATAGGAACCGGAGCCTTCAGCTACCACGCTCCTCTTTTATGGAACCAACTTCCAGTTTCGGTCAGGGAGGCAGAAACCGTTTCCATTTTTAGGGGAAGACTTAAGACCGTCCTCTTTGATAAAGCTTATAATTAGGGCTGGCTCAGGTTGCCTGGACCAGCCCATAGTTAGGCTGACATAGGTTTAACCTGCTGGGGGACTTCATATGATACGCTGAGCTCCTTTTTCTTCTCTCAATGCCACCATCGGAAAATCATGCATGTCTATTTACTGCATTGCTGTTTGCAAGCTTAGCTTAGCCTCAGTAGTTTAGCTTAGCCTTACATCTGTTATAGCCATGTGGTACTGTCACTACCTGGGGCTTGCGATTACAGAGCCTGGGTCTGTTGAACTGCACTACGCTAATCCCGTTGCCTCTCGGGAGCATTCCTGCTCCCTTGTTTCCTAGTTTTCCCGGATCCTGGCCATAACCTTGGCTGTGCCTGACCGTGGTGATAGCTGTGCTGATGCGGTGAGCCTGCCTTTGGTTGTGTTCGTGCTGTGGCTGTACTGATTCTGTACCCCCTGCTCGCCCTGATCGTGGTCTGGTCCTGGTTGCGCCAATGCTGTGATCTTGCCTTTGGACACCGTCAACATCATCATAGAGTGCAATTAATAATTTCACACCTATCGTTATTGTAATATGACAATATGCGTCTGTTTCTATTATTGCTGTGCCTCTCTCCCCCTCTCACCCCCTCTCCTCCCCCCTCACTTTCTCTTTCCTTTTTGCTATAATCTTCTTTCATTTGTTATTTTCAACATCTATTGCATGTCTGTCCATCCTGGAAGAGCCAGTCAGACGTCTGGCAGAGTCTCCCGTCAGAAGGAGCTTCAACTCCTACCTCTGGGAGAGCTTTGACCATGTCCCAGGGGAGGTGGGGGGCATTGAGTCCAAGTGGGCCACGTTCCATGCTTCCATTGCTGAGGCGGGCGACCGGTGCTGTGGCCGTAAGGTGGTCGGTGCCTGTCAGGGCGGCAACCTCCGGAACCTGCTGGTGGTAAGGATGCCGTCAAAGTGAAGAAAGAGTCCTATCAGGCCTTCTTGGCCTGTAGGCGGAATGCAGCTATGGCGGTCACCGAGGCGAAAACCCGAGCATGGGAGGAGTTCAGTGAGGTCTGCCCGGAGTTCCTTAAGGCCCTGGAAGTTGTGGGGCTGCCATGGTTGACACGACTCTGCAACATTGCGTGGAGATCGGGGGCTGTGCCTCTGGACTGGCAGACCGGGGTTGTGATTTTTAAGAAGGGGGACCAGAGGGTGTGTTCCAACTACAGGGGATCACACTCCTCAGCCTCCCTTGCAAGGTCTATTCGGGGGTACTAGAGAGGAGGGTCCGGCGGACAGTCGAACCCCGGATTCAGGAGGAGCAATGCGGTTTTTGTCCCGGTCGTGGAACTGTGGACCAGCTCTGGACCCTTGACAGGATTCTTGAGGGTGCATGGGAGGTTGCCCAACCAGTCCACATGTGCTTTGTAACTCCGGATAAGTGGAAGAAAATGGATGGATGGATGGATGGAGCTGACCCCGAGGTTCATCTAAGGAATCTTCAAAAGAAGTTTCCATTTTGTTTAGGCATTTAAATATCTTCTTATCAAGAGTTGTCCTCATCATCCACTACAAAATAATAACAGTAGAAACAGACAAACAAGACACCATTTAACTACATAGCTGACTTACCTACTATGGCAGAAGAACAAGGAAAATTGACCAAATCAACAAAATCTGCAAGTCTATATAATCGAGCAGACAAAGTGTTCTGCTTCTGAAGCGCTCCTGGTTTAGCATGATGCTGCATGGCGAATGTAATAGCCATGGCAGCCATAACATGATGCAATCGGAGTGTGTCGCAGCTGCACCTGATGCAAGTATCCTTCCCTGTTTCCCTACAGTGAACATGCCGGTGAAGATAAGATTAAATTATTGATTTCTCAATGTGTCTAACTTTGATGACAGCATATTGTGTCACGAACTCACAGGCAGGTGGACACAGTAATGCAGCAGCACTCAGACGATTAGGCAGAAACGTGGTCTTTATTGCAGTCCAAAGTCGGTACATAGGAATCAAAAACTCACAGCAACAGTACAGAGGGATCAGGCAAAGCTCACAGGTCTGGAATTTGGTCACGAAGGTCATACACGAGGAATCAATGTTCAATAATGCTGGGACGTTTGCTAACGGGGAAGACAAGACGAACTGGCACAGAGGGAAGGGAGAGCTTGGCTTATATACACATGAGAGAGGGGGAGAATGAGACACAGGTGAGGCAAATAAGGGTCAGTGGCGGGAAAGGGAACAAAGGGAGAAAGTAAATTTAGAGACAACACAGGGGAAGGGGAGAATATAAAATAAAACAGGAAATGACAGACAGAAACCTCAAATATATATATATAACATATTGGACATGGAATTAATCTGCAGATGATGTGGTTCAGAATGAAACCAACCTTCTATGGATGAAAATGTAACAGACAGTAACGTTTGTTGTTTTTAGCTGAGTCGATCTCCGTTAAACTTGAGTTCCTTACCAACTGGTTAAGAGGAGCAAATTTCAGCAATCAGTGACAGTATAATGTAGTCATTAATAATAATAATAAAAATAAATAAATAAATAATAATAATAATAATAATAATAGATAGGACTATAGCGCTGTTCTAGGTACTCAACGACACTTTACATGAAATGCAAAAGAAAAAACTAATACAGAATGGGAAATATAGAATACAAAAGACATGAACAGAAAAAATATGAATACACGACAGAATAAATAAGCAAAATTCGAAATAAAGCATATTTTCACTGTCAGATCATTTGCCCGATAGGTTTGAACATTGCGATGTACCATGTGGCTGTTAGGTAAACGGCTTTCATCTGTGTCTTGGCAAAGCAGATAACAGTTCATCACCCATAATGACAAACACAGCAGTGTTGTTTTTGTGCAGTGTGCAGCAGTAAAAATATAATTTGAGCCAAAGGCAGCTGTGTTTTTACCAGATAAAGAAAACACTTAACAAGATGGCATACTGACTACGACTGGATACGTGATGCTGTCTGGAAATATACAAACTTACCTTGTACAGCAGAGACAAACAGCTAGACTGCTAGCCATCGCAGAAACATTACAGGAATAATTAAACTCTATTGACTTTCAAACCAAAGCTAGTATGAGCAATTGGAATTCAGCTGCCCTGATTGATGCCTTCATCCATGGGTTAGCTGAATACAATAAGGATGAGTTGGTGTCTCACGACGTACCTGCGGTCCTGGATGGGATCATTGAACTTGCCACCCGGATTGACCTCTGTGTCCAGGCTTGCAGGCGGGAGAGGCGCTTGGAGGCATCCCATCCTCTTCAGCAGACCCATTCCCGTGGGATGTCCAGCACTCCACTCACCACCCAGCCTACTGAGGATCCGGTTCCTTTGCAGCTGGATCGGGCGTCATTGACCCCAGAGGAGAGGGAACGCCGACAAAGTGTGTAGCCTGTGTATGTGCTGTGGTGGGGCTGGTCACTTTGTTTCTGGGTGTCCAGTAAAAGT
Source organism: Plectropomus leopardus (assembly GCF_026936395.1). Classification (NCBI taxonomy): domain Eukaryota; kingdom Metazoa; phylum Chordata; class Actinopteri; order Perciformes; family Serranidae; genus Plectropomus; species Plectropomus leopardus. The sequence continues at coordinate 585,593 of NC_142187.1, read as the reverse complement.
CCAAGCTCACTAGTAGCCAGAGAGGTACTAGTGAGCGTTACTGCCCTTCCTCTCCACTAGCCAAGACTTTTGCTGCAGACCCAACTCCTTCTCCCAAGTGATTCCCATTCCCTGGCCTCTCTGGTGGATTCAGGAGCCGAAGCATCATCGGCAAGAACCTAGCCCGTCAGCTGGGGCTCGGGCGGGAGCACTTGCCTGTTCCTGTTCCTGTCCGGGCCCTGGATGGCCACTGCCTGGGTACCATAACTCCCCATACTCAACCTGTGTCCATGCTGCTGTCCGGCAACCACCATGAGACCATCCGTTTTCACATCCTGGCACACTCCAACCTGCAGCTGATCCTGGGTCACCCGTGGCTTCGTCGTCATAACCCCTACATAAATTGGCAGACCGGCTCCATCCACAAGTGTAGGTCGACCTGTCACCTCACCTGCCTCAGACACTCTGCAGGTCAGCAGCATCTCTCATCCTCCAGTCCATCACGTGATCTAACGGGGATTCCCCCCGAATACCAGGACTTTAGTCTAGTTTTTAAAGCCAAGGCATCCTCCCTGCCTCCTCACAGACCCTACTACTGTGCCATAGACTTGTTGCCCGGGACCTCTCCTCCCAGAGGCCGCCTGTACTCCCTGTCCACCCCTGAGAAAGAGGCCATGGAGACATACATCACCGACTCCCTGGCCGCAGGAAACATCTGACCATCCTCTTCCCCTGCTGGAGCCAGCTTCTTCTTTGTGGAGAAAAAGGATAAGACCCTAAGACCCTGTATAGACTACAGAGGGCTCACTGACATTACTGTCAAGAACAGGTACCCCCTGCCTCTGTCGTCTTCAGCCTTTGAACCACTCCAGGGGGCCACCATCTTCACTAAACTAGACCTTCGCAACGCCTATCACCTGGTCCGCATTCGAGAGGGAGATGAGTGGAAGACGGCTTTCAACACCCCCACAGGATACTATGAGTACCTGGTCATGCCCTTCGGCCTTACCAATGCTCCAGCCATCTTCCAGGTACTCGTCAATGATGTACAGAGGGGCGTGCTTAATAAGTTTGTGTTTGTGTACCTGGACGATATCCTGATTTTTTTCCTGGTCCTGTGCAAAGCAAAATTCGAAATTAAGCATATTTTCTTGTTGGACATGTCCAGTCCGTCCTGCAATGGCTCCTGGAGAACTCACTCTTCGTCAAAGCAAAAAAATGTGAGTTCCATGTCTCCTCAGTGCCCTTCCTTGGTTTCATTGTGGGTGAGGGCAGCCTACAAATGGATCCTTCCAAGGTCTCTGAAGTTGCCTCCTGGCCCATTCCCGAGACCCGCAAACAGTTGCAGCGGTTCCTGGGCTTCGCCAACTTTTATCGTTGTTTCATCTGTAACTACAGTTCTGTGGCTGCTCCTCTCACCGCCCTTACCGGCTCCAAAGTCCCATTCCAGAGGTCTTCTGCAGCCAGGGAGGCGTTCCAGACCCTGAAGGCCCGGTTCACCTCTGCCCCAGCCAAAAGATTGAACTCTTGTCAGGACCGCTGGGCCCTGTTTTTCACTCGGTTCCACATCACCCTCTCCTATCGCGCAGGCTCCCGCAACGTCAAACCCGATGCCCTGTCCCGCCAGTTCCAGAGGGAGGAAGAACCCGCGGATGGTCCAGCACCCATTCAACCCATGTATTGTTGCCTCTCTCACCTGGGACATCAAGGAGAGGGTGAAGTTGGCTGCCGATGCCCAGCTGGGTCCCAGTTCCTGCCCCTCCAACTGTACGTTCCTGAAACCCTGTGGTTAGAGGTTCTCCAATGGGTCAATGGCTCCCGGTTCGCCTGCTACCCGGGCTCTAAGCGCACCTTGGACATTATCCGCCAGTGGTTCTGGTGGGCCTCTATGGAGGAGGACTCTCGTGACTTTGTAAAAGCCTGTCATGTCTGCAGTCAATACAAGAGCACCCACCAGGCACTGGCAGGTCTCCTCCAACCCCTTCCCATTTCGTACTGTCCCTGGTCCCACATAGCTCTGGACTTCGTCACCAGTCTGCCCCTCTCTCATGGCCACACCACTATTCTCACTGTTGTGGATCGCTTCAGTAAGATGGCCCATTTTGTCCTGCTCCCCAAGTTGCCCTCGGCCAAGGAAACGGCCCAGCTGGTGCTCCTCCACGTTTTTCGCCTCCATGGCATCCATGTTGATGTGGTCTCGGACCGGGGACCACAATTCTCCTCGGTTTGCTGGAGGGAGTTCTGCCGTCTCCTGGGGTTCTCTGCCAGTCTGTCCTTGGGCTACCATCCCCAGTCTAATGGGCAGACTGAAAGGGCCAATCAGAGCCTGGAAATGGCCCTTCGATGTATGGTCTCCTGTGACCCATCTTCCTGGTCTCTGCAGATCCCCTGGATCAAGTATGCCCACAACACTCTGACCAGCTCTGCCACAGGCCTCTCTCCTTTCCAGTGTGCTTATGGCCACCAGCCACCCCTGTTTCTTACCTTGGAGAGAGAGTCAGCCTGCCCATCCATCCAGGTCTTCATCCATCGCTGCCGGCGAACCTGGCCTCGAGCATGTGCCGCCCTCCAGTGCTCTGTTCAGTGATACGCCTCTGTGGCCCACCGTCTGGATCTGGACCTCATCGCCAACTTCCATCGTCGCCACCCCGACATGCCTGCCAGTTCAGCTGCTCCACCGGGGGGTCCTCGACCTGCCTGCCATTCCTGAGGTGGAGGTCCTCAACGACGCTTCTGCCGCTCCAGCCCCTACCTCTGCCAGGTCGGACTCTCTAGGGGCCTGATCCCTCCGTCCTGTCCTTTTCTTCCTCCCTTTGTTGTTTGGTTGTATTTTTTTGTTTATGGGTTTGTCTGTTTCTGTTTTTGTTTCTCTCCTTTGGGGCCGTCAGGGGTCATCCCTTGAGGGGGGGTTCTGTCACGTCTGCTCCACTGCTGCTTCACCTCACTCACCTCTCCCCTAATCATGTTGATTTCCTCCATCCTCTTTCTCCCTCCGCCTGGCTGCACCCTCATCAGCGGTAATCACATTCACCTGTTGCTAATTCCCTGCTCCTGCATATAACCTGTCTTGTGTCTCATCCTCACTGCCAGATTGTTCTTTGCCACGCGAGACTTTCCAGTCTGCCTGCCTGCCTGTTGCCGAATCTGCTCGTTCCTGACCAACCCGCTCTGTCTCTGTCCCGGTGATCCGACCTGCCTTCTGTATCCTGACTCTGAGTTTGATCTGCGCTTTCCTCATCCCTGTTCCCTGAGAGGAGGAGGCACTCAGCGAGCCTGCTCATTTGAGAGACCCACCATCGCTGGAGTGAGATCGGCTGGTCTCCTCGACTCATCTGCTCTGCTCTCCCGGTGGGTTCCCTGCCAGAACCTCTTCATCGGTTCGACTCGTTCTGGGGGTCACCGAATTGGACATTCTCCCTTTTGGACTTTGTTGAGACTGTGTTTAATCCTGCTTTTGTTAATAAAGCCTCTGAAAGACTCAGACCGGTTCGTGTGTTGCATTTGGGTCCAGTAACCAGCCATGACACTTTTATGCTCTTTCTTCTTGATGTTACTGTCAGCTAGGAATGACACATTTATCACAACTGCCCTCTTCAACTGCCTGTCAACCACCAGTATGTCTGCTTAGTAAACTAGCAGCTGCTTGTAAGTCCATGTTGTGGAGAGGCAGGTTATCGGCCTGCAGTGTGCAGGTGTCACAGCATTGTGAAGATCTTCCATAATCAGTATTGCCTGTGTCCTGCCTTGTTTCAGCTAGTCTGGATAAGCTCACTCATTTGTGCTGCCAGGCAATCATGGAGCACTGTTACCTCCTTCGGCCAGTAGGAGTGGATAATGTCAAGTCCTGGTACTGTCATCGTTGAAATGAATCAGTAAATCATCAGAAAGGCTGGCTCTGACCTCAGGTTGGAGCTGCTTTCTTTGGCAGTGGGGTCAGCTATGCAAGCTGCGGACCATGACTCCACCACCATGCACCACAGAACACCCTTTCTTCCTGTAGCCATCAGACTAAAAACTCATCCATTTCAGGTCAAGAGATGGACAGCAGACTAGGACCTGAGGACCTGGGGTGGCTCCAGCCCTCTCTTGCTCTCTCTCTCTCTGTCTCTCTCTCTCTTACACACACATACACACACACACACACACACACACACACACACACTATCTTTTTTGGAATCTTGATATTTTGACATACGGTCTATGTATGTCAGTGTATATATTGTATACATTGGGTCACACTTTATTTGCACCTTACTGTTATCTAGGTTTATATTTGTTATACATTTGCTTTATCTTCCGTGTTATTAATGCTTGTATTATTGCACTCGTATCTGCGCTCCTCTAATATTAAGGTGGCTCACAAGCCCAAGGGACATCTGTGGCCCAAAAGTGCTCAAGAGTCTGTTTTGACTGACGATGGCATGGTGCTCCTCTAAAAAAACAAATAGCCTAAAACACTGTTTAATGTGAAGACATGTTTTATCACATCACCGTTAGATCATTACATGTAATTATGACTTTTAACCATAAGTATCCCTTAGCATCCCGCTAGCATCCTCCTCCAGACGGAGGATGCTGGAGGATGATTTGTGCGTGATTCAACATCGCGGCGCCCTTCTGAAAGTAAACAGCTCAATTCAACCCCAAATGCCATCTTATTCAAGCCCAATAATTCAGTTGAACTTACTGTTACACGTTTTCCCCTTTCTGCAATAAATCTGTCTGATAAATCCTGGACGAGGAGACCATGGAAAGCCTGCAGGATTACGCCGACGAGTGCTATTACAGACTCGTCATGGGGAAGACAACCAACGCGCCGACTTCCTCCTCAAAGAGAAGCCGCTTGGAGAAATCTCCAAGTGCCGCTTCATCGCCCGAAAGAGACTACGGAGACATCCTAGACTCAATAGACAGAAAGCTAAGCAGCTTTGACGCCCGACTGGCTCTGATGGAAGTCCTCCACAGAGAGTTTCAGGCGCTACGTGAGTCTCTGGAATTCAGCCAGCAACAGGTGGCCTCACTAGCGGCTGAAAACGAGACCCTGAGGGGCTCAGTCAAATCGCTCACCGAGGGCACGACGAAGCTTTCCGAGGATAACAAACGGATGAAGGAGTCCATCCTCGATATTCAGGCGCACAGTATGCGAGACAACCTGGTTTTCCCCGTGATCCCAGAGTGGGCAGAGGAAGATCCCGAAGCGTCCATTAAGGAGTTTCTCCAGAAACAACTGAAACTCCCAATGGACATTGTGAAGAACATCACCTTCCATCGGATCCTTCACCTTGGAGGGAAGAGACCGCATGGCCGGCGTCCCGAGACCCATTGTTGTGAAGTTTGAACACTTCATGCAAAAGGAGCTGGTGAAGAGCTGAGACAGGGAGCTAAGAGAGGAACGGACTTCAGCGTGAACGATCAATTCCCCAAGGAAATCCTGGAGCGCCGCAGATGCCCGTTCCCAATCAGAAAAAAATTTATCAACAGAGGATCCCGGGCTATCATCACTGTGGACAAACTCTACGTTAATGGACAGCTGTTCCATGATCAAGAAGTCACTCCTTGGCTCTACTGAATGCACGTCTTCTCCCGCACTTAAAGGTAGTCTCCGAATAAGGTAATACAGAACATTGTTACAGAACAATTTCTCCACTAATTTCCTTTTGGGCCTTTATTAACTAAAATCACAGTGCACGTCTCATAATGTACTGTTTTCCTCCCAGACTGTTAATCTGTGTATTTGTGTTACCTGTTCTGTTTGTTTTGTTTCCTGTTGTAGTTGTTGTAATGGGTCAGCACTTATGCTTAAATCTTTTGTGTTTCAATGATGTTCAGTTCTACCACATATTTTACAAGGATACACTTGTCACAGACATACACAGGCACACACACAAGAAAACACACATACAACAACTTGTTTATGCAGGCTCTTCAGAAAGGCAGTTGCACACATCAAACACACACACACACACACACACACATGCACACCTCTACTTATTTAAATCACAATTTATACTCAATAAGTTTAGATATGAACACATTACGGCTTGTCACTTGGAATGTGCGTGGAGTTGGCTCACATGAAAAAAGACTCAAAATTTTTGAACACCTTAATAACCTTCAAGCAGACATTGCAGGAGACTCACACATCCAAAGTAGGACATCATAAACTTAGTTCATCACAGTTTCCTCACACATACTTAGCTAGCTATAATACCAAACAAAGAGGCGTAGCTATTTTAATTAGTAAAAACATAAATTTCACTTCCAATAACACTACCACAGACCCAGAAGGAAGATTTATAATAATCAATATATCGACACATAATACAGAGTTATGCATTGCCAATATATATGGTCCAAATGTTGATGACCCCTCCTTCTTCCACAACTTTTTCACTGCACTTTCAGCCCAATCAGACACAACACTTATAGTGGGAGGGGACTTCAACTTGGTATTCAATCCAGAATTTGACAGACTTAGCAGAGCAGGTAGTTATCGCCACTGGCAATCAAGTGATATAATAAAACAATACATGAGTGATTGTGGTCTCTGCGATGCTTGGCGCTCTTGTCACCCCACGTTCAAAGAATATACCTTCTTCTCACCAGTCCACCACTCTTATTCCCGTTTAGACTTCTTTTTAACAAGTAACTCAATTATGATGGACATCTCTGACACACAGATTCACCCTATCACCATCAGTGACCACGCACCAGTCACTCTGACAATCACTAAGAAAACAGTCACACCACCATCTAGACATTGGAAATTTAATACATCATTGCTTAAGGACCCAGATTTTATTAAATTCTTTTAAAAAGAGTGGACAATATTCTTTGAAACAAATGACCTGCCTGACATCTCCCCCTGTGTTCTTTGGGAGGCGGCAAAAGCAGTCAGTCGAAGTAAAATAATTTCTTATTCCGCATACAAGAAAAAAAAAGGAGAAAGCACTTGAAATAGAATTAGAACAGAAACTTAACCAGTTTATTTTTGAGGAAAAAATGACATGAAAAGTGAAATGGCCTTTGGTTTAATCCACTGCTCCAATGACTCAGTAAACTTTACCTCCCAACATTGCCCTGGTGAGTGAGAAACACCTTGTTTGACAGCTCAGCAAAGCTTTTATGTTACAGAAAGCTTGCTGACATGAGGCAGACCAAATTAATTTGGATTTTTCCTTCAATAAGTCAGTCAGAAGAGCCACATGGAAATTTTCCTGCATAAATAGCAGTAATAACCTACCAAACCCAACAACAACAACAACAGCAATACTTCCTTTTTAGTGGTGGGAACAGGAAAATCATTTACAGCTTCAACCTTGGTATCAACAGGCCACACATGACCTTGACCCACAACCTTACCTGAATGTCACAGTAGCTTTTGTAAATTTCATTTCCCCAAATTTAGAGTCAAATTTGCATCTGCTAGTTGTCCAAAAAGAGCATGAACACAACTCAGTTGACACTCTGTGTGTATGTATGTACATATTACTGTATATCACCACATAATCTAAATATACAGCACAACCTTCAAGTCCTTTAACGACCATAATCAATCGTTGCTGAAATGTAGCCAGAACATTTCGTAAGCCTAAAACTATCACTGTGGAAGAGAACAGGCCATCTGTAGTTATGAAGGCGGATATTTCTTGAGCTCTTGGGATTAACTGCATCTGCCTATAGCCCATCAACAGGTCATATTTGCTCACATATTTTGTTTCGCCAATTTCATTAAGTAGGTGCAACTGCAGGTAAAGGATAGGAATCAGGCTTGGTCAAAGCATCTACGCCTACTTTGCAAAAGTCTGACTTGTCAGATTACTTAACAAGCCAACAAAGAGAAGCCCATCTAGAGAAAGAGGGCACAGCAAAGTGTTTATCAAGCATGTACTTAACTTCACCATCAATTCATTTTTGGTTTTCAGACTCGATAGAATGTTTGATGAGTAGGTTTAGGCATCACCAATGCCAATTTCATGTTTAATAAATTTTTTCTTCAAAAGAGTATCCCCAAGTAAGGACAGGTAAGATTTTATCAGTTCAAGCAACTCAGTACGCCTATTCCACTGTTAAGTGATCCAATAGAATGTCCAAATTCTGAAGGGTTTTAGAGTTCTTCAGGTGACCACCTGATAACAAATCATCAGGCACTGTGACAACAATATTCGGGTTGCGTTTGTGGAGCACTCACCACTGTTGTATGCTTTCGCGAATACTCATCTGGCAGCACCATTTCTCTCTCTCTAAGGCAGTGGGTATGGGTAAATTTGTAGATGTATCAAAAAGTCATTTAAATACTTGTTTACTAGTTATAAGTTATAAATTTAACCTACTCGTTCTCGTGATTGTGATAGGCGTACGATATTTTTTCTCAGAATACAATAATTTTGAACCTCTGGTAAAATAGTTTAACATTTCCAATCTGGCAACACTGGTGACATGTTCCAAATTCAATGGGGGGCGGGCCCTTGTTTATTCCTATGAGAGCTGCTCAATAGCGCATGAAGCAGAGAAAGCTCTTTTTCCAGGTTTAGAAATGTGTAAAAAACACAGATTACTGGCCCATAGAGCATGCCTAGTAGTAATTAACAACAGTTGAGCAGTTGAGCAGTTAACAACAGTTGAGCGTGGCCGGGTGTACGCGAGTGTACCCGAGTGTAACCGAGCCAATTGAGTCCAATTCACACAATGGATACACTGAGTGCTTGAAGCCAACAGCGCTCGTTCACGAGCATTCCATCTTGTGGTAGCTTAGCTTATTAGCAACAGCAGCTAATTAATGGTATAACACTGTGTCAGTTTTAATATTTACTTGATAATCAGATAATGGTATATCTATCTCTCTATACACATACACACACACACAGACACACACACACCCATACAAATACACATACACCTTAATAGGGAATCATATCGTAATCACGACTGGAGAAATGAAATTAACAGAATCAAAAACTGTTATGCCCACAAAAATATTGTGCCTTGTAACATTGCCCCGTATATTATTAAACAGCTCAACTTTTAGTAAATACTATGTTCAACACTGTATGATAACTGTCACTAATACTCCCTGCTGCTTACTGATAACCGGTTGTTTGAATACAGACCATAGACTGTATATACAGTCCATACTACAGACAAGGTAAGACCTCCATATTCCAGGCTTTACAGCCAACAGCGTATGGATGTGTTGAAAGATGGTAAAAATGATGAATTATGATTTTAAAATGATAAATTATAGCAAAAATATCCATTACTACAGCCAGCATGAAGCCTGTGCTCTGTCAGGGACTCCAAAAGTTACATGCGCGTCCATATGGTGGAATCCCACGGGTACGATGCCCGTTCATTTTATGTCTGGAGAAATACCTCTATATTCGGAAAATGGCGTCTTTAGGACTTAATGCTTTAAATAATGGCTATTTAAAAATGCACTCTGAAAAGTAAATGTGTCTCAAAATAAATTATCTAGTGATATAACGACATCTCTTTCCCAGTGTTAGGCAAATGGGGAAAAGTCTATTTGGGCCAGTGTGCATCACATGATGGTGTAATTCCACTTTCGTCCACTATGTTAATTTTGTATCAGAGTGTGGTGCACTTCCTGGGGGCTTGGTTTGTATAGCTTCTTTAGAAATGTCATTGATACTGACAGCTGCCATTGTTAGTTTAGGCATTGTTTGTCCATTTGAGCGATGCAATACAACAGAGTGTGTCCGTCATTTTTAATTGACACACTGTGATTCAGCACTCCAGGGGAGGTCTGTGTTAAATTTTAAAAACCCAACAGCTAAATTCGACCTTTTCAGAACCTCGTAAAAGAAAAATCTATGATCAGGGGTTCTCAGTGTTTTTAATCATTTTGTGCAATGACATTTTTTAATGACCTATTACACAATAACTTTTTTTTATGACAGTTTAATGACAGTTTTATGATACTAATAGACATTATTATAATATGACTTTTTATGACATTATGACATTTTTTACTGCATATCATACATTATTATTTTATAACATGACTTTTTTTTTCTTTTTTTAACCAAATTTCTCGGCATCAACCAAAATGCAGCCTACTTAACATCAATTTTACAATCTAGTTTTTAAATTTTAGCCAACACTGAACACTAACAAAGCAAAGACAGGACAGTGTTTGACATTGATTGTATCCACAGCAGTTGAGCAACAGCCCCTGCTGGAGTACAACTCGCACAAACCACACACAGCTGCATGTGCTGCCACTTCCACAGGCCATGGCATAGAGCTTACATACAACTTTAAATCAGTAATAATGTCACTGCAGCAAATATGATTGGACATTCAAGCAGCAAAAGAAAATTAAGTTATGAATCTGACAGAGGAAAAGAACTAAACTTTTACCTTCTGAAAAAATCAATGAAGCTCCGCTGCTCCTCGTACAGAAATGCGCACAGCATCTCTCCTAATAGGGAGTGGGACAGCAGCGCTGCAGCTCTGCTCTTCTATTGCCACATTTGAGAGAGTGTAATTAATATTTTCCTCACTACTTTGTATTATTTCACACAGCTGCAACCCACTGATGTGTCCCTGTGTGTGTGCGCGCATGCGTGCGTGCGTGCGGGCAGGCGGGCGTATGTGTGTGTGTGTAAAAATCAGGCGCATCTTACTATCTAAATAATATTAATGCACACTTTAAATACCAGGACACTAACAATGCACCTGACCACACATCATTTCAAGACCATGGGTGCTCCATGGGAACACAGATAAGCACAAGTACTTATACAACATGGGTACTGGTTGTGAAAATGACTGCATCAGTCAGTAACTCGCAATGACAGTCATAGTTTGCACCCACTTTGCACCAAGTTTAGGATAGGGCCCGTGGATTTTTTTTTTTTTTAAATACCAGGCCGCTATATGATCAAACAAAGATAAAGTGGTTAAGTACTATAACTTGGGTTAATGCGATGGTTGTTCCTTGGACAGTTATTTGATATTAGAATTTAATGTCTTAGCCTTTTGTGTTTAGCCTATTTCTTTCTTTCTTTCTTTCTTTCTTTCTGGTCCCTTCATGCTGTGTCTTCCCATTTTCTTTACCTCTACCTGCTGCTGAGTGTTAGGCTGTAACAACCTTGGAAGCTTCCATCAGATACTGGGAAAGCACATTTCCTGAAAGTGCCACAACAACAATAGCAACAAAATAAAGGTGCACTTCATTTAGAGAGAGTAACCCTCAAAAGTTGCTTTGTATCAGAAAGATAGGAGCCATTTTGTCCAAAGAGCATTCATCAGGGGGTCACTGGCTGAAAAGAGTTCCTATTCTGCCACAGATAAGTCAACTATGTTGTCTGTTGTGTTTGTATGATTGCATGATTAATGCTGATGGCTGTGATTATGTGGGCCCTATTGAAAATCCAACAGTGCTTTTATTTGATCTTCCCTCTAATTGGCTTGTCAGTTTGCTTGGACAGACTGGAGCATAATGTAGGTCAGCAGTACATGTCCTGTACTACCTCACATCCAACATACTGCATTTATACCAACATAAACTTCAACTTCATAGTCTGTAGATACAGATTTTAAACAGGGGAAATAAACAACAACACCCAGAAAAAAACAGAGTTGAAATAAATTACCACAGTCAGTGGGGTAAAGTAATTTGGCATAAAATGCCATCCATCAATCCATCCATTTTCTTCCGCCTATCCGGAGTCAGGTCACGCGGGCAGCAGCCTAAGCAGGGAAGCCCAGACTTCCCTCTCCCCGGCCACTTCGTCCAGCTCTTCCTGGGTGATCCCGAGGCGTTCCCAGGCCAACTGAGAGACATAGTCTCTCCAGCGTGTCCCGGGTCTTCCCCGGGTCCTCGTACCGGTGGGACATGCCCTGAACACCTCACCAGGGAGGCGTCCGGGAGGCATCCTAATTAGATGCCCAAGCCACCTCATCTGGCTCTTCTCAATGCCGAGGATTTCGGCCACTTGTACCTGTGATCTTGTTCTTTCAGTCACTACCCAAAGCTCATGACCATAGGTGAGGGTAGTAATGAAGACTGACCAGTAAATTGAGAGCTTTGCCTTTCTGCTCAACTCCCCCAGGATCTCATTCCTGATCTGGAGAGGGCACTCCACCCTTTTCTGGCTGAGAACCATGGCCTTGGATTTGGAGGTGCTGATTCTCCTGGCCGCTTCACACTCGGCTGCGAACCGATTCAGTGAGAGCTGGAAGTTCCTGATGAAGCCAACAGGAACACATCATCTGCAAAAAGCAGGGACCTGAGGTCACCAAACCAGACCCCCTCAACACCCTGGCTGCGCCTAGAAATTCTGTCTATAAAAACTATGACACCCCCCCCCCAGTCAACTAGGAAACAATTGTAACTATTATCCATTTGCCCAACAAGTCTCTAAAATCTCTCAAACTGATGCAGAACACTGCTGCACGTGTACTAATGAGAACCAGACAAAGGGATCATATTTCTAGTGTTTTAGCTTCTTTGCACTGGCTCCTTGTAAAATCCAGAATTTAATTTAAAATCCTTCTCATTACTTACAAAGCTCTGAATGGTCAGGCTCCATCCTATTTGCCGCAGCTCATACTTCCATATCAACCCTCAATAGCACTGCGCTCTGAAAACGCAAGGTTACTTGTGGTCCCCAAAGTCTCCAAATGTAGAATGGGAGCCTTTAGTTCCCACGCTCCCTTTTTATGGAACCATCTTCCAGTTTTCAGGGAGGCAGAAACCGTCTCCACTTTTAGACTTAAGACCTTCCTCTTTATTAAAGCATATAATTAGTGCTGGCTCAGGTTACCTGGACCAGTCCCTAGTCAGGCTGACATAGGTTTAGTCTGCTGGGGGACTTTCTAGGATACACTGAGCTATGTTTTCCTTCTTCTCTCTCCCTCCATCTGCTCACTTATTTCGTCGTTTTCCCGAATCTTGGCTGCAAACTTGTCTGCACCTGGATCGTGGTGATGGCTGTGCTGATGCTGTGATCCTGCCTTTGGCCGTGCTCATGCTATGGCTGCACTGATGCTGTACTCTGGTTCTCCTTGATTGTGGTCTTGATTGTGCTGCTGCTGTCGTCCTGTCTGAGGCTGCGCCTGTGTTTCACACACAACATACCTGGCTCCCCCAGTTATTACGCTTCGGTCAAGGCATAATTCTCTTTTAGTTAAATAAGTGCAGTTTGACATTCACTCTTATATTTTTTAATGCACATCTGTGTGTGAATCATACATTTTTATTTGTTGTTGTAACACTTGAAAGAATAAATACTTTTTCACACATTCACGCATGCAGTGCCACCACCAAAGAAAAATGTTTCACCTCCTTCCAAATCTCACTCCAAACGTTTCTTGAAAGTTAGCAGCCCTGCTAATGGTAGATGTCATCTAGCTAGATAGCTAACCACTAACATCTAACTTACCTTAGCCTTGCAAAGTTTTTCTTTGATGCCTGGACGCTATCCTTTATCATACACTCTACACGGACTACTCTGGTGGCCTCAAAGGAATTTAAACCTTTTTTTTCCTCCCAGGTGTCTCACTGAATAAATACGTGGTTATTGAAAGATTCACAGGTTCAGCCATTTTGTCTGTTTGCAAGAGCATTTGGACCTGGAAAGGTTTTCTGAAAGGGTGTTCGTCAGACTTCAAGTAGATATGCACATGATACCATGGCTCTTCTGGATAAACCCAGGGGTACAAAGGGGCTATCTGACAATTGATCCTGACTCTCTGACATGAGGAACAATTAAGCTATCTCCTCATCCTGTCCATCCATGCCTGGCCACCAGAAATGGTGCTTATAGGCCACTGTGTCCAGTGTAGTGATGCTGCAACACTGTTTTCTTCATTCCATTCAGTTGTTTATGTATTTTTTCTATTGTTACATCACTGGACTTCACATTAAAAAACCTGTTTTCAAAATAGTTTTGACCATCTATATCAGATTCAATAGAATACCTTATTCATTCATTCTGAAATTACATTAAATTGTGTTTACATATCCATCTAAGTTTTTTTTTTTTTTTTACCTCTGGCTATTATATTGTTTGGGATAAAATTTTTCATTTATTAACACCACATTCTCATTCCAACTTGTCACATGACAGCTTTGCAGTGGACTTCTGTGTCTACATATAACAAATTATATATCCTGTGTCTGCTGTTTATGTTCTTGGATGCCACTATGACAACAAATGCACATGGTGGGTTGACACAGCAGGTGCCCCTATCACCCACCCGATAGGCGCACTTGAGCTCCTTATAATACATTATTACTGCCAGCATTTCAACCTGATGCCGTCCTGCCATGTTTCATGTGGACATGACAGCTTCTGTGCAGCCATGCTCTCAAGTGAGCCATCAGCTGTCATATAATGACAATGTGCTTTGCTCTGTCTGGCCGCGTTCTCACCAGGCACTCTCCAGCGGTGCTCCGTGCCCATGCAAAAGATGCCTTTTGGTTTGCACACATTTGCCAAAGGCACTGTCTATGCAGCACTATTTTACAAGTCTAGAATGGGAACGGGCTGTTATTACCTGATAGCAATCATGAAAACATGTAAACCCTTTAATTATTTACACATGAATTACTTCATCACAGTTTTGTGTCTTATTACACGCCTGAAATTTTAGAAATATACATTGTAGGAAATATATAGAGATAAATATAGATATTTGAGAAAGATGACGAAAGAAGTAAGGCCATGTGTTGGATTCAAAGAGATGATATTTTGAGTATGTGCCACACACATTTAGCCCACTAAGCCCTCACTCTTCTCTCAGGCATTCTTCAATAGGAGGTTAAGTGACAAACACACAAATTTGCTCAGACAGTCACTATTCATGCAGCCCTACAGCCAGGTGACCAGGCACAAGCAAACCAGCCAGAACATCAGCTGTCAGGTAGGGGAGCTCTGATGTGATATTGTGTGGGAGCTGTTGGAATCATGTACCGAAAGAGGTGATATACCTGGTTAAAGATGACACATATTAAATATGGATATATATATATACAAACAGTTATAATTTTGTTCCTTTAATTAAAAATAAAAGAATTATTTGATTTTCAAGCTCAGATGCTTTGGATCAGCTCATTTATGGCAGCTTGACAGGTTTAGGATTTGTATATCTACATCACTCATTTGGACAAGTTTTGACATGTAGAGCAGTGGGAAATAGTCACCTGCACAGATTAGAGCAGAGACCATTAATGTCGATCAGGAGCTCAGCAGCACAGAAGAAAGGAGACCAAAAGTATGCCAAAAGAAGGGCTGACGTAAACACTGACTACTGAAGGACTAAATGGAAGACAATTTGAAAAAGCTGTATTGAAAGCCACACAATCCTATCCTTTCTGGAGGCAGAACACAGCAAGAACACAGAACAGAACACAGCAAGAACTGGATAGATGGATAACTGAATGAGAGATGGCACATAGGCACAGCAAATGGGTTTGATGGCATTTTTGTAAACAGACATAAATGGTGTCTCAGGGTCACAGTCAGAGTCTCAGTGTCATAGTCAGATAATGCATTTCAGGGACCAGGCACACATCAGGGACTCAGTCATTACCACTGGTGATGAAAATAATAGGTGTGTTTATCTAAACACACTGAGAAAAACAGGGAGATGAAAGATACAAGAGAATAAGGTTGAAATGTACCTGTAAGTAAGCATTATGATAGATGTCAGAAATTGTATCTGGCCTCAGAAAATCTCTTCTTGAAGAATGATATGCAAAAAAAATTCATAATGCATAATTTTTTTCATACATTGTTTTATATGTTAGTCCATCCTGTTCTCTTTCCAAACCCATAAAAAAGTGCCATTTTTACAGTGCTTTTTGACATCTGCATTTAACGCCACTGGATGGCATCATGTATGAACGTGACCTGACAGAACTGAGTGCGGTGTTACTATATGCCTGTTAAAGATCGCTAGACAGTACCTGCTGCATCAGCTTGATATGCACATGGGTGGTATCTTGGGCAGCTGGACAGAACATGTCACGTCCACATGAAACATGGCAGGTTGAAATGCTGCTATTAACAACGTGATATAAAAGGCATCAGGGTGCCTGTAAAGCAGGCAGGAGGGGTGGTGGATGGGTCCAAATAAACCAAGACTTTCATGCAGGAGTCCGGTGTTTGCTTCCCGTCTGAGTGTGATATTTTTTTCTACAACTTACCATGTGCCTCCTTCCCCAAATTCTAACCATCTGCATCACCATGTGCGTTGACGTCCAGGCGTTTCAATGTGCTATTGTCGTCTAAACATAACTACATGCAGCATATGTGTTTGTGTTGACATGACAGTAGTCAATTTCAAGTCAAGTCAATTTTATTTATAAAGCCCATCATCACAAAACACAGTTTTCCTCAGAGGGCTTTACAACATATGACATCCCTCTGTTCTTAGACTCTCATATCACCTAAGGAAAAACTCGAGAAAAAGAACCCCTATCACAGGAAGAAAAAAAGGAAGAAACCTCAGGAAGAGCTGCAGAGGATGATGAGGGATCCCTCTTCCAGGATGGATCCCTCTTCTTGCAAAAGATGTCATAAATAAAAACTGAAGTACAATTATGTCAAAAAGGAAAGAGAAAGAGAGAGTGAGAGATGCACAGCAATAATGGAAAAAGACGCATGTCATATTACAATATCGATAGGAGTAAAATAACTAAATGCACTCTATGAGAATATTGTGGGTGTTGATAAGAGTCCCATGCATATATTGATAGTGGGGGGGGGCTCATAATAATGGCAGTAGAGGGTTGCGTCAAACACGGTCATGGCATCAGCACAACCAGGACCCATAACACAGGCGTAGCTTCAGATAGGACCACGGCACTGGCAAAACCAAGACCACGATCAGGGCAAGCACAGCTCAGCTATCACTACAATCAGGCGCAGCCAAGATTGCAGCCAGGATCCAGGAAAACTAGGGAACACGGGAGCAGGAATGCTCCAGAGAGGCAATGGAGTCAGCGTAATGCAGTAGACTGACATGCGTGTTTTCAGATGGAGGGAGCAAGAGAAGGAAAAAGGAGCTCAATGCATCATAGAAAGTCCTCCAGCAGATTAACCTATGTCAGCCTAACTATGGGCTGGTCCAGGCAACCTGAGCCAGCCCTAATTATAGGCTTTATCAAAGAGGAAGGTCTTAAGTCTACCCTTAAAAGTGGAAACGGTGTCTGCCTCCCTGACCGAAACTGGAAGATGGTTCCATAAAAGAGGAGCGTGGTAGCTGAAGGATCTGGCTCCCATCCTACATTTGGAGACTTTGGGAACCATAAGTAAAACCCTGTGTTTTGAGAGCGCAGTGATCTTAAAAGTTGGTAAGGAACTAAGAGCTGCTCCAGATAGGATGGAGCCAGACCATTTAGAGCTTTGTAAGTAAGGAGGAGGATTTTAAATTCAATCCTGGATTTTACAGGGAGCCAGTGCAAAGAAGCGAAAACAGGAGCAATATGGTCCCCCTTCTTAGTTCCCACATGCAGCAGCATTCTGTACCAGTTCAGAAGGCCCAAGAGATTTGTTGGGGCAACTGAATAATAGGGAGTTACTGCAATCCAGCCTAGAAGTAACAAATGTGTGTACTAAATTTTCTGCATCTGTTTGGGACAGGATATGTCGAATTTTTGCGATGATACACAAATGAAAGAAAGCCTTCCTAGAAGTTTGTTTTATATGGGAGGCAGAAGATAGATCCTGATTGAATAAAACTCTGAGGTTCCTCACAGTTGTGCTACAGGTAATGCCATAGAAAAGGAGTTTCTGAGGTGTTTGGGGCCAAGAACAATAACTTCAGTTTTGTCTGAATTTAACATCAAGAAATTATGGCTCATCCAGGTTTTTAAGTCCTAAAGACATGTCTGAGGTCCAGGTAACTGATCAGTTTCATCTGAATTTAATAGACAGACACAGTTGTGTATCATCAGCATAACAATGGAAATTTACAAAGTAGTGGCATCCCGGAACGTAAAGAGCAGATGCAGAAGAATTCCCAGAGTGTAATATGTAGGTGCATCACAACTGTCAGCAGTTAGCGTGCAACCTCAGTACATATGTACTGCTACACTTTTATAATACTCTTAATAAAAAGGCATATTCACACCTTCCGTCTGCCCACAGAAACCCATACATTTTTTTCTGTTTTGGGAAGCCATGCAGTCAGAGCTTAAAGCAGGTCAGCACTGATCCCCTCTAGTATTTAGATATTGACACACAGTAATACCAGAACGTATCTAGTCCAGTCTAACTTAATATAATTTGGACTTAGTAGGAGTTGAGTGCAGGGCTAGGTCATCAATACCAGGGGTTGTTCTTATGAACAAGTGCAGGAGTAAAAAATGTCATACGAATTTAGTAAAATATTTGATACTGTAGTGTTGCAATTCTTACTTTAGTAAAGATCGGAAGAGCCCTTTCAAAATCACTCTCTCTGGTAAGCTAGTGACAGAGGTGAGGTCCAGTCGCATCCACACAGCTGCAATACCTGCCATGTTCTCTCGTTGTACCTTGGTCATGTCTGGAGACTGACTAGTACTTTATTTTTTGATATGGCGTGGGCATCAGTTGGCCGCACTTTCCTTAGTAAAGCTACCTGAACTTTGAGACAATCACGGTGATAATGACCTTTTAGATGAGAGGAGAAAAGCTGTTTTTCAACACACATACACACACACACACACTGTTTCCCTTACACAGACATGCACATACAGGCAGTCTTAGAACACACACATACTTACACACACCTGAGGTTGACATTTTAAAAGTTAACTGCCATTCTGAACTTATTAGGTGATCTGATTAGTAATTTTCTGTCAGCTTAACAAGATATACCAACACAAGCACGTTCTTAATGATGAAAAGTCCCATCTGTAGCATTCAGCTAGTCATTGTTCACTTGTAAAAAACAAAACAATTTAATGTTTATGTAGAATCAACCAGTAGCTTCCACTTGACATTAACATGGAATGTTGCTGTTCAAAATGCTTGCATGACTGGACTCCATGCCTGCCAGTTGACTGTTCATACTTGACCAGTTCTGTGGAGCTGAACACTGCTCAGTCTTTCCCCTGCACCCTCTCGTGGTACTTCAATGAAAAAAGGGGGTGGGGCTCGATGGTGAGTGCCTGGTTGCCGGGCCTTTACCCATGGGGCCCAGCCGGGCACAGCCTGAAAAGGTGACGTGGGACCTCCTTCCCATGGGCTCACCACCAGTAGGAGGGGCCAAAGAGGTCTGGTGCTGTGTGAGTTGGACAGCAGCTGAAAGCGGGGACCTTGGCAGTCCAATCCTCAGCTACAGAAGCTAGCTCTTGGGACGTGGAATGTCACCTCTCTGGTGGGGAAGGAGCCTGAGCTGGTGCGAAAGGTTGAGAAGTTCTGACTGGATATAGTCGGCCTCACCTCGACACATAGCGGGGGCACCGGAACCAGTCTTCTTGAGAGGGGTTGGACTCTCTTTCACTCTGGAGTTGCCACTGGTGAGAGGTGCTGGGCAGGCGTGGCAATACTTATTGCCCCCTGGTTTGGAGCCTGTATGTTGGAGTTTACGCCAGTGCACGAGAGGGTAGCCTCCCACCAACTTCAGGTGGGGGGACGGATCCCGACTGTTGTTTGTGGCTACGGTCCTAACAGCAGTTCAGAGTATACACCCTTTTTGGAGTCCTTAGAGGGGGTGCTGGAGAGTGCTCCTTCTGGGAACTCCCTCGTTCTGCTGGGGGACTTCAACGCTCATGGTTGGCAATGACAGTGAGACCTAGAGGGTCATGATCGGGAGGAATGCCCCCTCCCACCCCATCTTAACCCGAGTGGTGTTTTGTGATTGGACTTCTGCGCCCACCACAGATTGTCCATAACAAACACCATGTTCAAGCATAAGGGTGTCCATATGCGCACTTGGCATCAGGACACCCTAGGCCCCAGTTCAATGATCGACTTTGTAGTCGTATCGTTGGACGCATGTCTTGGACACTCAAGTGAAGAAAGGGGCGGAGTTGTCAACCGATCACCACCTGGTAGTGAGTTGGCTGCCAGTCAGACCTGGCAGACCCAAATGCATTGTGAGGGACTGGGAGAGTCTCCCATCAGAAGGAGCTTCTGGGCCTCTGGGAGAGCTTCGACCATGTCCCAGGGGAGGCGGGTGACATTGAGTCTGAGTGGACCATGTTCAGTGCCTCCGTTGCTGAGGCGGCTCACCGGTGCTGTGGCCGTAAGGTGGTCGGTGCCTGTCGGGGCGGCAACACCAGAACACGTTAGTGGAGACTCTGGAGGCAGCAGATAGATACCGGCAGGCCAAGTGGAGTGCAGCTATGGCGGTCACCAAGGCGAAAACTGCATTATCATTTTCATGGAACTGTGGACCAGCTCTGGACCCTTTGCAGAATCCTTGAGGGTGTACGGGAGTTTGCCCAACCAGTCCACATGTGCTTTGTGGACTTGGAGAAGGCATTTGACCGTGTTCAATAGTCAGATTGTCTTTCTTTGGCTTACTTTTACTCTCTGTTTGTAAAATATCTTCAGTCAGCTGATGTACCTGGAGAACTTGACTCATACCAGACATGGTGCTGAGACTGCCCATTGTACGACTCATAATTCTGAAGCCCCATCATCCAAAACTATTTTATATTTGTGCCTTTTGCAAAGGGCTTTTATTTTGCCACCTTACGGTTTTATACATTATCCCCAAAACAAATGGCATTGCTCTGAAAGAACATGGCTACCTATTATGCATCATGAATGATGTCCTGTTCTGCCTCAGATTGGCTAAAATGGGGTCATTCTTACCAATAATTTGCTGCTGTTTGGAAGCACGAGTAGTCAGAGAGAGGAAGCAATGTGCATTTGTTATGCCTCTGCACCACCAATAGCTTGAGGCTGGAGGCATTATGTTTGTGGATTCCGTACACCCATAACTTCAGTTTTGTCTAAATTTAACATCAGGAAATTGCAGCTCATCCAGGCTTTTATGTCCTTAGGACACATTTATAGTCTAGATAACTGATCAGTTTCATCTGGCTTTATAGATAGATATAGTTGCATATCACCTGCATAACAATGGAAATTTACAGACTTATTTCTAAAAATGTTGCCTAGGGGAAGCATATATTGAGTGAAAAAGAGTGGTTCAAGCGCAGAACCTTGTGGTACTCCAAAACAGACCTTAATATGCACGGCAAATTAATCATTAAAATCTGGGTAAAGTGAATTCAGAGATTTTTTTCAGAATACATTCTAAATGTTGGAAATTGATTGTTGAAAACATGTTACAAAGACCCTTTACTATATAGTACTGAATTGTGAATTAGACGGTTGACTGTTTTTTCACCATTTTCTTGTTTTTAGATTTTTTGGGCGGGCCTAAAACCATAGATTAATGATGCAATGAAGCTATACTCAGCATAACCCCGCCCCTGACAATAAAATCGAGAAGCATTATTTGCATATTCCCATGATTGGGCATGGCCTCCGCTCCTCCAGCAGACATGCCCCCAGCGTTTCTGATCAGAGAATACTGTGCATGTTTTCATGAATTTGAGACATTCTTTTACATACTTGGCACACTTGTCATTCAAATTTGGTCAGGTGTTTAATAACACATCCTTCTGTGATGTGACAAACTCAGAACACATTTTAATTACCACTTTACCTGGACTTAATAATGACTCAATAAGTTATTTGTATTTTTTATTAGTGCTTCCTCTATACTATGATGAACTCTGAATCCTGACTGATAATCCTCAAATAAACTATTGTCTTGAAGAAAGACACAAAGCTGATTAGCATCTACTTTTTTAAGGATTTTAGAAATAAAGGCGAGATTAGATATTGGTCTATAGTTTGTTAATGCCTCTGGATCTAGAGTGGGCTTTTGTAGAAGTTGTTTAATGACAGCTACTTTAAAGGACTGTGGTACATAGCCTGTTAATAAAGACACATTGATTATATCTAAGAAAGAACTGTCAATTAAGGGTAAAACTTCCTTAAGTAGCCCAGTCAAAATAGGATCCAACAGGCAAGTTGATGGCTCGGATACGGAAATCAATGTTAACAAATCCCAGTGATCACACACACAAACATCACATTGTTTAAATTGCATTTTTAAAAATGTGAAAAAAGAAAGAGTATAAAACTATAGTTCATACATTATACTCAGTACTTCCAAATGCCAAAAAATGCACTGAAGTTAAGATATCTAAGTTTAAAAAAACAAGTCATTCTGTAAATAAATGTTGTTTTATGCTTGCGATTCAAACTTTAATCTGAACCTCTGACGCTATTCTCTAGTTTTTAATATTAAAGCAACAACTTCCAGTTCCAAGCCTCACCCACTTTTGGTTCAAACACCATCCAGTCTGGATACAGGATATGGGTACAGATAATTGGTTGGCTGAACAGCTACAGAAAATAGTGTACTCATCCTTACTGGCTAGGCAGCTACCTGGTGTGATGTATATCCTGCAAGATGAGAGATGTAGTTCACTAAGCGGTTTGGCACAAAACTAAGCAGTAAAATGACAAACCTGCAAGCATCAATAATACTGATATTACAGTAATGGTATGCAAATCATTGATACAGCCTCTGTACATGGGACACCAGCTCTATCCACTGAGCCAGCAGGAGCCCCACTCCTGTCCGTTCTTTACCTTTATTTGTTCACCTTTGTGGTCTTTTGTTCTTTCTCCCTATTAACTGTTATGCCTATTTGTCAGTAAATCCACCGAGAGCAAGGCAAATAGTTGTCTTGTACATATTCTTGGCCATAAACGCTGATTCAGATTCTGGTCACTGCCAGTGCTAAAAATGCACAAGTTTTCTGCAGTGATACCATATCATTTACTTGGAAATGTGACATCTATCCTGATTCCATTGAATGATAAAACAAGGTTAGAATGTGCTTAACTAAGCATGACAGCACACTGTCCTCATCACTGAAAATATTACTCCACCATTTTTTAGCCACTGACTTGCAGAGACCCTACAATTGTTAAATGGTATATTAGCCGGGGGACAAGGAGCGTTTCAGAGAAGCATCAATAAGTACAAGTGACACAAAGTCAAAAAGCTTAACACATTGCAGAGGAAATACAGCTGGTATGATGAGGTGTAACGGCCAACTCACTAATGGTGAGTAAACTGACACAAAGATGGCAATAACCAGCCACCATGTTCTGAACAGACATATTATAAACAATGACAGATAGTGACATTTTGGAACATAGACCAGCAAACTTAACTGCAAATTAAAAACTTCTTAGTCCTGAACTATAATGTGAGCGTCGCACCAATACTTATAAGTGCCAAGTGACTTCGACTGCAATGAGAATATTGTTGTTGGGCTATTAGAATATTTTGTTAGATAACAGCATGTTGTGAATTTTGGAAATTATTTCATTTTTTTCATAAATTCTTACTTTTGGACTTTGCAACATTTTTTTGGAAATGTTTGTCATCCTCCGGTATCCTCCATCAGTTGTGCGCTGACACAGCCTGATAAAAATACAGGTGAAGTCTGTAGATGTAATAGCTAAATCTGTATATGAAAAAAAAACTTTTTTTTGGTCAGCAGATATCTTAGTTGTAAAAAGAGTGAGCAAGATAAGCATTTTTGTATTTACATCTGGTATATTTATTTAGTTTGGGAAACCCCACAATCTCTAGAAAGCATGAGCACAAGTAAGCAACAGGGACTAGAAAATGTGTCTGCAGGTTGTATTAAGACTCGACCTACTTGCTGGAGTAGTAAACTAGAGCTATGTTTGAAACCCTTCCCTCATTTACTCACTCACTATTCACTATGTGGTGTGTATTAAATAGTGCACTATATAGGGAATAACCGAACGAGATTTCGGACACTAAGTTGGAATTTTTTTCCCCCCAAAAAAACACGACCGCATTGCATTGTGGTAGACAGAAGTTGAATGTAGTGTACATTGTATGTACACTCAAATTTGCTGTGCATTGTGGGCATTTTATAGTGCACTATATAGTGAATTAAATTAACAGCAGAGAATTCAGACACCACTACAAAATGGCGAACACACTATATAGAGCACTATATCCATGATAGGGGACAGTTTCGGACACAGCTTGGGTCTCATCACATAAAGGATTCTACTGTTTTCCAGTAATTAGTCAGACACCATGTATTTCCATGGAAATGCCAGAAGCAAAGGCTTATTATGAGAGCATCACTGTCGTTCCACAACTAACGTCCAAGCACACCCTCTTATATAATATTGTTTAATTATGAAATCCATATTTTGTATCAAATGATATTTAGAAAAAGTGTACCATCCCATCCCTACTAATTTAATGGTATATGGTAGTTGCACACCGCATGAATACTGTTTTCAAGAGTGTGATAGACAAAGGAGAGAGAGAAAAGTCACCATATCTTATAAAAAAAGTTAATCTTGGTAAAAATACTTTGTTGCTTTCTTGCCAAGAGTTAGAAGAGGGGAAAAAAAGAGTCCTTTCCATCAACTCCAGCCAGCTATCTTTGAGCGTAGCTGAGCAGGAGTGTTAAGATGGCATTTTGTGGTTTTGTGGGGGGTTGTGTGTGTGTCATGAGGTTGCCAGGCAACCATCTGAGATCTCAGGAAGTTACCGTGCCTGACTAGGTTCAGGTCATTTTTACAATACAGTATTGGTGCAGTCAAAAAAAGCAAATGTCTGTCGATGGCTAACCGTGGGAGAGAAAATTGTGCAAGCCAGCATGTTTTACAGTGCTTGACATTGCTCTATTATTGTGAATACACAATCACAGACACACATAGTCGCCTGCTGATCTAATCCCTATTAGTATTGTGGTTGGTACCCTATTCCTCCTATTTTAATATGTTTAGTAAATTTATACAATATGCTTCCCCTGACTCACACACACACTTTAAGCTGATTGAATATTCATGATGAAGACAGTGTGCTTCAAGCTTCTCATTGTCAGAGACCTACAATTGCCAAGTCCTTCTGTTCCCAATGACATCTACTTGACAGCCATCAGAGTAGCCCCTCTTCAGTGCTGTATATAGTTCCAATTTTAATGAAAAACTAGTTGAATCATGCATTGCATTTTGAGTGTCGCAAGCTCTAAAATCACAAATGGTAAAAATTGAAATCACCTATATGAAAGGTATTCAATTAAAATTCAAAGGTGTTCAGTTAATAAAATTTCCTCCCAGCAAAGGTCCGAACATCATTCCTAAAATCAATATCACAATTAACTGAACATTTTTACCTCGATTAGGATTAATGAACATAATTTTGGTTTTTACTTTTGCTTTTTTGTGGTTTTATTTTTGCCCTCATAGTTCACTGACACAGTATCATGTGACCATGGTGTGTTGGAGTGTAATAAACATCAGATTTACTATTTATTAAACTTTCCAGCATTATATTTAAAAAAAGCTTAATTTTAAACAGATTTCCATGTAAATTTAAGCACATTATGCTGATAATAGGCCAACCTCTCTTGACTGCAGGACTCTGACTTGAATTTCTGTGAATCTTCTGTGAAACATTTGTGCTATTAATCATTTTACTTGGGAAAAAAGATCTCATGAGTAGGTTACCAGTTAGAGTAAGGGTGAAAGGGTCTTGCTGTTTCTAAATAATTAATCCAAAGTTTGATTAAACCTGAAGCTAACATAAAGTAGTCTGTAGAAGTCTAAAGAAGTCACTTTCCACCTCT
The DNA here is from genome assembly GCF_026936395.1 of Plectropomus leopardus. Lineage (NCBI taxonomy): Eukaryota > Metazoa > Chordata > Actinopteri > Perciformes > Serranidae > Plectropomus > Plectropomus leopardus. The sequence goes on along the minus strand of NC_142187.1, from coordinate 559,927 downwards.
GCAAATGTGGCTGTTTCAGACACTTTGATGCTATAAGGAGAAGCTGCGCTCTGTTGTCTGTCTCACTGCACTGCTATTGGACCATGAGCTGTTTGATCCGCAATAATGAAACACTGTGAAACACATTCGATTCGGTTGTCAAAAACACGGCTGTATTCAAGAGTCAAAGTCATTCACTTTTTTACATGATTGTTCAACACTTCTGCTGCTGCAGTGTTTTGCCGTGAGATTTTCCTTGGTGTCCTGAGAGCACAAGACAGAGCCCAAAAGCATGAGACACACGGCAGATGCAGAGGAGTTGGCAGCCCCAGTAGAGAAAGGATTTACAGAATTTAAAAAATAACCAAAATAACATGGGTAAGATTACACTGGCTAGAGGTTCTAAATGTCTGTTATTATTGTACAACTTGTCCACGGGTCTGGATAGGATGACATTCCGGTCTGGATCAAGTCAAGTCAAGTCAAGTCAAGTCAAGTCAAGAAGTCAAGTCAATTTTATTTGTAGAGCCCATTATCACAAAACATGGTTTGCCTCAGAGGGCTTTACAGTGTACGACATCCCTCTGTCCTTAGACCCTCACATCACTCAAGGAAAAACACCCGAAAAAGAACCCCTGTAAAGGGGGAAAAAAAGGAAGAAACCTTAGGAAGAGCGGCAGGGGATGATGAGGGATCCTAGCTGCCAGCTGGTGATGCCTGACCTATATGGACAATTGATTTGTGAGGATTGTGTGGATTGTTATTATGAAGTTATATACGTGAAATGGAATTACTTTATTGTTTTTTATCATTATGTGTAAGGCTTAGCCAATTGTTGAATTATTATACGCATATTTTAGCAAAGTAAAATATTCTCCCTAATCATGAAACTGGGACAAGAAAGGAGCTAAAACAGAGCTTTAGAAGAAGACCATGTCAGATCCCACCCTGAGGCTTCTCTCTGTAAAGTGAAGTGGGGACCAGTGGTGTAGTCTTTGTGATATGCCAACACATTCTCATCCCAAGTCATCACCTATAGGTGCTTTGTCAGTGGACTTACACGTCTAATTGTTTTGCTGTAGGTATCTCTCTGTATCTGCTGTTGATGTTTTGGGACACCCAACAACAACACCCTGATGTCAACAAAAGCACATGGTGGGACCATGGCACAAAAGCGTGCAGTTATGTTAAGGCAAGACAAGCACATGGCAATTAACATGATGGCATGGATGGTTAGGATTAGGCAAAAGAAGCATGTGGTAAGGTGTAGAACAAAAACATCGCATTTAGATAGGAAGGGAACAACAACCTCCCAGCTGAAGTCCAGGGTTTGTTGGACCCATTCAGCGCAGCATATCTAGCCCATTCTCATTTGGAATTCCTCAAATCCTGCTGTTTTGACAGTGCTTTTGGCGTAGTATTCTGATGCCAGAAGCCATCTTTCAGCTCCACATGATACATTGATAGATGGCGTCAGGGGAGAATGTGGCCAGACAGAACCTGGAAGGACGGCACTTGCCATGTCTGCATGATATGCGGTTGGGCAGCTTCAATTGAAAACGCACCCGGATTTAACCTGTTGCATCTGCATGGTACTGGTATCGATGTAATATAAGTAGTGTGAGGGCACACATATTGGGCAAGTGATAGGGGCAGTGAATGGGTCCAACAAACCCCAGACTTTAAAGTGAGAGTCCGATGTTTGCTTCCTGTCTGAATTAGTGTTGTCACGATACCAAAATTCTGACTTCGATACAATACCTGCACAAAATATCTTGATACCGATACTGAAATGATACCACTGCAAAAACCTAAAATACCAGGAAAAGCAATGAAATAATATGTAAGATGAGAGTCCTGACAGGACACAAATGAAGGGCTTTAAAAGGGGACGGCGGAGGATAGGTATTTACACTACCTTTGAGCTATTTGATTCTAAATTTATTAACATTATTACTGTGTAAATTAATTTTTGACTGAAATATGACATTAAGACTTCCATTTTTTCTTGTCTTAAAAAGGCAACAAATTGCTATATTTAAACTGCACGCAAGAGGGTGATATAATGTAATTACTGAGGGGATTTATTAAATGAATTATGGGCACAATTTAAAAAAGATCAACTCAGCTACTGCTCTGTTTAATATTTTTGCATTTTTTAAAAGTATTTTTCATACTTTGTGTTGTTTTCAAACAAGCTGGAAGGTAAGTCTGCCTCAGCTGTGTTGTTGCAGATTTTGCTGGCATGTGTTTGTGTGACAGGTGGGGTGAGAGAGATATTTAAATTATGATAATACACACAAATGACAGTAAGTGTAAGTCTGTCACTTCAAAATCAGGCTGTAAAAGCTCAAACCCAGGATCATTAGTCTGCACACTACAGCAGTGCACAAAAATAGACTCAACACAAACTACAAAATACACTTCCTGTGGCACAGCGCTGCGGCAACACGGACTCTGTCCTGTGCTTGTTTTACGCGTGTTCTATGTGTTTTAAGTTGTTTTATAGGTTTTACTAGTTTTTCTTGTTTTTAAGTTGACTCTGGACTGTACAGCATGATGGTAACCGCTGGAAAACTTTTATTGGCACTTTTTAAACTGGCGCTGTTTTCCCAATACCAAACGCTATCTGCGCAGGAGGGAAACAACCTGTCGTTCCCGTATACGAGAGATGCTTTGCTGTCTCTCCGAACCATGGGAGTCTCGCCACCCACTGGCTTACCTGAGGACATACGGCAACGTGCAAATACGAGGAGATGCCTCAGGAGAAGGGGAAAGAGAGGAGGAATTTGCCAGTGTCTCTGGCAGCGAGGTAACAGGCCACCACTACCATCAATTATCCTCAGCAATGTCAGATCGTTAAGGAATAAAATGGACAAGCTGCAGATCAATGCCAGTTATCCACACAGAACTTAATACCTGAAAAGACTCTATCACTATTTACCCTGTGGTTGTAATTTCAATCTCTTTGTTTTCAACTGCTTGAGATGCCCCACCTCCTGCATTTTCATCAAGATACCAGACCCTTATGTGTTTTAAATAAATATGTCTAGACCTCTTAGCCCCCCACCGGAATACACAAACTGGCAGGATCCAGCAGGTGTGAAACACATCCTAGGGGGTCAGTGCCAGTCCCTGCAACAGGAAAACACACCTTAGGGAGCGTTCCTCAAGTATAAATGTTTAGATCTTTCTAGTCTTGCAGTCTTTCTTCACTCTGACCGCTGTTGATTGACCTTTTTTTGCAAAAAAAATAAAACCCTTGTCGGCCAGCAGAAGTCTCTATTTCATTCTTCACCAGCAACTGAGAATTTCCACAACAACCCTAACAACAAATTTAAACAAGATGGCGCTGTGAGTGCGGCAACCAGTTACAGCGGCTCTTACCCACTTTCTGTGTTTTTAGCTATTATTGTGGTTTTTCTTTTCTTGTTTATTTTTTTTCTTTCAAGTGGTAGTACTGCACTTGCACAGCACAACTATGCATGTACAAATGGCCACGCTATTAGTCTGTTTTTTACTTGTTTTCGGACTTTTTAAAGTCTGCATCTGGAACCCACGTTCAGCCACGGCTCCATTGTTTACACACGGGAACAGCTGTTGGCGCTGTGCCAGGCCAGGACACCGTCTTGGGAGAGACCGGACATCCCCGCCGAGCTCCGTAGGAGGACGAGGGGATGCAGGGCAGGAGTGAAGCGTTGGGAGAAGAGGAGACGCTACAAGCCGACGGTCCCGTCCATCATCATGGGAAACGTGAGGTCTCTTCCAAACAAGATGGAAGAGCTGACAGCGCTGACCCGTCTGCAGTGGGAGTGCTCGGGAGTGCAGCCTCATGATGTTCACGGAGTCATGGTTGAACGAACTCACTCCGGACTCGCTCATAACTTTGGACGGGTTTCATCTTGTCAGAGCGGACCGGAGCTGGAGGGAGAGTGGTAAGAAGAAAGGCGGGGGCCTCGCAATGTATGTGAACGAGAGATGGTGTAATGCTGGACACGTTAGCATTAAAGAGCAAAGCGCTACGAAGGATGTTGAACTGCTGGCGGTTGGTTGTGCCACTTATTATTTGCCCGAGGGAGTTTTAGCATGTCATTATGATTACAGTGTACATCCCCCCCTCGGCTGATGCTGCTGCTGCCTGCGAGATCATCCACAGTGAAGTGTCCAAGCTGCAAACATCCCACCCCCAGTCTCTGATCATCATCTCAGGAGACTTCAACCATACATCGCTCTCCACCACTCTCCCAACATTCAGCCAGTATGTGGACTGCCCCACTAGAGACAATAACACCTTGGACCTACTGTATGCAAACACCAAGGATGCACAGCTCATCACCCTCCTCCCCGCTGGGTCGCTCAGATCACAACCTGGTGAGACTGCAGCCCATTTACATACCTATGGTGAAAAAACAACCCCCCGACCATACGGTATGTGAAAAAGTGGTCTGAGGAGGCCACTGAGGCGCTGCAGGACTGCTTGAGACCACGGACTGGGATGTACTGTGCGGCCCACACAATGAGACATTGACACCATTACACACTGCGTCACAGACTACATTAACTTCTGTGTTGAGAACACTGTATCCACCAGGAAGAATACGGTGTTTCTCTAACACAAAACCCTAGGTGACCCCTGAACTGAAGGTCCTGCTGAAGGAGAAGAGGAGGGTCTTTGGATCTGGGGACAAAGAGGGCTGAGGAGGGTGCAGAAGGAGCTGAAGAGAAAAATCAGGGAGGAAAGGCCAGCTATAAGACCAAGATGGAAACCTATTTGCAACAAAATAGCATGAGGAGGTCTGGAGGCCTCAAAACCATCTCTGGTCACAGCAGAGGCCAGGTGAGGGACCTGAAGCAGGATACCAGGAGTGGGCAAGCAGGCTGAACCTGTTCTTTAACAGATTTGACTCTACTCCCTCCTCCCCCACTTATCAAAGCACCGACCAGCTGGCTCTTTTTCACACCACCCCAGCTCTCTGTCAGCCCCATCACCTCCACCACCACCCCTCATCAGCCCCTCCTCCAACACCCTCGGCCTCTCCATAACAGCTGATCAGGTGAGAAGTGAGCTATGAAAGCTGAGGCGAGAAAGTACCCACCGGGTCCTGATGGCATCAGCTCCAGACTCCTGAAGGACTGTGCAGATCAGTTCTGCCTTCTTCTGCGCATCTACAACCTGAGCCTAAGTCTGGAGAGGGTCCCAGCGCTTTGGAAGACCTCCTGTGTGGTTCCTGTCCCAAAGACAGCGCAGCCCAGGGAGCCCAACCACTTCAAACCTGTGGCCCTCACTTCTCACCTGATGAAAACCATGGAGAGGATTGTTCTCAGAAACCTCCGCCCCCTGGTGAGCTCACATCTGGATCCACTGCAGTTTGCGTACCAACCGGGCATTGGAGTGGATGACGCAGTCCTCTACCTGCTGCACAGATCCCTGACTCACCTGGAGGACACCGGCAGCACTGTGAGAGTCATGTTCTTTGACTTCTCCAGTGCATTCAACACAATCCAGCCTTCACTGCTCAGGGGGAAGCTTGAAAGAGCGGGAGTAGACTGTCACCTGGCTGCATGGACCATCGATTACCTCACCGACAGACCAGTTCGTGAGGCTTCAGGACTGTGTGTCAGATATGGTAGTCTGCAGCACCGGGGCCCCTCAGGGGACAGTGCTCTCCCCCTTTCTCTTCACCCTGTACACTTCAGACTACCACTACAACTCTGGGAGCTGTCACCTCCAGAAGTTCTCCGATGATACAGCCATCGTTGGGTGCATATCTGAGGGGGCGGCTGAGATACAGGACGTCATCACGGACTTTGTCAACTGGTGTGAGCAGAACCATCTCCAGCTCAACGCCAGTAAGACAAAGGAGATGGTTATCCACCCTGCAAGAAGGAGCGCTACCGCAGGTCATTCATCCCATCTGCAATAGGACTCTATAACATCAGCATCACTGGCTGATGGGAACAAAACTGGCTTCATCCAAAATTCATCCCAGAGTAATTTACACAACAAATTTTTGTACTATTCTCTAATCCATCTTTTGTGTACATTCTATTCTATTACTTACTTATTATTATGTGTACATACCTTATTTCCTCTATGTACATACTTATTTTATTACTTATTTATTGTTATTTGTTATTGTTATTTTCTTTGTTACATTTCACTTTTCTTTTTTCATGCTGCTGTAACATTTGGAATTTCCCCCAATGGGGGATCAATAAAGGAATATTCTATTCTATTCTATTCTAAATCATACATAACTAAGGAGATGAAGGACTGCATCAATCGCAAAAAAATTGCTTTTAAAAAACAGGGCAAAATACAACTTAAAGCTGTGCAAAAAGAACTTAACATCATGCTTTGGGAAGCCAGGACAAAGCAGAAGGAGACTATTGAACAGAACTTTCTTACTATGAACCCTAAAAAGCTGTGGGACAACATGAAAGCAATCACCAATATGGCCCCTACAAAAAAAAGCCTTTGTACATCTGATGACTTGCAGAAAGCCAATGAATTTATTGATTTCTATATGCGATTTGAAACGAATGACTTTTCCGCTGAACTTGAAGAGGTTCTAGAGACTCTTATTATTCCAGATCAGGTCACAAACTTGGTGATTGAATCCTGCAAGGTCCAATCACTCTTCAAGAGAATCTGCACAAAAAAAGCCACAGGGACAGATGGCATTTTTGCATTTTTCATCAAGATGTGAGCTGAGGAGCTAGTGCAAGCTTTCTGCCCTATTTTCCAAAGATCTGTACGCCTGTGTGCAATACCCACCCCCTGGAAAAAAACAATAATCACACCTATCCCTAAAAAACTCTGCCCCAAGTCAAATAATGATTTCAGACCTGTTGCCTTAACATCTGTAATAATAAAATGTTTTGAAAGGATCATGTTCTCCTGGCTTAAAACAGAGGTTGATTCTTAATGTGTCTGAATGTGATGTTTGTTTCTACACTTTAGGCCTCCATCCCCTAATCTTAACCATCTGTGCCAGCATGTGCGTTGGATGATGTCCCGGCATTGGTTGCCATTTGCTTTTGTAGTCTAATGGTAATCCTGTGCAGTATAATCCCACCACGTGCTTGTGTTGACATCTCAGGAGCCGCATCCCAGAATGCAAATAGAAGTTGCAGAAGGATACCTAGAGCATAATATGTTGACACAGACGACTTGATGAGAATGTGTTGTCATATCATGCAGACGTGACAGGTTCCCTCCAGTTGCGTTCTCAATGAACACTGCCTGTTTCAGACCACTTCAACAGGTGCTGTCTGGCTGTCCGGCAGTATATCATAACACTGTAATCATTTCTGTCTTCTTTTATTTTATTTTTTTTATTTTTATAATGTCTGATTTTATTTATTTATTAACTGTTATGTGTTTTTTGAGCTTCTGGATACATGAATTTCCCTGCAGGAATCAATAAAGTATCTCCTATCTTCTATCTTCTATCTATCTATATATCATACAGCTGTGGCTGTTTCTGTGAGAAATAACTCCACCATAACTCAATACAATATTAACTAGTAGTCCTATAGAGCAGATCTCCCTGAAAACAAAACAAAAAAAATTGCGGCACATTAAACATGTGAACATAAAATAACAGTATGAACAAAAGAAGAAAAATCAGCTCCAAAGTGCACAGGTGTGTGCATGTGTGTGTGTGTGTTAGGGGTTGCACAGACTAGTCGACTAGTCGACTTGTTGATTTTACTGCTCCACAATGACGCTTAGAGCTTGATGTCGACAAGTTACTGATCACGTGTTTTTGGCACAAACAACATGGACGTCTCACAGAAAACAACAGATTAGGAGGTTGGTGGGTCAGTGCAGCAAACTAGCAGCGGGGCATCAAGTGTGTGGAAATATTTCACCAAAGATAAGGATAGTAGTACTGTCACTTGTAAAATATGCAAGTCTGTCCTCAAATACAACAAAAGTACAAATATTATACACACTCATCTGAAAAGGCAACAACTAACACTAGCTTATGAACAGCCTAAATCCTAGCGGCAGCAGTCAATTAGCGACTTCACCAAAAGCTCTGCTGTAACAGAGAAAAGACGGCAGCAAATCACCAATTTTCTGGTGAATTTCATCATCAAAGATATTCAACCTTTGACTGCAGGGCTTCAGAGAAATGCTTCATTTTTTTCAGCCTGGCTACAATGTCCCATTTTATAACACGCTATGAAACACTATAAAACATCAATACAACAGCCTGAGTGAAAATATCATAAGGGAAATGAAAGGCCAGAGTGTGTCGCTAATGTTAGCGACAGTTGTTCAACTGATCTGTGGACATCCTCTACCATGAAGCCGTACATAACTGTAACTACTCACTACATCACTGACGTGTGGAAGCTGAAGGCCCAAGTGCTATGCACATGTACTATAATGTCAAAGAGGCACACAGCTGCAAATATTGGCGTCTTTCTGAGATAATCAAGGAATGGGACATAAAGGTGTTTTGCACAGTCCATGACAATGCCCGTAACATGACCTTAGCCATGGAACTGTGTGAAAAGTTCCTCAAAGATCTGGGATGCAGTGGACACACGCTGCAGCTGGCAATAAAGACTGGTTTAGTCTAACCTTATGTGGTGAAGGCTATTGATGCAGCACAGAGAGTTGCCTCCCACTTTTGCCACTCCGCACTGGCCACCTGCGTCCTGAAGAGACGACAAGAATGGCTTGGCATAAGAGCCAACAAACTCCAGACTGACTGCCCTGTCCGGTGGAATTCCACAGTTTGTTGATATATAGAGTACTTTCATCAATAAAGGGCGCTGCTGGTCTACCTCTGCTTGTACTACCTCTGCACTTTCTGTGTTACGTCACTGTTGTTGTGTTCCGGCACGTTGTGTTCACGTTGTCGCTGTCTGCAATGAAGCCTATTAAACTACAGGTTATGGGCCCAGAGCGTCGCTAAAAAGCTGGAGTACACGGAAAACGGTGTGAGATAAACAGTATTGTGGGAATTCACAATGGAAGACAAGCTGTTTATTGACAGGCTAAGCGGACCAGAGAATTGGGCAACATGGAAGTTTCAGATGGAGCACTTGCTAAAGGCTAAAGGACTGTGGGGCATGCTAACGGAGGAAGACGTGCTACCCGAAGATGCTAACGCAGCAGCACAGGCTGAGTTTACAAAACGGAGAGAGAAAGCATTCTCTCTAACAAGCTGCCAGACTCCTAAAGAAGCATGGACTATGCTGAAAGGCCATTTTGAGAGAGACACTTTGGCAAACAAACTATTTCTGAAGAAGAAATATTTCAGATGTGAGATGAAAGAAGGCGATGGTTTAACTGAGCATCTTAAGTGAATGAAGGAGCTAACTGATCAATTAGCAGCAATAGGATCGGTCATTGAAGAGGAGGACCAAATTGTGACACTCTTGGGAAGTTTGCCACCAAGTTATGCAACTATTGTCACTGCACTTGAAACAAAGATTGACAACCTGACATTGAAGTTTGTTCAGCAAGCACTAATCAATGAAGAACAAAAGCGAGTTAATGCTAATGATAACAGTGGTGCTATGTCAGGAGGTGCAGCAGCAATGCCGTCACAATTACGTGGAAATCTGCAGGATGTCTCCAAAGCAGTGGGAGCAGCAGGACAAAGCACGTGGAGATGCTATAAGTGTGGGAAAGAAGGCCATATTAAACGTGACTGTCCAAGCTTGAAAAATAAACCAAAAAAGAAAACCCACAAGGCAAAAAATTTGATGCTGGAGAATGAAGATGACTCATCAGAGAGTTCATTTGTGACTAGAAGGGAAAACTCTGACAAACCACAACAAGGTAAATGGTTAATTGATTCTGGAGCATCAAAGCACATGACATATGATCAAGAAAGTCTTCAGGGATACCAGCAGTTCTCAAAAGCACAGTCAGTGAAACTCGGTGACGGCAGGGTGTTTGACGCACTAGGAATTGGAAATGTCAACATGAAGATGACTTTCAAGTCAAGTGATGCAAAAAATGTCACAATGTATGATGTGCTATATGTTCCAAAGTTGTCTGGGAATTTATTCTCAGTGGGAGCTGCTACCAAAAAGGGAAATACGGTTCAGTTCAAGAGGTCTCGCTGCTACATTCGTGGAAAAGATGGAACTCTTAAAGGAATGGGAACACAACGAGCTGATGGACTATATCAGCTGGATGTGGAAGGAAGTGAATCTGTCTTTCACAGTGCATCAGTAGCTGCTAGCTTGTGGCACCAGTGCCTTGGACACACTACCAAGCTGAAGGAACTAAAAGATCTGGTGAATGGAGTGGACTTCTCTGCAGATAAAGAGGTTCCCTTCTGTGAAGGATGTGTGGAAGGCAAACTGGCTAAAAAGCCATTCAAGTCGATTGGAGAAATACGTTCTGAGCGCAGGATGCAGCTGATTCATAGTCTGTGGTCCCATGCAGACAGAATCTATAAGTGGGTCAAAATATTTTGTCACTTTCATAGATGACTTCTCAAGATGCTGCAAAGTGTACTTCATGAGACAGAAGAATGAAGTGCTATGCAAATTCAAGGAATTTGAGAAAATTTTCACAAACGAGTGTGGGCTGAGCATCTCAAGACTGAGAACAGACAATGGTGGTGAGTACACCTCAAAGGAGTTTCAAGAATATTTGAAGGCTCAAGGCATCCACCATGAAATGACTGTACCCCACTCACCACAGCAAAATGGTGTCACTGAAAGGAAAAATAGAACACTTGTTGAAGCAGCTAGGAGCATGCTGTTTCATGCAAAGTTACCAAAGATGTTCTGGGCAGAGGCTGTAGCCACAGCAGCCTACATACAGAACAGGCTACCCACTTCTGCTCTGAAGTGAGAAACACCATATCAGAGATGGTGTGGCAAAAAACCTGATGTGAGTCACATGAAGGTGTTTGGCTGTATTGGTTATGCACATGTCCCAGATAAAGAAAAGAAAAAGCTGGACAAAAAGGCTGTGAAGCTTCGCTTCGTGGGATATGCAAACAATGCAAAGGGCTATCGCCTGTATGATGAAGACAAAAAGAGGATTCTCATCCGCCGTGATGTCGTCTTTGACGAATCAAACTTCAACTGGAAGCAGGAAGTGAAAGTACCCTGCACAGAGAATGAGATAACCGTGACAACAGATGAGAGTGAAACACGAGATGATGAAGTCCCTGTCGAAAGCACTGTCAGGAAAAGTGGCAGAAACAGAAATGCTCCAAGAAGATTTGGATACGATGAGTATGCTGATGTAGCGACTGTTGATCATTATGCCAACATGTGTCGTGTGACAGAGCCACTCTCACTGAAAGAGGCAATGGAGAGTCCTGATGCAAAAAAGTGGCAAGAAGCGGCCGACTTGGAATACGAGTCTTTGATGGAAAATGAGACATGGGACTTTGTGGACTTACCAAGAGACAGAAAGGCAGTAGGATCAAGATGGGTGTTCAGAGTCAAGCATCATAGTGATGGAAGAGTGGAACGATACAAGTGCAGGCTCGTTGCCAAGGGCTACTCACAGTCGTATGGTGCTGACTATGATGAAACGTTTTCACCAGTGGTACGATTCAGCTCTATTCGTACATTACTGTCCTTTGCTGCTCAAAACAATCTGCATGTGCACCAGCTGGATGTTGTTACTGCATTCCTTAATGGACACCTGGAAGAAGAAATATACATGGAGCAACCAGAGGGCTACATCAAACCAGGGCAGGAGCATCTGGTATGCAAACTGAAGAGATCAATCTATGGACTGAAGCAGTCTCCTCGCTGTTGGAGTAAGGCTTTCACAGAGTTCATGATGGAAATTGGATTCAAATAGAGCACATCAGACCCCTGCGTGTTCGTGAGATCAAGACATGCGCTTGAGGTACTTGCAGTTTACGTGGATGATTTGATTCTGATTACAGAGTCAACTGAGAGCATGAACGAGCTCAAAACGGCTCTCAAGGAGCGCTACAAGATGAAGGACATGGGTGAGCTGTCTTACATCCTGGGCATCTCTGTGATACAGAGATGAGACAAAGAAAAGATAAGACAAAGAAAAGAACTGTGTCATTCTTCATCAGAAGCATTACATTGAAGCCATACTTCAAAAATACGGAATGGATAATGCCAATCCTGTAGCAACTCCTGCAGATGCCAACGTCAAGCTGAAGAAGAGTGATGGTGTCAGTAAGCCAGTGCACCAACACACTTATCAGTCAATGGTTGGAAGTCTGCTGTATGCTGCAATGGCCACACGACCAGACATAGCTCAAGCTGTGAGTGCTGTGTCAAAGTTCAACGCAAATCCGGACGCTTCACACCTGACTGCTGTAAAAAGGATACTTCGGTACTTGAAAGGGACAGTGAACTTTGTTCTCAAGTATGAGAAGTCAGACTCTGGAGTGTTAATCGGATACTCAGATGCTGACTGGGCTGGAGATCAGGATGATCGCCGCTCAACAACAGGCAACGTCTTTCTACTGAGTGGAGGAGCGGTGAGCTGGCTCAGCAAGAAACAGGCAACCGTTGCACTTTCAACTGCAGAAGCAGAGTACATCGCACTCAGTCAAGCGGCTCAAGAAGGAACCTGGCTGAGACGACTGCTGCATGATCTCGGAGTGCAGTCTATGTCCACAGTGATCCTGGAAGACAACCAAGGAGCCATCGCAATCGCAAAGAATCCTGTGAATCACTCCAGGACTAAACACATAGACATTCGTTACCATTACATCCGTGAATGTGTGCAGAATGGACAGATCGAACTGCAGTATTGTCCAACAACTGACATGAAAGCGGATATCCTCACCAAGCCACTGGCGAGACAGAGATTTGAATATCTCAGGGGAGAGATCGGACTTTTCCCTATGTAAAAATGTTTGACAGGTGTATGAAGAATGCTGCCCGGTCAAAGCAATTTTCTTAAAAATGTGAAAAAGAGTTCCAGCATAGTCAATAAAAAAAAGGGAAGGACAACTGTTTTTTGAGAAAAATGTATGTGAAAAAAAAAAGTTACAGAAAAACTATGTAAAACAAGTGAAGTTTAAAAAAAGGATTTTTTTTTGTTGTTGTTTACAGATGTTTTGACATGACTTTATTTGTAAAGGAGAGCATGGCTCTGACATATTACTTAAGGGGACTTGTAAATCCTATTGTAAAAGTAAGTGGAAGTGTTGCTATATAGAGTACTTTCATCAATAGAGGGCGCTGCTGGTCTACCTCTGCTTGTACTACCTCTGCACTTTCTGTGTTACGTCACTGTTGTTGTGTTCCGGCACGTTGTGTTCACGTTGTCGCTGTCTGCAATGAAGCCTATTAAACTACACAGTTGTCATGCTCCAGCGGCTTTTCGAACAAAGAATTGCAGTGCAATCTGTGCATTCGGATGAAACGGTCACAAAACTAAGCATCTAGAAATCACTCACCTTTGGTAAACTTAGTCATTCATTTTATCCTAGGTAAGGGTGTCCAAAGTGAGGACGTGGATGATAGTGAGGGGAAGCCATTAAAGGGGAAAAAAGGCAGGCTCGAGAAGTATTTTGGACAACTTTTCGGCCAGCACTATCAGAAGGGAAGGAGAGTGGGGAATTATTCCACTGCAGACGAAGAGGTCTGTGATTATTTGCAAACACCGCAAATTCCCACCATGCACAAACTGCTGCAGTGGTGGGCCCAGAACAAAGACAGATTTCCCCATTTTGCCAAGTTGCGCAAAAGGCATCAATGCCCTTGTGTTCTTACACGCAAACCAAGATCGAAAAATAAAAACTGTGACTGAGCAGGACTGTGATGGTGACTTTTACAAACATTACAGTATTTCTTTTGCACTTATATGGGAGATGTAGCGTAACATAAGGTGTATGTTACGTATAATGTAGCCTAACAACTGAGTTGCGGTTTGTTGTTGATATATTTGCTGTTTACATATAATGTAACAGCTGAGTTGCGGCTTGTTGTTGATATATTTGCTGTTTTGCGTAAATTCTGTGTATGAGCTGTCCGTTGTCAAGCATTCCCTCCTCCTTTGATTTTTATTATGTTGAAAAAAATATCAATTAAGTTATCAGCGACTAGTCAAGGTCTACTTGACTTTCATCACATTAGTGTCGACTTTAAAAAATCTCAAGTCATGTAACCGCTAGTGTGTGTGTGTGTGTGTGTGTGTGTGTGTGTGTGTGTGTGTGAGTGTGTGCAACAACCTGGATGACATGGCTAGTTCCTAAAGTGGGTGCTGTGCTGTAACACCATTGACACCAATAATGTTTCATCATGACATGGAACATTTAAATAAATTTCATCTTCATATTATGTTTTAAAATGTACCACAGAAAAGACCAGTCACGACAGTTCACTGTAGCAGGTTGTCATAGTAATGCGACATGATTTCCAGTCATTCCAAGTCTGGCGCCCCTTCAGATAGTGTTTCCCTTTCATAAGAAAAGTGTTCCCCATTAAGATGGGTGTCCACACCAAGTCAACACGGAAAATAATGAATATTATCTTACTAATGGAGAAATATAAGTGTCATGGAAAATTTGACAAAGATTTCATTAATTACCTAGAAAAGTGCACTTAGTACAGAACAGATCTCCATCGGGCGGCCACCAGAGCTGGTCACAGTCGCACATGTCAATACATCAGAGAGGAGGATGCTGCCAAAGATGCGTTCCATCTTGGACAATGTCTACACCCATGCCATGATGTGCTGGTCAGACAGGAGCTCATTCAGCAACAGACTGATTCCACCTACACCACAGAGCATATGGCACAGTTTTATAGTTTTATATGTTATTCACTTTACACACTTAGCTCAATATCCTTATTATAATTAAAATTTTCACAGATAAGTGTTGATTGTCTATTTCTGTATTGGACATTTATGTTTTCACACTTACATACTAAGCATATTTACATGTTCATGTTTGTACCCTGACTCCGAAACTTCTATTTCTTGCATTTTTTCAGATGCATCCAAAAGGCGTTTGAGGGTTGTTTGACTACTCACAGCAGTCATAAATGTATACATTATCATACATGGCATCCAAGAAACTCCTTCATTTAATCTCTCAGAACAAAGCCCTTTTTGACAAACAATCTAAAGAATATAGGGATGCTGAATTCAAGGATCAGTTTTGTCGTTTGATAGTGGATCAGCTTGGAAACAGTGATGGTTGATACTGATTGCAAATCAAAGGATGTAAGGCTATGAAAGATGATAAAGTAGAGGTTGTGTTCCAGCAGCAACTGGGGCAGGATATCATCAAAGGTCTGGAAAACATCGACAAGCCCCTTCTGCCTGGGAAACTGAAGCTCTGGTGCCTACATTTTGGGCTCCTCCCCCATATAATGTGGCCACTCACCATCTACAAGGACCCACTAACAACTGTGGAGAAGTTGAAAAGAACCATGACTTCATATGTGAAAAAATGGCTCGGTGTCCCACGATGTCTAAGCAACATCAGCCTCTACAACAAAGGGATCCCTGCTCTACCTCTCACTAGTCTTACAGAAGAATACAAATGTTCTAAAGTAAGACTTTTGATAACCCTTAAGGACTCCAGAGACAAGGCTATCAGCAATGACGCACCAGCTCTATTAACTGGGCACAAATGGACACCATCTGGTGTACTGCAGCAAGCAACATCAGCTCTGAGACACAGGGACATTGTGTGGCATATTCAACAAGGAAAAGGAGGCTTTGGTCTTACAGCAGGTAAACCAATTTGAAGGCCACAACATCAGAGTGGAGGAATGTCAAGGTGGACGAGGTGCGCCAACAGGAGGAAATAGCAAGAGGTGCAAAAGCTGTCTCTCTCTTTCTGAAACAGGGGCAATGGATGAGGTGGTAAGGTGTGGAGAGGAGGAAAATCAGCTTGAGAGACATAGGGGCAATGGAAGCAAGCAGGCCTAGCTTCATCATCAGAGCTACATATGAAGTACTTCCATCACCAAAGAACCTCCATCAGTGGTATGACAAAGATCCAACCTATGCTCTTTGCCCAGTTCCAGCAACTCTCAGACACATCCTGGCTGGCTGCAAGACAAGCCACACGCAAGGCTGCTAAACTTGGTGGCACACTCAGGTCCTCAAGAGCCTGGCATCAACTTTTGAAAACAAGCGGAGGATGACAAACTCCCTGCCCCTGAAAATTGCTAATCTCCTGATGGTAAAAACATTTGTCCGTGAAGGACAGAAAACACCTTTGCACCGCTCTGTCAAGCCAGAAACCAGACACTTATGCATGGCCCATGACTGGAAGATGCTGGTGGATGTTCCGTGTGATCTCCATGTGAAAAAGCCGAACCAGTTCGACCAAGGTGAGGATCCCTTCTGTGAAGACACCACGATGGCTGGAGCAGGATGCAAGGAGCTGCAGCGACTGAGACAGGAGCGGAAAAACACAAGGAGGTAAGCCACACAGGCAAAAAATACTGGAACACTTAGAAACAATGAATAAATACTGAGAGGTCGTAAGGAACATCTACCACTTGGCAGGAGTAATACTCTGGTGACAAGTAGATCTAAAGCAACAGCTTAAATACTCCACCAGCTCATCGGGAGATTGCCTGCACCTGGCCCAGCCTATGGAGCAAACAAACCACGCCCACACTCACACAGGTTAGGACACAGAAAGGTATGCAGACAGGGAGAGACACACAAAAGAGGAGGAGGGAGGGGCTGCACTGCAGCTGACCATGACAGATATCTAGCTTACAGATTGAATATCAACGGATCCAAGTGTGTGTGTGTGTGTGTGTGTGTGTGTGTGTGTGTGTGCGCGCGTGTGTGTGTGTGTGTGTGTGTCCCTACCTCAAACATACTGTCAGCCTCTGTTCAGGATCAGCTGATCCTTGGAAATGTGAGGTTATGGTATAGCTAGAAGCACATCAAACTGGACCACTGACATCCTGAAATACCCCTGGAAGCGATGGGGATAATTCCTTAGCTCCTTAATCAGCAGGTGAAACTTTCCTTGCTCTTGTCTTGTTCTCAGGAGTGGAAGAACCCAGTGTTTTCTTTTTTCAAGGAACAGAGACCCACAAACTTATCTTCAGTGCTTGAACACTCCATTTTGATCTCGTACTACAAATGTTTACAATTATAAGAATAATACACATCAGACTCAGTGTGCAAGGTTTGTATCTGTGAAGTTTTTTGTCGTATTTCTATTTTATATACTGTTGTTGGTACTTCTACTTGCTATAATTCTCTATGCGGGCATCAGAGCATCTGTAACGAACCATAATTTTCTCCTGGGATCAATAAAGTATTTCTGATCCTGACTCTGATGCAATGCGCCCGGTGTAATTGCCCCTTGCAACTCCCTTACAGACAAGATGGCAGCAAAGATAATGAATCCTTTTTTGATATTTTCATCTTAAGCTCAACGGATCAAAACATATTGGGTATGGAATTAATCTGCAGATACTTCAGTTCAAAATTAGACCAAATGTTATTATGGATGTCAGTTTTTGAGTCAAGACAAAGTTCAAAATGGGGTCTGCAACAAATGATAAGGCTTCTTATTTTTTTTTAAAAGTTTTTCTCAGTTGCATACACACTATAACTGGGCCTATTAACTAAACATCTCTCAACCAAAATACAGTCTACCAAAAGAGACTGATTTCCCAGAACTATAACCTCTGTTCCACATTTCAATATTGAAACATCTTTTTGTAAAACCTGTAAAAGTCATGTCAGTATAATTAACTCAAGTCCTCGCAACCTAAACTCAAATACCCAGGTCCAAACACTGAGCTTCAAAATCGGACACACCAATTAGAATTTCACAGGTCAATAAATAGGGCCATGAGGCATGTCCATGTGCTCTGGAACAATGGATCTTAACTATGGCAAGTCAAGTCAATTTTACTTATAAATCTCAATAACACAAATTACAATTTGCCTTAGGGGTGGGGAGATACAGGGTACACCTAGCCTGGCGCTTGTGTCGTAGAGATGCAGTCCCATTTCCCACAGCTGAACCCTGTTATACCCACCCTTCCTTTCCCTCAGTCCTCCGTTTACCTCTTTTCTCTTATCTTTTTTCTCCTCTCTCTAGTCTCTAATCTCTCTAAGCCTCTATCATAGATCTTTCTTAGAACCCAACTCTGATCTGTACTTCTCCAGACCTTTCTGACCTGTTTACACAGCTCCTTGGTTTTAGTGGGGCCTCTTGCTTAGAGGTGCTGCAGACTCTGGGGCCTCTCATATCAGGTATACATACTAAAATCATGTGACACTTAGTCCACCAGTGTTTATTCTAACTGTTTGACTTTTGAAGGTCATTAGTAGCACCAGCTCTTACGTAGGGATGTCATTGCAGAAGGGAGTGAATATGCTTGCACCACTTCACGAATTTTGTGTAGGTCCATTACAGAAAAACTAATTAAATAAATAAATTCTAATAATAATAATCCATTTAAATTACAGGTTGTAATGCAACAAAATAGGAAAAATGTCAAGGGGGTGAATACTTATTATTATTGTTGTTGTTATTATTATTATTATTATTATTATTATTCTTACTGGGCACATTTCCTTTGATTCCAATAAAGCCACAGGCATGTAAAAGCTCCCACAGGGTGTGTATGCAGGACAGGACAGTAGGTTGGTTTTACAGACTGCAGAGTGCAAAGCACATGAATGATTTTCCATCTCCAATCATCCATCAACAACGAAATGTTATTCATTAAAACACAGTGACAGGAGAGCTGTGGCTGGAGCATTTTCAATCAACCACGCAGAACTGTTTCTACTGGCCCCAAGAGCTGGCAGGCCTACATGTTCATTCACCTTTGTTAACTAAAACATGTCTCACTGAGATAGCACCACACACACATACCTAGAGACATAATGCATAATGCTAACATGACATATGAGTGCCTTACAGGAGCTGGGGGGTGGGCTGTCACGTCACATCGTCACGCTTATTAACCCCTCCATCCCCTCCTCATTGGTGACGTAAGCCACAAAAAGTACTTTAACAAGGCACAGTCAGCGGCTGCAGCATCTCACCGGACTCTGCAGGACTTCAACAGCCGTGTGTGCGTTTGTCTCTGTCGAGTGACACGCTGACCGCCGCGGTCCGGTCCGGTTGCCTACTACACTTTGTGTCACCGAAAATCGAAGTAAGAGGGCGGACAGAGAGGAGAGAACGGGCTGCGTGCATGTGTGACTGCTGATTGGCCGAACCGTTACCGCTCTGCCCATCACGCGCGTGCAACACACATATATTGGGTGCACAGGCTCGCAACTCTCAACAGTTTCCCACTCCGCCGGTACCCCAGAGGGCACGCGCGGCCGAGGAAAGCATACAACAGCTTGAGAATCACTGAAAAAAACAGAGGTAAGATACTCACTCCTTCCTTTACACCAAAGTACCGCGGCTGCTAGCCTACTGTTACTATTACTAGTATGACTCAATCACTGTTACGTCGACTACTACAGCTACTACTAATATACAGTTAATGTTGCTGTTATTGCGACTACTCCTACTGATCCATTGACTACAGCTGCTGTTACAGTCACAAACTGACAGCATGCGCAGCATCCAGCAGGCACATACTCCTCAGGACTTTTCATGTCATGCTGCACATCTCCTACATGTGTTAATGATTGATTTGACACAGTAAGAATCTGACAGCAGTGGCAGAATCAGAATCAGTAGTCATTCATTTAAACCTTTATTTAGGACTCAGAAAGTCAATAGAATGAGACCCTCAGTTTTAGTTATGCTGAGCATCAACAAAGACATTAAAACAGTCAGTCAGCAAACAATTCAAATAGAAATAAAATCATACAAAACAACAAACAAGAATAGCAATGTATAATAGCAAAAAATAAAAATACAGGATAATGAAAATAGTGTGGTGTAGATGTATTGATTAAAAACATTTACACTCAATTAAAACTAGATTGGAAATTAGGCATTTAGTCAGCTCTAATGGTGGAAGATGGTGGGAGCTTAAGTTGTGTTGCAGGTTATGCTATGTTTGTAGTGCATTGTAAAAAATGACATTTTTTTTTCCAGTTCAGTTCTGATTCAGGGAATATGGAGTAACAATATTCTGCAAACAAGTAGCAAGATGATGTGAGTTCAGAGTTAAAATGGAGTGGAAGCATGTGTTTCAAAGCTTTATGGATCCATAAAAAAACAATGCTGGCCCCGCCTGATAATAAGAAGAGCAGTAGTAACATCAGCAGTGTTAGAAGTAGAAATGACTTTGTTACCCGTTTTAAAATAATGCTGACAATGTGACTTTTTGTTCTGTTTGTGTTTTTGTCTTTGTGTGTCGTCAGTCTATGGCTTCCCCCGTACACAGCAGCTGCGTGTGGATGGTGGTTCTGGGCGCGTGTGTGTCGCTGGTGGTTGGAACGGAGTGCGAGAAGGAGTGTGCACTGTGTGTGTACCGTCTGCTGGGACAGCAGTCCAGTTTCTCCTCCCTGGTAATGTCACAAAACATTTTATTACTATTATTAAGTGATGAATATTTCCAGCTCAGAGACAAAAATGACTGATAAAGTGAGATGAGTGAGGTGACAGAGACAGTCTGGTGTCTCTCCTCTGCTCATTTTCATCCGAAATGAGCTAAAGAAATAAAGAAAACAGTGTGATGAACAGGCACAGCAGTCTGGTTTCTCCTCCTCATGAAGTCATTTAAGAAGCCTATCATTTTATCAGCTGTAATGTATCCAGGGACCAACTAATGATAGCGCTGGGCTTCCCCTTACCCCTCTGAAAGCTGGAGCGACATCACTTTTCTTATGCTGCTGTCAGAAGCTTTTCACAAGTCATTTGAACTCTGAGCAAATTGGTGCCATTTCTTTTAACATCATGTAAAAAGGCAATGAGCAACTTAGTAAGAAATGTCCCACAAATTGCAAGAAATTAGACATTAACTAGGGAAAAACTACATTATTAGTTATTATTATTATTATTATTATTATTATTACATATTTGAAATTGTGACAGAATTATAAAAGAAAAAATAAGCACTTTTTCTTTAAAAAAAAAAAAAATTTGAATCAATTTTTTTAGGTATTTTTCTTGTCCTTTTACACTTACTTCTTGCTGTTTCTTGGGTCACTTCTTTTGTTGCTCCTTGCATTTTAACCATGTTTTTGAAAGAAATTAAGTCAATTTGCTCAGGATTCACAGGGTTAACAAAGTCTGCCATTATCATAGGCTATATGAGGCAAAATAAATATAGAGTCATTTTGAAAATACTTCACCATTTTATTATTTTTTGTCTTGAGGCCTGATCCTTAGTACTCTGTCCATCCCCCTCTCAGTTTTTCTTTTCATGCTCTGCTTTCTGTATCCTTCCCATGCTCCCCTCTTTTCCTTTATTTGTTTTTTCTGTCTCTCATCCCTCTGAACTTTCCATTCCTTCTCCTTTCCCATTTCCTCTCTGCACCTACACCACCAATCTGTAGCTGTCATCCTGCTAATATTGCTTTGTAGGCTTCAAGCAGCACTTCACACTGGTAGGTTTTTTTTTCTTTTGTCATTTCACTTCACTCCTCCCCTCATTCTCTTTTCATCCCATAACCCCTTTCTCTATTTATGATATTTCCGATATGATGTCAATGAGTTCATGAGTTCACACTCTCCTTTGTACCTCTGCAAAATCCATATCTTTGCTTAACCCTTTGAAACCTGAGGAAATGATGATTTCTATAAAAACATGGAAAGAAGGCAATGAGCAACAAAGAAAGAAATGACCCAAAAAATTAACAAGAAATTAGTTAAAAGTATGAAAAAAATATATCAATCAAAAATAAGAAAAAGAAGAAGAAGAAATAGAAAAATAAATACATAGAAAACACAAAAAATAAAGTTTGAAAAAAGACAAAATTATCTGGAAAATTTACTTAAAAAAACTATAATAATATTCCCCTTTTGCTTTCATGTCCCCTCCTCTTTTCTGTTTAATCCCATACCCCCTTTCTCTGTTTATGACATGTTCCATATGATGTGTGACTGAGTTCATGCTCTCCTTTGTGCCTTTGCATTATCAGCATTTTTGCTTAATTGATGCAAATTCATTGATCCACGTAATTTTCAAAAGAGACAGCGATGTAAGTGTCAGAGGACTAAAAGTAGACGTATAGACAAATCATGATTTCCAGCCTTTTAAACAATTGAGAGAAAAGATGTTAAAGATTTTGGAAATGCCTTGACATTCTCAGACTCACAGAACATGGATTGAGTTCCCAGAATTCTTTACACCTTGCACAAATGTGTCAGCACTATCAAACCTGTGATTTGCTGGGTGGAGGGAAAGCACAAGTAAAGACTAAACATATTAGAGCACATCCAAATATGAACTGTGTCCATATCTGGTCTTTGCTGTCCCCTTTTCCTTCTTTAAGCAATCATGACTTTTTGTACACTTCCTATGATGGTCCCCAGAGGGAGCTGCTGCCACCAACCTCTCAGCCCCTGAGGCGCCAATATGTCCTCAATTCAATTTTCCTCGTCATTAATTCTGTCTTCATCAGCCAGAGGCGCTGAAAGCTCAGCAAGAATCCTCCTCCCTGCCAGCACATAAGTGAAATCCAATGAAACATCTGAGGTTGGGAGCAGGTTATGGTGGCAGTGCGCAGCCCCCCCAGGGCCCAGCACATGCCTTTAGTCTGATTGGACTCCTACCACCGGGGTTATATGGACTCACCCAGTTAAAGGATGACAGGGATAAGTGGGTGGAGCTATGCGGGACACAAAGCTTTAAGCAGGGAGGCTTCCATTAGCTGAATAGGATGCTGTGCAAGTGGCTGAGGAGCAGGCAGGGAAAGATGGTTTCAAGAGAGAAATTGTTTTTTGTTTTTCTATAGTTGTTAGAGTAAATGAGTGATATCATAGATCAAACAGGCTGCAGTGTTCTCACAAAGCATCTGTTCACATTTGTAATCTCTCCCTCGTTGACTTTCTCTCGCTCATGTCGTCTTTTTCTGTTCTTCTCCATCTGAACACAATCAACGTACACAAGATAAATGGCAGAGCTTTTTGTGTTTCTGTCTCCATATAAATTTAAGCAACAATTCATCAAGCTTTATTGTCATGCTGTAATCAACTGGTGACTATGGTGAGCCACATAGAATACATAATTTAAAAAAAAACTAGATGGAATTTTAATTTCTTCTGTATGATTTTACCACGATGCACCTGACAGAGAAATTATAATAAACTCATACAGCATAAAATTCACTCATGTTCTCAGTTCAGTCTCAAAGGCATTTTTAAAGTGGCATTTCATTGTAATTTGGTAAATAAAATGCTAAATTGTAGGGCTGTGCCTTGAAAGTCGGAGGCTTGAATCATCAGTAGGAGATCCTCAGTCGACTGCGATTGCTTCGAGTCAGCCATTTTTTTTGTTTCCAGTGTAGGTCTGGGGACGTGTTGGTCCCCAGATTTTGCTGCGGAGTGAGTGCTCTTGACTTTTACACTACTCTTTGCTGTTGCAGACATGCAGGCAGCACTGCAGAGGGAGAGAGACCGCAAGGTGAAGAAGTGGTAAATTTATAGCTCACAGCAACTTAATCTGATACAGTCTCTGGCTTTGAGCCCTATTCAGACTTTAAATTTTTTCATGGGAAACCAAGAAAAAGTCGAAGATTCTTACTGAAAAGCCAAATTTGATTTGACTGATGTAATTCTTAGTTGGGCACAGGCCTAATAAATTGCACATCATAATTCCCTAAAGGTTGACAGGACATCTTCCAACAGTTTGTTTTTTTTCTGACAAATCGTCCAAAAACCGAAAGCTAGAACCTGAAATTATTCTAAATAATTGTTTTAAAATTAGATAGTGAAACGAATTCATTATCTCCTTGGTTTTCATTTTCAGTATATCAATTAATTGTTGGTAGTTTTAGCTTTGAATCATGGCTCTATTTTTGTTCTTTTTGTCATTCATAAATACTTTTAGAATAAAGGAAAGAATTCATTTGGCTTCAAAGACATAAAAGTTAGCTTTTAACCTTATTTTAACTGAATGTTCCCCCTTTAATGTCTCAAAACATTCCTGAATTCTTTTTTTAGAAATAAATATGGAAATATGCTTTTTTCTTTTGTTTGTTAGAGTGACATGAGATGATCAATATTAATCTGAAAGGGATATTCCACAACCAGTGGCAGCTGTATCTCAGGAGGTAGAGCAGGTCGTCCTTTAATCATAGGGTCAGTTTGATCTCTGGCTCCTTCAGTCCACATGTCTATGTATCCTTGGGCAAGATAATCAACCATTAATTACTCCTGGTGGTTGTTCCATCAGTGTGTGAGTGTGTGTGAATGTGTAAAAACTGAGTAGCAGGTTGCACCTTGTATGGTAGCGTTGGCCAGCAGTGTGTGAATGTGTGTGAATGGGAGAACGTGACAAGTAATGTGAGGGTGCTTTGAGAGGTTGAACAACTAGAAAAGTGCTGTACATTTCTCATTTAATTTAGTGTTGCACTTGCATAAAACAGGGGAACTTATGAAAGGGATATTTTAAAGAGAATCATATAAAAAGCAGCAGAGGCTAGTACATCCTGACTGTTTGTCCGTCAGGATTCAAAAAGTGGATCCTACATTTCCCAAAAAGGAACTCAGTAGTGTCTCTTCTTGCCTAGTAAATGGTCTGGTTTAAACTCAACTTGTACCGCGCTCCTCCCATGAGGAGCTGACTATATTTCCCAACATGTTCTCAAATACTCAACATGTAGTGCCTCGTAAAACCACAAAACAAAACATGTACAATACATGTTCAATTAATTTAACACTCAACTCACTCAACTATAATGAATCAACATAGTCACTGTCAGTCAGTGGTTTTTAACAGGGGAGCACCCCCACTGGTGACTGAAAGCTCTAACAAAAGAATATATAATTCTCTGGTTAAAAGCTCAACAATAGACTTTGAAATCCACAGAAACAGTCATAATGCCATAAATATGTTTCTTTGAGTGACAGTTGAATTATTAACCTGATACACAGCTGTTATGCAGACCTTGCTTTTGTACTAAACATAACAATTTGAACCAGCAGAAGAACAATAAAAACGCCAGCAAATCTTTAGTGATGACGAGTCTTCAGATGAAACTGAACAAAATAAGTTAAAAGTGATTCTTAATTTACACCTATATACCAAATATATGACTCCAGCTGCAGGACATATCACACAAAGATAGCATTAACATTCATCTTCTCATTTCATTCTCAGGAGGAGAACAGATCAACTTCAGGTTGTAATAATGTAGACAATGATAAAACCTCATTTATTTAGGCACTAGTGTTTAATCAAAGCATGATGGCGCATCATAACAGGCAAGTGTTGTATTTTTGAGATTAATTGTAAAAAGTCATGAAGATTATTTTGATTTTTTTCAGACATGCTCTCTTGAGTGTGAGGGTGGGTTGGACAGCCAGAAGCTCCGCCTGTGCCAGGACCTCCTATTGGAGCATGAAAACCATATTCCAATGAATCCTGACCCCCATCAACAGCAAGAGCAGGAAGCAGCTAGTGCCATGACAGCCGACGATGAGGACGCAACATCACCAGAACACCAACTGGCCAAGAAGTACGGCGGCTTCATGAAGCGCTATGGTGGTTTCATGTCTCGTCGCTCATCCTCTCCAGAGGGGGTACTAGAGGATCCTGGAAACCAGGAGGAGGAAGAAAAGGTTCGCCTGGAGATCCTAAAGATTCTCAATGAGGCAGCTAAACATGGTGGCGAGAGGGACGGCCCAGGTGGCGAGGCGGTGAAGAGGTACGGAGGCTTCATGCGTCGGGCTGAAGGTGGGGTGACACAGGGCGACCTGCTGGAGGCAGTGTTAGGCCGTGGGCTCAAGAAGCGCTATGGTGGGTTCATGAGGCGTGTGGGCAGACCTGAGTGGCTGGTGGACAGCAGCAAGAGTGGGGGGGTGTTGAAACGGGTTTGGGAGAACGGTAGTGAGCTACAGAAGAGGTATGGGGGGTTCATGGACTAGAACGCCACAGTTATGACCCTTCACAGCCCCCATCCCCTCCAACTCCCTCTCTTCAACCAATCACCTTGTAATCTAGACTTGCCGCCCTCTCCCCCCTCCTCAGCTTTGTATAATGTGCTGCTGCCAACGTCATCGATTCACTTGCTCTTGTAATGACAAAAAAGATAAACATATGTTGTTCAGATGTACACTAATCATTTGGTCTGTTTTTGGTTTTCCTGATGACATTATTTATTAAAAGAATGTGTTGATCAAGGTGTGTTGGTCGAGTGCATGATTTCAAGCCTGTGTGTGTGTGTGTGTGTGTGTGTAAGGTTTCATGTTTCAGAGGTCGGGCACACAGGTCAAGGGCTCTTCAGACATTCAAATATGCATATACTTGCTGTACAAGTACATGGACACGCCATATAACATCAAATGTGTTGCTGTCGTGCTTCCCATAAAACTGCTTCTCTAACAAAAGTGACAGGACAGATCAGTCCTGGAAACACTGTCCTGTATCATTAATGCACTGACACTTCGTACACTGTAGAATGAGTTGGACATGATACCTGATACTTAGTGATAGATCATGTTGTATTTCCATCTTTACTGGGGTGTGCACATATCTGTAGTGCACTGTCCTAGACTGATGTCTCATTCTGGCCTGTTATCAGGAGAGAGTTATAATTACACCTTGTCACCTGTAAATCAGAATATAAACGCAAGGTCACGATTGTTTCTTTTCAGCCTTGAAACTCAATCTAATAGTTATGGCAGCATGTGTAGTCTGACATCCAAAAGTGTCTTCAAATTGCTGACTGCTGCTGGTATGCTTAATTGCTGGGATTCAACTATAATAACTGTGAAAATAAATGGAGCTGATGAGAGAATCAACATTTTCATCAACTAATCTCTGTAAGAGGACACTGGTGAGAGAATTTGTAAAATTGTCTAGGTTTTGAAAAGGAGATTGGTCTGTAGCAAACTCTACTGGAGAAAAGAACAAGACCTCCAGCCCACACAAAAACACACACAAACACTAAATTTCAATTTTTTATTTAGGCCATAAAATTACTTTTTGCGCTGTTCATTTCCGTTCAAAACACAAAATATATTAATTTAACACAAATAATAAAACAAAAATAAACACAAATAAATGTAAACCAAACTCACCAAAATTTGAATTTAGTATTCCACCCTTTTTTTTGCCTTTTGCCACGCAAGTAAAGGAATCCCTTGCTGGACCAAAATGCTCTTGTTTGCAATTTCCTTCAGGTTATCAGTGTCTTTGAATTTTGAGTTCCTTCGAGTGTTCCTTAGCTTGTTTTTTTTTTTTAGTCTGTCTTGGGCCCAAGAGTAAATAAAACCTGAGATCTCAGTGAAAAAATGCAAAAACAACAGGTTGAAATCCTCCCTACAATGGGCTGCTAAATGATGTCTGTCTGTCCTAAAAGAGGGAAGGGACTTATTCAGATATATATATATATTTTTTAACTTTTTATATTAAAATTACATGCATCATCATATGATGCATTTTCAGAGCCAATATTGCCATGAAATGAAACAATTATTAATATATATATATATATATTACATTTATTATTGGGTTTTTTTGGCATTTTTGCCTTTATTAGATAGGGCAGCTCAACAGTGTGAAAGGGGGAGAGAGAGGGAATGATATGCAGCAAAGGTCTGCGAGCTGGACTCAAACCCGCAGCCGCTGCAGCAAGGACAGTGCCGTCATTCATGGGGCGCCTGCTTTATCCACTCAGCCACATATTACGTTTATTTTAAATGTTTTGTGTAAGTCAGAGCCAGTCAGGAAGAAACAGCGAGGTCGATGAGGATGAAATAGATAGACCTAATTTTAAACCCAATTATGACCATTAGTCTATTATACAGATGAGAGTGAAACCACAATGCAATTCATGGCTTCGCATGACAGGTGAGGAAGAGTTCAGGACCCTGACCCCTGGCAGCTTCATCATCAGGTGGGAGAGAGACACTGTGCTAACCAGTGCTAACTACAGTGTGCCTCTGTCTGCTACAGTAGTCGTGACACTTTATAGTTCCAACTATCTGTCCATTGTCGTCCGCTTATCCAAAGCCAGGTTGTGGGGGCAGGCTGAGGAAAGCACCCCAGACATCCCTCTCCCTAGCACTGCTTTCCAGCTCCTCCTATGGGACCCTGAGGTGTTCCCATGCCAGACAAGATATGTAATCCCTCCAGCGTGTTCAGGGCCTCCTACCAGCTGGACGTGCCCAGAACACCTCTAGCAAGAGGTGACCAGAGGGCAACTTGATCAGACACCTGAACCACCTCAACTGGCCCTTTTCAACGCAAAGAAGCAGCTGCTCTACTTCAAGCCCCTCCCAGATGACTGAGCTCCACAGCTTCCCTCTAAGGCTGAGCCCAGACACCCTGCTTGTATAAGGAAAAACTCCCCCGAAAAAACCTATAACGGGGGGAAAAAAATGGTAGAAACCTCAGGAAGAGCGGCTGAGGAGAGATCCCTCTTCCAGGACGGACAGACATGCAATAGATGACGTAAATAACAGTTAAATAATAATAATGACAAAAAAGAAAGAGAAACAGAGAGAAAGAGAGAGGAAGAGAGGGGGAGAGATGCAATGCAATAACGGTAACAATAGCATGCTATATTACAATAGTGATAGGTGTAAAATTTCTAAATGCACTCTATGATAGTATGTGATGTTTACGCGCAAATATTGTGTGTGTTGATAGGAGTCCCGTGCATATATTGATGGTGGTGGCATGACGCATAATAATGGCAGTAGAAGGTCGCGTCAAGCAGGATCATAGCAACCAGGACCCACAACACATGAATATCAAAAACAGGATCGGTGACAAGAGACAACCCTGGCAGAGGCCAGCACCCACCAGGAACATTTTTGACTTTACGCCGAATATGCAGACCCAGCTCTTACTTTGGTTATACAGGGACCTAATGCACATGGATTGGATGGGCAAACTTCCACAACATCTCCAGCAGCCTCACAAAGGTAACCCAGGATTTCCATCGCTTGCATATGCGTTGAGTTACAGCTCCGCTGTGGTTTTGCTCCATGCTCCCTCATCCGCCAATTCCCACCGGTTGCATTTTTAGTTTGGCATGGCACAGCACTGCCAGATCAGCTGGAGTGGCGAGACCAAGAAGATCTCACAGTAATTATTCAGTGAAATACGACCAGATGTAAACACAGACTGTTTTATTCTGAAAAGTAACCGGATATTTTAATGTTGTGCCGCTGTCTGACTGCCCTTCCTCCGGTCCCCTTTTTTAAATAGTAACCACCACCATGGTCTGCCACTCCTGGTCAGTCACCAGGCCGACTGACAGCAGATATTTACTGAAACTGAAAATGTTTTTTTGTCTGTGCCACAGGAGAAAATCAACAGTGTTTGTATTTATTGATTTTATTTTCCAGTAAAGAGTGAGGAGGATTTGCCGCTCACAGACAGACTGAGCTGATCAATCAATATATGGTTATACATTAAACAAAAACATAAGCTAAAATCTACATATTTGTCCGATATTAGACAGATGTGTGCGCAAATTAGGCCTACACTTTACAAAAGACAACAGAATGATACAATGATAAAAAATGATAAAAAACAATTGTACATTTTATTTGTAGCATGCTTTTCAGGAAACTTAAAGACACTTAACAAGTCAAGAAAGATCAAAAATTAAAATACATAATAAAATGCACACAACATTACAATGTAAACCACATACATAAGACATTAAAAGCACAAAAGCAGGCTAGGACTGTAAAAAATGTAGGCTTTGTCTGGTTACCATGGAGACAACTGAAACATTTTGCAGAAGCATAAATTAAAAAGGTCGCACTGTTCCTTCAAGCAACACTCTTCAAAAGTGTCAATTTTCACGAACATACATCAGGTTTGCTGGTTGTACTGTATGTTTGTAGAGGTGCTCATCAGTCCAGCCAATTATGTGTTGTAGAAATAGTCACTCTTTAAACACAGGCATTGATTAATTATCATAAATTATCTAATAAATCTGGGTTCTAACAAATTAGAAAACTATTGATGATAATTGAGTGATGTCCAAGCTTTTAACGACTGAATACAGACAAAACAGAGATACTCCTAGTTGGTCCTAAAAGTCACAGACAGAAAATTTTTAACCACATTTAGAATCTCTGTCTCTGGTACACAGTGAGCAAATCAGAAATCTTTGCAGAAGCCTTTCGATACTGATCTTAATTTTTAAAAATTACCAGTTTCACAAGAACAGCATTGTACTGCCTAAAAAACTTAGAGCATTCATATCTCAAACTGACTCTGACAAACTGGTACATGTGTTCCTATCAGGCAGGTTAGACTACTGTAATGCTCTATTTGCAGACTTAACCAAACAAGCAGTCATACAGCTCCAAGTCATTTACAATGCAGAAACCAGTTGTTGCATGCACACGGCAATGCTAACATATTGCTCTGGTACTGATATTATTTCATTGGCTCCCAGCAGAATAGCCTACAGAATCATCTTCATAATTCTGCTTATAGTCTAAAGCACTTCATGGCTTGTGCCGACCAGTGCAATTCTGATTTGCTTATCAGTCAATCAATCAATAAGTGAAATAAGTGACCCCATCAGCTCCTTAAACTTGTGCACTGTAATATGTCCTTTTTTGCATCTTTCTATATTGTTGGCTACTTCTTTTTAATTGTCTTTTTAATCAAATTAAGAATACTGAGTGAGCTCCTCGGCTCGCCAGACCTAGATGTCGTTGTCTCAGCTGTCAGCATTTAGGGACATATCATGCAGACACGAAAGGTGGCATATGGCGTTGGGATCTTACGCATAAAGCGCCACAAAAGGGGCGCTTTTTGGCATTTTCCGAATTAGAATGGGATGCACATTCCCTTTTCCTTGATGTTTCCTGATGTTTTCTTTTAAAAACCTTGACCTGTCTAGCTTGCAGCTAGCTAGAAGTCGGCAGTAGGTTTACAGACTATTGAGTTGATTTAAAGATTGCCAATGACTGACTCTCTGCTACTTATACTGCTATCCACTGCTAACTACAAAAACCACCTCTAAGACTTGCAAAATAAATCAGAAATACATAACAGCCTAAAATTAACACAAATTTAGCACAGCTGACAGAGAGGCAACTGGAAGCATCCATGCTTACGTCACTGGTAAAATGATCAGTCCTCTCATGTCACCTGGCAGAGGTTCTCTAGCTGTAACCACAATTGAGGATTCCTTCATTCATTCATTCATTCATTCATTGTCCATAACCACTTATCACCCACCCTGGACAGGTCGACAGGGCTAGATGTTGATGACTGATGTTCATATTGTATTCTTATATATGTTCTTTATGGTGAGTATGGTCTCATATTTTCTTATATATGGTGTATTTGTATTTAATGTACTTTGAGTTCATAAAATGCTGTCATCTCAAGGAAGTTATGCTGATTAGCTTTTTGTCTTGAGTTTATGTTGTCTTTTGATTTTCTGTTTTATTTTGAAAATTTGAAATTCTAACTCTCCTCTTGTTTCAGGTCACTTATTTCCTCCCTTTGTGTGTTTTCCCGCCAGTGTGATTGTCGGTTCCGCCCTGTATGTCTCCACCTGTATGCCCTTACCTTGTGTATATATAGTCAGCGTCTCCCTTTGTCGTGTGCCAGTTTGTCAGTCAGAGAACCAGCGCCATTTCCATGCTCAAGTCACATTTTGTTTGTTGCTAGCCTCTACTTATTGATCAGGTCAAGTACCTTGTTTTGTCTGTTACTTTGTTGGACTTTTGTTTTCTTTGCTTGCAGTTTATTCCTCGTCTGAGTGATTTTTTGTTGTGACTTTTTGCCTTCTCATCTGCATGTTTTTTTGTTGTAAGTTTTTGCAGCCTCTTCAGAGTGATTTTGATTTTGTTTTCCTGTGAAAGACTATTTCTGTTGCCTTTAATAAATTTATATTTTGATACTTTGATCTCGTGTGTTGTGCATTTGGGTTCAGCTCCAAGTTCGGTCTTGTCAAATGCGCTATAAATAAAATTACCGTGGCCATTAACAAATTATTAGAAACACTGCTTTGTCACTTTTTTCATCAACTCCTCCTTCGACGCCAAAGTCGTAGCAGGATTTAGGGATACATTTTAATTTCATTTTTTTCAAATGCAGTCTTAGAAAGAACAGACAAATAAATCTAAGTTGTAACATACCGTTTTGACCCACCAGTGCCCCGGCCTGTCTGAAGCACTGTCCCCAGTTCTGAATGAGGCAGAGGAGACATGGACAAAACATGTCACTTCTTTCCAGCTTTGCTTGTCTTCCATGTTTGAAATATGGGCCCAAATTCCAGTTTTTCAATGTGGCAAAATAATGACAGGGAAGTTAAGTTTTGGACAATAAATTAATCTAAATGAAATGACAATGAAAAATTTCATTCTTTCTCATAAAGTTGGTGTTATCGGATAGTCGGAAGGAGATACAGTATGATCTATACCCCTTAAAACACAGACAGGCATTCATCTAATTTGGTGACTGATTCAGCTAATAGTACAATGGAGATTAAATAGTGGCTGGGAGGAATAATATGCATATGGAATCTGAGATGGTCCAATAAAAAAGAATCTCTCATCTAATTGGAAAATAAAATTACTCAAGAAATAAATATTTCTAATTTGGTATACTAGGCAAGGATACATGGGGAACAGACTAATACTGGGGAGGCAATTATCCTCTGCAGGCACCTTGGGGGAGTAATTATATGCAATAGTTCTGCAACAAGTTAGAAGAATATGATTAAACTAAAGCGTTATGTCACATTGAAGGTGAGAATACTTCACAGGTACTGGATTAAAATCATTCATCTAAAGGGTTTTAGGTCATTTTCAGACATAATAATCGGGGAACTGGGTTTGACTGAGGGGGTGAAATTGCAACATTTTTGCAACTCAAGTTGGTTTGGTTCGCTTTCACACTGCACTGTGTCAAACTAACCAAAAGGAGTAAACATGAGGTTCTACTGACTGACAGTTTTTGCATTTGTCATCATGCATCACCAGGACCCACTTGGGGAAATTAAATTATATGACAGAAGTTCAAGCAGTACTTAATTAGCCATAGAATGTTTATATTTATGTTATTTGGTGTCACAAGGAGCTCAGAAAGAAATTATAAAACTGATTGAATGCATTATTAGGCAGCTATTATTAGACTGCACATCAGTCACGTGTTATCAGAGCCACTTTGGGTGTGCCATCATAACTGCTTCATTGTTCTGCTCACACATTATAGAAGAAAAATCACAAAAGTCTATAAACTCTGCATATATGTTCAACTACAGAAAAACTATAGAACAGGCATTTTTCAGCAGCTGCTGGGGCTCTACAGAGGCACACGTTTGCATCACCTGCTGAGAGATCGTTAATCAGGTCATTTTAAGACGACTGATGAGCCAGTTCTCCAGTGATACTGATGACAGAGAGGTTAAACATTCAGTTAGACATTCCTGTTCTATTGTGAACACAGGTATGTTTTAAAGTGAACCAAACAGCTCTGTTGTGAAAGCACCCTTATTCTTGTAACTTATATTCTTATACCTATTTAAAGTATCTCAGGGTCTTGCTCACAAGTGAGGGTTAAGTGGAGCATGAGATGGAAAGGCGGTTTGGTGCAGCATCTGCAGTGATGTGAGAGTTTTGCTGGACTCATGGTTAAGAGGGAGTTGAGCCAGAAGACAAAGCTTTTATCTATTATCTGACCCTCACCTTTGGTCATGAGCTGTCTGGGCAGTGACTGAAAGAAGGAGTTTGTGCATACAAGCAGCTAAAATGAGTTTCCTTTGTAGGGTGGCTGTGCTCAGCCTCAGAGAAGGTGAGGAGCTCAAACATCCAGGCAGAGCTTGACCCTAGCCCCAACTAGCCCCTTCATGTCGAAAAGGGCTAGTTGAGGTGGTTCGGGCATCTGATCAGTATCCTCCTGGGTGCCTCCAACTAGAGGTGTTAGGAGGCAGACCCAGAGCACGCTGGAGGGATTATATATCTTACCTGGCCCAGGAATGCCTTAGGGTCCCCCAGGAGGACCTGGTGTTGCAGGGGAGAGGGACATCTGGAGTGCTTTGCTCAGTCTGCTGCCCCCAATAATAATAAACCCATAATGATAATAATAATAATAATAATAATTTCACACAAATAGCACATGTATAGCAGCAAGCGGCAATGCGGATGTTTAAGCCACCATGAACTATTAAAAATTGAAAGCTGCAAAGGATCAAGACCTTTGACTACACCTACACTAAAGAGAAACAATTTTTATGTCGACTAGTTAGAGGTTCATTCATTTATGTGCAAATCTTTTTCCATTTTTTAAAGATATATTTTTGAGGCTTTTTCAATGCCTTTATTTGATAGGCCAGATATAGAGTGAAAGGGGGAGAGAGAGAAGGGATGACATGCAGCAAAGGACTGAAGCCAGACTCGAGCCTGCGGCCGCTGCGGCAAGGACACAGCCTCTGTACATGGGGAGGCTGCTCTACCAACTGAGCCACCAAGCGCCCCAATGTACAAATCTTTGACACACCACACCCTTCTTTATCAACACTGTTGCCCCTATTAGTCAATTGTGGAAACATTTTGGGGACATTCTTCAACAGCTTAATTAAAATATATATATATATATATATATATATATATATATATATATATATATATATATATATATATATATATTCTACATTATTTATTATTTATTATAAAGAGTGATGCTTGGACAAAAAGCGTTTTGTTTATGGCCAATTGTTGCTCTAGGCCACATGTTTGGAACTGGTGGTGCCTCCTACTTAGAGATTTCAAAATAATTATACACAGGATGTGGTTCCACAAAATATATTTTCAGAGTTTTGTAATGGTTGGACATACAATTTTTGATTTTTGGTCTGATTCATATTAGGCCATGCCTTTGTTGTGCATTTGTAAAACCCCAAGTGGTTTAAATGAAATTCTCAGGGTGTTACACTTAGGTGGATATATCCTGTAAGTTTCATGGTGAGTGGCCCTAAGGTGGAGTAAGGTCTATTGATGTAGTAAGTTTTTGATGACTTTTGATAAACTTGGTCAAATAATGATGACTAATGGTTTGGGATGAAGATGTCAAGAATGTGTTTTCAAAAAGTTCAAAATGGCATGCTGATGCCTCCTGTTAAGCAATTTCAAAATAATTTAATATGCCAAAACCAAATGTAAAAAGTATATATACATTAATTATTTACATATTATGAAATACAGCAAAAATAAATGAATAAATCACCTTAACAACACTCAAACTAAGCTAATCAACATCTCTGCCATGTGACACACACACAGCCAGTGATCAGAGGCCTGTTGTGCTCTATCTGGAGGATAGTTTGTGTTGTTGTGCTGTCTAATTGAAGCAAAATGCTTTTATGCCTCATCCCAACAGGACTGAATGATCCTCATTTCACAGCTGAGAGCTAAATGAACAGCTGTAGACAGAAATTGAGGAGAAAGAAAGAGATGGAAAGAGTAGAGAGAGATGGATAATAATTATCCAAATTGAAAGACATCTGTCTCTATCTGATGTTCAGAGCAATAACAAAACAAAAGCACTGAGGTTTATTGTTTTTGCCAGTAAACAAGCAGAGTATTTAAATGTTCATGAATTTATTTATTTATCATGTGGCTTCTCCAGGTTATGGTCATATTCAGGATATGGTGTTTACATGAGAACAGAGAAATCATATTCATATTCCCAGTATACATGATAAATTCTTACTGATTCCTGGATTCTGTTCGCGTAGGCATGTTTCAAAAATAAATGTTGATGTTTTTAACAGTTAATCTGACATTGTCACATCCTGGAGTTGTTAAACTTAAAATAGATTGTGGCTTAAAATGAATCGGCTTTTACTTTCAATATTTCAGAACTATTAAATGCCAACAGAGTGTTGCAGACCTGGCTCCTCCACCTGTTCACCAGCAACTAAACAAGAGCGTCAAGAAATTTTACACAGGACCTCCGCTTTGACCAGTGTCTGCTTGACACTTTCACTGCCACCGTGCAGAACAGAGCAGTGGATGAGGACTGCAGCTGTGACTGATGGGAGAGAGTTTCATGATGGAGTTCACTGATTTCAAGTAAAATTAGGAACACATGTTGTATCTGTGTCAGCTTCTGCAATCATAAAAACCACAAAGGATTTGTATGAGCTAATGCAACTTACCTGACAATAATATGTCACTCTACTGTGGCTGGGAAGTCGATGTCCACACCACTGTCTCCTGTGGTGGCCAGCTGCTGGTGACCAAGGATGTTTATTTTTCTAAAATAGCCTGATCTAAAGAGCCAAACACACCAAACTGACATCAGAGAACTAGCGGCATCAAAAGTATCCTGCTGTGCATCTCAGCCAAAAAGTTGCACATGAACACACCAAACTGATAGCCAACCAGCACATATGTGGCCCAACAGACCTGGGCGTGTATATATGAAATGCTGAAGGACATTTTCAGGTAGTAACATTGTGGGTAACCAGATAATCAAAGAAGGCTGAGTGCAGGGGATGGGAGATGGATTGATCCCACAAACAACTGACTTTTGTGCAGGGTTCTGGAGTTCACTTCCCATGTGGATGTGAGGGTTTTTTTGTCTACACCTCACCAGCATTTGTGAACAGGAAGTGGGTGAAATACTGCACAGTGAAAACAGATGGAGATAAAACAGAAATCAAAAAGTAAAACTAAGCAGTGCCAATCCAGTATAAACCACAATTTCCTTACTGCGTCCCGTTATTCAAACTCAAATGTTTTCAGAAAAATATTTTAGTGTGATGTTTAACTGTAACATGAGATCCAGCCAGCCGCCATTTTTTCACACGAACCATTCCACATTATGTCACCCACCAGCGAAAGCGTTTATAGGTCTGATCAGGTATATAACATTCTGGTTGTTGAAGCTTTTCTACCTCTTGAGCAAAAGCACCCTCTTGCTCCATTTCTCTCTAGTCATGCAGCACCAATTTCAAAAGTATGTGGATCTTTCTACTGCAGACAGCCTAGTTTTATGTGAGTGATGTCAGTGAAATCTTCTTTTCATACGCGCATTTAAAGGTTGGGATTTCAGAGGCTTGCCTTTGAAATGTTCTGTTATTATCCATGTTTTCTGTAAAAAAGAACATTAAGGAAAATCTCTTGGAGTATCTCTTGACTTTAGTTCAGGTTTTTAAAATCGTTTGACAATGTAATAACACTTGACTTCTTAATGAAAAGTTCAAATTCAAGGAAAAATATTTATGACACAATTAAAATGGTCTCATGACAGCCAATGTCATGACCATGCACTTCTGACAGTTTAATGTAATGTTACAACATAAAGCTGAATAGTTTCTTTCAGTCTGATAATTAGGCCTGCTATGTTCTGTTTGGGACAGAATGTGTAGTCACGCTTAATGTCAAGTCATAACAAAGACTTCAAACAATGTCAACTTTTGGATTTGCTCCATTAACCAGCACTGGCCACTTTTGCATCAGCTTCCAGCACTAAAACTGTACAGCACTGTGATTCTTTGATTTATTGGTTTCTCTCACAGGACTTTTAATGCCTGGGCTGAAAGCTGTAAGTGTCCAGACCTGTAAGATGCTGATTAAAGATGCAAATTTTCAAACAAAACTGATCATCATTTCAAATCCTGAAACTGCATTTCACACAACAGACCTTGAGTGGCATTATTTCTGTTGATTTTGGGATTTACTGTGGTCGGGAGGCGGTACAATAGAGAGTCAGGGAGAGAGACAGTGTGTTGACACAGAAGAACAAAACTCTGTTTCTTAAGGAAAAGGTGTATATTCTTAAAAAATTAGAAACAAGCAATATAAATCTGAAAATATGAATCCATAACATTTCTCCCAGCATCATCATTCAGACCTGTCACATACGTTTCTGATCAATAATGGTCAATAATCGACACACGTGCCATTATTGTTTTAACCACACAAAGGCATTCCTAAATTCTATAACTACCTGTCCTTAATCCCAACACGACAAATACCAACGCTTGGTCAGTGGTGCTCGGCATCAGGTACTGACGGACTGAGGGACTGTGCTATTGCATTATTTGCTGCTCCGAGCATCTACTGTTGTATAAAGACCAAGCAAATCTGAATAGCTCGCACAGACAGAGGATTTTCTCTGTTCATTTCCAATTTTAAACCAAAACTCAAGTGAGTTATTTTAACAACATGTAGTATGTCTCATGATGTTTTAAATGTGACCTGATGCTTGAGACGTTATGTGACATACATCATATGGTATGAAGAGCTTGTTTCTGCTTAATTGCTATTGGGTGTTACAAATGATAGTTATTTATCAGGCCAGAGCACTGCCTGGCGGGAGGACCCTCTTGGAATGCAAAGAATCATCATTTTTCTCCCCAATGAATCGCGTTTTTGGAGGCCTAAACATGCCCAAAACTTATGAATCTTGGTATGCTTGTCCGGCCTGGCGAAAAATTTTGTATTTTGGTGGTTTCAGAAATGGACTTGGCAAAATGGCTCTACAGCGCCCCCCAATGTGTAGCCCCAATGACCAGTTTTCACCTACCATCATGCGCAGACGCACAAAAAAGCCTCTTGGACCCACCAAGTCGGCCATTTTTAAATTTGTGTTATTTTTCTAGAGATTTCGGGCCTCATACTTTAGCCATCTTGTCCTCGAGGATTAATCCGATCGATTTCAGAATTGATGTGTCCATTCTCAACCCCCTGGTGATGAAAAGTTATCACAGGTCCGCGCAAAACTTTTACAGTTTTCCTGTTATGTGGTGTACAATTTTGATGGCTCCCAGATCCTGCCCTGAACACATCTGTACGACAATATTCACTAGTCATAATTGCGCCACCTACTGGCAACAGGAAATAAGCCTTGAGGGACAATTATCATTGGATTTACATGATTTTTACATGGTTTGATCTACAAATGATATACACAAAGATGACATGGAATTTGTGTCCCCTGTGCTGCCAACTAGTGGCTGCTGAAAGTACTACTCCATGTGAAATATCTCACTCCAGGGTCTAAACTCTCTGCGTACATTATCCAACATTCACAGGCATGAACAACCGCTGGAGTCCCACCAGTGTGTCGACATACATGGGGGTGCAAGGGCCTCTCATCGCTGCTTGCAGCTTTAATTGATATTGGGCCTCATGCAAGAAACTATATACAACAAATGTTATCTCTTTTTTTTGATTGTATCCATGATTTGTTCTTATTTTGTTAGTATCAGTGATTTCTGTGAATAACTAATGTTTTCTTATTTTTGTTCTTCTCTGAGATAAGAGAACATTTCAGGAGTGGTCAAGAGTATGCCGACCAAGATAGGAGAAAAAATACTTTTTTTCACAGGCCAAAGTGTTGTCCAGTGCACGCAATGCACCAAAATTCACAGTGTATGCAACATATTGGACTGCATGGGTGCTCGCTGTTACAGCTGAACAAACCTAAACAACACTGTCCTTACAAACAGAGCAATATTTAATCTGAATATTCTGTTCACTCAAAATCAGCAGGATGAGACACAATAAAAAAAACTATGAATGGTTTGCAGCTTTTTCTTATAACTACTTTGTCTTGTCCCTTCACCAAGGTTTCTAACATGGGGGAAACTTAGGATTAGGGCCGAATTTTCTACTCAGACTCACAAAGGACAAGCAGGCTGAATGACGTCTGTCTATCTGTACCTCCATCCTGTTTCAGTACTACAGACAACGCGGCATCAACACTCCACCTTTAATACAGCCACAGTCATGTGTAACCATTTCACCATCTGACAGCACAAACACCCATTGCTTGTGGGGCTTACAGTCTGATACGCCCAAAATATGTATACACCAAAAAAACATTGAACCGCAGAACAGAATACATCACATTAATTATTATTATTATCGCC
Organism: Plectropomus leopardus; assembly: GCF_026936395.1. Taxonomy (NCBI): domain Eukaryota; kingdom Metazoa; phylum Chordata; class Actinopteri; order Perciformes; family Serranidae; genus Plectropomus; species Plectropomus leopardus. The sequence goes on along the minus strand of NC_142187.1, from coordinate 520,059 downwards.
ACTCTCTAAATCAATAATTAGCACAAACACAGCACAGGATAACAATACAAATTGCCTCCTACCGTCATGCTTGTTTGTCTAAAACAGCTCATAAAACATCCACAGACCCATCGACCTAACCTCCCTTGCTTGTTTCTTTATTCCTTGGGTCTCGAGGAGTTCTATATCCTTGTGCAATCCATGACCTCACTAGGGTCTGACTTTGGCCTCCTTAGGGTCTGACAAGCCAGCTAGTTCAGGGAAATTCAACAACCTTTATTGTCTTTTTGCCATTTCACCACAGTTTCCTTCTTGCCAGTAAGGGCAGTCCATCTTAAGTCAAACTGCAGTTTCAAATCACATCAACTCACATGAGGAGTAAAAAATTCCCAAACTCTGCATGTTGCATGATCTGAAGTGCCCCCTCTCCCTCTCTCTCTCTTCTATCTTGTGTCTCTCTTAAAATCTGATTTAAAATGCTTCTAAAATAAGCAAACATTTGTTTTTTGTGTGATTTCAACAGGAACTAAAAAATAACAAGACAGATAACATAAAATATTAGACAAAACTTTATGAACTAACACAGGAGGCACTGATCCTGTTCTGGCAGGATCCAGAAATTAAGAAGAACAAAAGAATAAAGTATATTTACTGCAGCCAGTGGACAACAACACAAACCTTAAGGAAACATTTGTGTTAAGAGCTCAGTAGTTTAAGAAAAACAATCTGACCTCACAGAAAAAAACTTGTTTCAACTTCCCTCCTTCTTAACTTTAGCCTTCTGAAACAGGACCCAAGAACAGATTTGAAAAAGACCACAAAAAACAATGAAGGACCACAAAGAGTTGCAAAGGAACTTCAAAGACACACAACAATGGGTAAAACAACCACAAATGGACACAAAATGACAAAAAAAAGACACAAAATTATCTCACAGAGACAAAATTACCCTAAAGAGACCCAAATAACCACAACAAACACATAACAACCACAAGGAGAAACAAAGTAATCTTAAAGGGACATAGAATCACAAAGAGATGCAGAACAATTACAAAGAGATGCAAAACCACAACAAAGTCTGTTTGTCTTGCCACTATGTAGGACAGGTGGTTGGGCTATTGCAGATCTGTGCACAGGACCACAAAGTCTCATTATCTGCCCATGGCTACAATGTTTAATTTACCAAATCCAGCAATAGCAAAAACAAACAGACATGAAACAAATGAAAAATCTGCCTGGAAACCAGACCAATCTGCAAACTCATGTTTTATTTACTCAGCATTTTGGAGTGGCCTTTTATTTTGACCAGCTCAACACACATATGCGTAGTAGCAACTGATGCTGTTTAACCATTATGATATGCCACACCTGTCAGGTGGAAGGATTATTGTGGCAAAGGTGCAGTTGACTCACTCAAACAGATTTTAACATGTTTGTGCACAAACTGAAGAGAATAAGCCTTTTATGTGCATACAAGGTCTTAGATCTTTAATCCAGACTTGTTCTGTGTGCAATAATGTAAAACACCTAGAAAACTCATCCTCATTCATCCCCTGTGATACACACACACACACACACACACACACACACACACACACACACACACACACACACACACACACTTTGTCATCTGACATCTGTTGAGAAGATCTAAGCGTATCTTATAAATCAATCAGCCCGCTCTCTCCCCATAACATCTGGAGGTTCTGCTGGAGATTAATTATTATCATTAAAAATTAATATTAATTTCTGTCTTCCTATCCAGTCTAGATTTGGATAGATGATATCAGCCACCATCAACAATATAACTTTATATTAACAGTTCAATCAAAACATACTTAGGGATAAGGTGTATTGATTTAATGTTAGTTTACTTTGAAGGAAGTCATTCTTCTTGTGATCCAAACTTTCTCTTAACCCTCACCAAGAACAAAGCAATGAAAAAAAAAGTATTTTCTTTGGACTATAATGACATAAATCAATGTTTATTCTTTTAGCAGACCCCATAATTTGTTTGTTTTTAAATATCAGCATCTACCAAATGGTTGAGAGGCAATTCATGGTCATGATAAAACACACAAAAAATACTAATAATCCAAATTACTAATCATGTATTGTTATAATCCTGTTAGTATACCAACATACATCAATTTATTACCATGGATTCTGTAGTATTACTACTAATATTATTTCCTGGCATATTTACCATTAGAGTACTTTTAAAATGTCTCAGAAATGTTGAAAAAATCATACTGATATAATTTCTTTTATCAAATATGGTATATGATGGGATTACATGAAATATATGGTATTAACAACAGTGAATATTCATCCTTTTTTCTTTAAAAAGAGCAAATTTATTATCTTAACATCACTGCTTTTACCATAAAAGGCCAGCTCAACTGTCTTGTAAAACATGGTTTTAGACAGTAAATAGACAGCATGTTAACATACATACCACATAGACAGTTAATAACATATTTTCACTATATATATACCGGATACATCAGAATCAGAATCAGAATCAGAAAAAGATTTATTGCCAGGTATAGTTAACACAATACGAGGAATTTGTTCTGGTGGGTTGGTGCAACATAAATATAGAAAAAGAAAACAGATAAGATAGAAGATACATATATAAAATATAAAATATAAAAAGTACGAGTCTTACAGTGCAAAACAAAACAAGTAACACAAGTAACAGTGTAACAGTGCAAGAAACAGAACCATGGAATTAAAGTATATACAAGAATGGTTGGAGTGCAAGATATATATTGATATTTACATTGAAATTCACATTTATACAGGTTTGAGTGCATCAAAGGAATCAGATGATGAGCAAAAAGCATATAGTATTCATTTATTTTGGTATTGATTTTTCGTTTTGATTGATCAGAGGCAGTTATGCTGTGTCATCTGTAGCTCCTGCAGGAGGAGTTGGAAGGCACTACTGCATAGAGAGAGGGATGTCTGGAGTATGTTGCTTAGCCTGCTGCACCTGTGACCCTGCCACAGATCAGTGGATGGAGATGGATGGATGGATGGATGGAGGGATCGCTATTATTTAATAAATTAATATGTCTTAGTTTGATTGATTAGATTTCTATTCAAACAACAGTCACAAACACAGATTTACCAGTAGAAAAATGATAACTGAGCTACATAGACAGTAGGCTTATAAAATCTTATTCAAACTTCTAAATTTATTGCATACTTATTTTTTACTGTTTGCTTACTCTTGCTCCACTGATGTGAATGACTGATAACTCTCATGTTTTATGTTGTGTTTACATTTAATTAAAACCGTGAAAAAGCATACTCACTCCAAGTCCCACAATACCTTGCGTGGTAGAGGAGACATGGCGAGATGGGAGCGGTCGATTGCCGATCACGTGACCCATCCGGCTTCTCCGGGATGTGTGTGATTGTGTGTTCGATGTAGTAACGACTTTTTCCTCCTCCGGAGGCTACAAAAACGGAGCCGGGCAGCTTGTCGAGGAGGCCCGCAAACACGCAGTTGGCCCGTTCACTGGCTCCGGGACCTTCCTGCTGCCTCTATCAGCTTCCGTGTGACAACAATTGTGTGTCGTAACGGTGTCCTGTGTACAGAGCAAAGGTCTGTCCTCCAGCTGATAGAGAGGGGCAGCAGGCCGATAACCAGCGCGCAGCTCCGCAGGACTCCACTGAAGGTAAGGCAGCGCTCCGCTCCTATCTGTCACTTACTTGACATTTTTTGCCTAAAGTCGTTGTTTGTCTTTAGTTAATCGCTGGGTGATAACTGTTAGAGGAAGTGGCTTTGTGATGAAAGTTTCTGAAGTAGCTCAATCCCTGAGAACACACAGTGCATGTTTTGGAAGTGAATGACCCTGTGATTCCACGTGTTTTAGCGCTGTAACACTGTTCACTGAAACTTAAAACGTCACATTTAACAGAACATGTTATCGTTTTTTATCCCATGGTCTGTTCGGCCGAGATCACTACTGAAAGTCAGAGTTGGCTTTCTCTTCAAAGTGTAAGTGTAATGTAATGTCTCAGTAAGTGTTAATTTACTTGCAAGGTGGGCCTTAAAACAGTGGTGGAATGTAAAGTAGGCTATATTTGCTTGGTACTGTACTTAAGTATTAATTCGAGTTACTTGTACTTTACTTTAGTGTTGTTTTAAGCTATCACCTCATAGCCAACTGCATTTAAGAGGGAATTATTACTCCTGTCCATCGTCAGCAGCACAGTACATCCATGGTGATAACTTCTCAATGTTCTTTTTCTTTGCACACGATGCTACCCAGCAAACGGCAGCTGCATTCGCCTCATTTGAGCAGAACTTTTCCCAACTTAAACAAAAAACAAAACACTACAGGAAACTCCATAAACTCGCTCGAAATACTCTCAAAATTTACTCAGTTATCACATTCTATTTTTTTCAGCCACTTTCGCCACACACTCCAACAACCACTTCTTAGAACTAGGGCTGTGATAGTATGGGTTTTTTGTCACCGTGGTGATAGAACAACGTATTACCACAGTTTCGTGGTTTACCGCATCTGCACCAGCCGCTGCGGGAGTCTCCGTCTTTGTATATAGATACAAGATACAAGTGAAATAATCAGACACACAAGAAAGACATCCCTCATCAGCCTGGTGGACTGTTCCTGTCCCTTGCGCAGGGGAAGCTAATGGAGAAAACAGTGGAAAAGTTTTTTTTTTTTATTTACCATTATACATATGGAAGAAATTTAATGACAGTAACTAAACACAATGTACTATGGATCTAATATATTTCATATCAAACACCATATGCATTTCTGAAACTTTCACCAGGGGAGAAAATGCGATGATGACTCTTGCACATGCTCCTGTGGAGATTACTGCATATGTGCTTGCGGACCCCCGCTGTGTCTACAGCCAGGGGCCCCTCCTTACATATGCTAATTTGGTCAGAAAGGGGTATTTGATAGATGTAAACATTGTAGTGTTTGTAATCCAGCAGCAACACAACTCCCCTGTATATGTATATGAGCAAATGCAGTATAGCTAACGCTAGCCAGCAACCTTTTAAAACCCTCTAGAGCAGTAATTGTGACATTAGAACATTAAGAGCTAGGATCTCAAATGATTGTAATTACTACAAGCACTAGTTTGGGGCTGAGTTTTCCACTGCACAACAAGCAAGTAGTTAGGAGAGGAAAGAGTGATATGAGCTGCTACAAGGAGCAGCCCCCTCTGTTGGCCAAATCCAGCACAACCATAGATGTCAACGTGTAGGCTCTGCTAATCTGCCCCTGTCTTTCTGTAAAATAATATTCCACTTTATGGTCTGTTTTTTGACTGAAGGAGGCCATAGAAATTAAGTTAATGCGAAAGTGCCAAAAAATACAGTTCCTCTATTGTTCAACTGAGGCTGGCTCCAAAACAGTCTCTCCCCATAGACCAGAGGTGTCAAACTCAAATATACAGTGTGCCAAAATTCAAAACTTGGACAAAGTCGCGGGCCAACATTGATATTTATTGAAAAAATGAACCCGAACAAGTTCAAACAATATGGAATAAGCAAAGCTTGATATAACTTTGTATTGCACACATGCAAAATTGAATTTCAAAAAAAAAAAAACCACATCAATGGCATTCATTTCTTAAATAAAATTTAAATAAAAATCGTATGCCTCTTTTTTATTTGCAGCCTTCTTTAAATTTAAATTTAACAGTAATCTTTTTCCATAGGCTAATAATAAATTTAAAAATAAAATAACAATAATAAACCAATCGACTAATAATAATATCCTTCAATGAACGTGCAACCATTCAAGCCCATGCCTTGGACTAGCAAGAAAAACTGCATAAAGACAACTTTAACTGTAGCTCTGCTACACACTGATCTACTCTGTGTTCAAGCCAGATACCTGGCATCTCTTCTTGGATGCTAGTTCATCAATATCTGGGCTCGGGCTCTGAGCTGAGGAAACCCTCAGGATGGCGCAAAGGTGTTCATCTGTCAGACGACTCCTGTGAGATGTTTTGGTCAGCTTCATGGAGGAGAACAGTTGCTCACATAGATAAGTGCCGCCGAATATGGAGAGCATCTGAGCAGCTTGGGTGCAGAGCTGAGGCATTTTGTCAGGGATGAAATGTGGAAACTGTGCGGCACCCACAGCATCATACTCTAACTTCAGCATGTCACTACACTGAAGTTCAATCAGCTCCATTTGGAGGTTGGTAGGTGCGTTTTCCACGTCAACTGCAAACAGATTACTAAACAGTTTAAACCTACATTTCGGTACATCAAAGTCGGCAAATTGCTGGGTAAACTCGGCGCAGAATACGCTGAGTTTTTCAGCAAACTATGCACATGGGAACACAGCGGTAGAGATCTGTGTTTTAATTGTTTGGCAGCAGGGAAAATGGCCCAGGTTTCCTTGCAGCATCTGATTTTCCCACAGGCACAATTTCGTTTTAAATGCCCTCACTGCAGCGTACATGTCTGTGATGATACGCTCCCACCCCTGAAGCTACAGGTTCAGCACATCGAGATGGCTCATGATGTCACACAAATAGACCAACTCACACAGAAACTTTTGCTCCTGGAGCTCTGCTGTGTCTTTCCCTTTGCTTTTCAGAAACTGACATATTTCCTCGTGGAGCTCGAAACAGCTGTTCAGTACTTTTCCTCTGCTTAACCATCTCACCTCTGTGTGATAAGGCACGTCTGCGTATTCCGAACCACACTTGAACTGGCGGTGATTTAAACCTTTGGCTCTTATAAAGTTAACTACTCGTGTTACTTTGGTCATAACATGTTCCATCTGTAGGGCTTTGCCACACAGTGTAAAGTTAAGTTGCAGTCAGCTCACCTGCACAGTTCTCCTCCCGTGTCTTCTCCCGTACCCTGCCCACCACTTTACTTTTTTGACAGCACATCGCTGACGCACCATCTGTCATTAATCCCACGAGTTTATCCCAAGTCAGCTTAATTTAAGTTACACATTTGGAAACCTCTTCAAAGATTTCCTTACCGTGGTTGTGCGATGAATTGATTTTAATTCCAAAGTTCCTCCGTAACACACAGATTTCAGTCCACTGCACGGATGTAGACTGCCAGCTGGGCAGTATCAGATGTGTCGCTGCTCTCATACACAGCAAGAGAGAATGCAACAAAATATTTTCCCTTTTCCATCAGCTGGTCATATAGATTGGTGGCAAGATCACATGTGCGATCAGCTACTGTGTTTCTGCTCAGGCTCACATTTGAAAATGCTTGCTTTTTCTCTGGGCACACGAGGTCACAAACTTTCGTCATGCACTTTTTTTACAAACTCTCCCTCATTGAAGGGCCGGGCTGATTTTGCAATCTCTGATGCCACAATAAAACTCGCCTTTACAGCAGCCTCACTTTGTGATATTCCTTTTTTGAACATAGCCTGTTGTGAAACCAAACTTCTTTTCATCTCCTCTACTTTCTGGCACCTTTGAGTCATGTCCTTATACTTGTCGTGGTGTTTCGTTTCATTCGTGTCTTCTAATGTTGTACTCTTTGGTTATAGCCACGTTGGCTCCACATACAAGACAAACAGGTCTGTCTTTTACATATGTAAACAGATATTCTGCCTCCCACCTATCCAGAAAGCTCCTGTTTTCTGCCTTTCTTTTTGCCATTTTTGGGATGGGTAGCACGGTGCCAGTAGCAGCATGAGGCCATGACTACTGTCAACAGAGGCGAGGGTGTTTATGGGTCCTGTATTGATTGACATGCCAAAACATGAGCAGAGCATTCTTGGATTTGTAGTATTAGCGGTACCTGCGCTGTATAATACCGGCGGGCCAGCTCTAGTAGTCATTTGGTATTGCCTCGCGGGCCAAATATAATTACACTGCGGGCCATATTTGACACCTATGCCATGGCAGCCCATGTTAAAATGACCAACTACACAGCACAAATAAACAGCTTTACAGTCTGGTACAAAAAACAGAAAAAAATGTTTTGGTCTATGGCTACTGTAACGTTTTTCACTTTATGTATACATATATATATATATATATATATATATATATATATATATATATATATATATATATATATATATATATATATATACACTACCGTTCAAAAGTTTGGGGTCACTTAGAAATTTCCTTATTTTTGAAAGAAAAGCACTTTTTTTTCAATGAAGATAACTCAAAACTAATCAGAAATACACTCTATACATTGCTAATGTGGTAAATGACTATTCTAGCTGCAAATGTCTGGTTTTTGGTGCAATACTTACATGGGTGTATAGAGGCCCATTTCCAGCAACTATCACTCCAGTGTTCTAATGGTACAATATGTTTGCTCATTGCGTCAGAAGGCTAATGGATGATTAGAAAACCCTTCTGCAATCATCTTAGCACAGCTGAAAACAGTTTAGCTGGTTAGAGAAGCTATAAAACTGACCTTCCTTTGAGCAGGTTGAGTATCTGGAACATCACATTTGTGGGGTCGATTAAATGCTCAAAATGTCCAGAAAAAGAGAACTTTCATGTGAAACTCGACAGTCTATTCTTGTTCTTAGAAATGAAGGCTATTCCATGCGAGAAATTGCCAAGAAACTGAAGATTTCCTACAACGGTGTGTACTACTCCCTTCAGAGAACATCACAAACAGGCTCTAACCAGGGTAGAAAGAGAAGTGGGAGGCCCCGCTGCACAACTGAGCAAGAAGATAAGTACATTAGAGTCTCTAGTTTGAGAAATAGACACCTCACAGGTCCTCAACTGGCAGCTTCATTAAATAGTACCCGCAAAACGCCAGTGTCAACATCTACAGAGAAGAGGCGACTCCGGGATGCTGGCCTTCAGGGCAGAGTGGCAAAGAAAAAGCCATATCTGAGACTGGCCAATAAAAGAAAAAGATTAATATGGGCAAAAGAACACAGACATTGGACAGAGGAAGACTGCAAAAAAATGTTATGACGGATGAATCGAAGTTTGAGGTGTTTGGATCACACAGAAGAACATTTGTGAGACGCAGAACAACTGAAAAGATGCTGGAAGAGTGCCTGCCGACTTCTGTCAAGCATGGTGGGGGTAACGTGATGGTCTGGGGTTACTTTGGTGCTGGTAAGGTGGGAGATTTGTTCAGGGTAGAAGGGATTTTGAATAAGGAAGGCTATCACTCCATTTTGAAACGCCATGCCATACCCTGTGGACAGTGCTTGATTGGAGCCAATTTCATCCTACAACAGGACAATGACCCAAAGCACACCTCCAAATTGTGCAAGAACTATTTAGAGAAGAAACAGGCAGCTGCTCTTCTATCTGTAATGGAGAGGCCAGCGCAGTCACCAGATCTAAACCCCATTGAGCTGTTGTGGGAACAGCTTGACCGTATGGTATGCAAGAAGTGCCCATCCAGCCAATCCAACTTGTGGGAGGGGCTTCTAGAAGCGTGGGGTGAAATTTCTCCTGATTACCTCAACAAATTAACAGCTAGAATGCCAAAGGTCTGCAATGCTGTAATTGCTGCAAATGGAGGATTCTTTGACGAAAGCAAAGTTTGAAGGAAAAAATTATTATTTCAAATACAAATCATTATTTCTAACCTTGTCAATGTCTTGACTATATTTTCTATTCATTTTACAACTCATGGTGGTAAATAAAAGTGACTTTTCATGGAAAACACAAAATTGTCCGGTGACCCCAAACTTTTGAGCAGTAGTGTATATATATATATATATATATATATATATATATATATATATATATATATATATATATATATATATATATATATATATATATATATGTATGTATGTATACACACACACACACACACATATATATATATATATATATATCATACAAACAATTAATTTTGTGGATTCGCTCTAAAATCCAATGTTTTGGGTCTGTGAATGCATCACAACAGGCGGAGCTTCTTTTTCACCATAGCATTTTGTCACTCACAGGGTGCATAACTGATCTGTAGATCTCTTCACAACTGAACAGATCTCATCAATAGATGAAAGGAGCTGTTTGTAGATGTTTGTAGTGAAATCAAAGTTTTATACCATGCAGAGTGAATGTTTCCTATTCAATGTGCCTTACCTTGTTCTGCAGCATCTCTGCTGTATATACAGTGTTTCCTCTAGGATTTTTTTCAGCAGCGGGGGCAGGCTCTCCGGGGAGCCGTGGCGGCGTAAACAAATGACGCTTTTAAATTCAACAATAAAATAATAAAAACAATAAATAATAATTTCTTGATCGGGCTGTAATCAGTGGCAAAGTTTGCACCCAGGCTCAGAACAATGGATTTTTCTAGGTTTTTGTAGGACAGCTCTAAGGCTCTGTTGTACGGAAATTCCCCAAGAGGTGATGCTCAGCAGCATACATGCTGCAAGGTGATCCCCCTGCAGCCTGTTTCTCAAGTCAGTCTTCACCTACAAATAGAAACAATATTTGTTTTTTTTGTTGTTTTTTTTTTCAACCCATTTAGGGTCCGAGCCTGATAGCCTGTGTTTCCCTTTATGTTTTTCTCCTCTCTCTCATCTCTCTCTCTCCTGCACCATCACTTTGCTCTCCTGCTCCTTCACTCGGCACTCCCCCTCCTGTACTCTGCTCTCCTTCACTTTGTTCCACTGCTCCTCCCTGTCTGTTACTTGTCTTATACGATTACATAAAACATTAACGTTAGATAATTTACACTCACGTCACATTTGATTACAAGTGTGAACATATTTTTTTACCTAACCATCATAATTTGAGTCAGTAAAAAGGCTAATGATACCTGACTAGCGCCATCCTCATCAGGTGTCTTTCTCTTCTTTGAAAAATATTTGAACAAGCTCATCTGAAAATGCAGTCAGCAGTTACATCATGGCGTGTATGTAAGCAATGCTATCAATTAGTTTACTCACGTTAGCGACACTGAGTTGAGTTGGCACCGGGCCCAATTAACTTAAGCTATCAATATTTTGCGAATGTTTATTTAACTAATAAAATCTATTATAAGTTTTCTTAAACTAATAAGTCTACCTTTTCTCCGTTAAGTTGCACGCTGTTTTCAAGCCGACACTCCTCTGACTCTCCGACCTGATGCCTGGATGTCTGGATGCCTGGATGCACGGTAGCTAATTAACGTCTGCACCAATTAGTTCTGTTGGGGGGTGGGAGGCGGTGGTATCTACCCCAAAGAGTAGATCTGAGCAAGATAGTTATCTGCCTCAGCACTTTTCATGACACCCAACGCAGTGCAGGACTGTGCTGTGATGGCGGATGGTGTATTTGCAATTTAAAAAAAACACCCAAAGAAAAACGACATTTGAAGGAGCGGCGGGTAGGATTTAGGAGTGCCGCCACTCCTAAATGAGTGTAGAGGAAACACTGTATATATATATATATATATATATATATATATATATATATATATATATGTGAGTGGTGCTCCTAATTTGGAGCATTTCTAATTCAACATATTACTTGTGTTGATACTGCTGTCCCATTATGTTTCTCGCTAATCATGTGTTGTGCATCTTTTCCTCACTTCCTAGATCCATCATGAATTTCTTCTTGGAAACAATCCAAGTCCTCCTGCTGTCCATGTGGTATGGTTTAGAATCCTTCATCCACCTCTTTGTGCCCATGAAGAGGAAGAACATAGCTGGTGAGGTGGTGCTGATCACAGGGGCAGGAAGTGGGATTGGTCGCCTCATGGCTCAGGAGTTTGCAGCGCTTGGAACTGTGCTGGTGTTGTGGGATATTAACCAGGAGGGGATGAAGGAAACAGCTAGACTGGCTAAACAGAGCGGAGCCAGCAGAGTCCACTGCTACCTGTGTGACTGCAGCGACAAGAACGAAGTTTACAGAGTGGCTGACCAGGTATGATCCTTGAAAAACGGGGTGCTTGCTAGGGATGTAACGATTCACTCCACTAATGAATTGATACGATTCACACTACTTGGTTCACAATACAATTTTCTCACGATTTCTTTTAAATACAAAATGAGAAAACAGAAAAATCAGGACTGAGAAATATTCCATTAATTATTTCAAACAAAAATACAAAATACTGCATTTCTCTTCCTTTCTATATCAAATTAAAGAATCCCTTTTTATTTCTTTACTCACGCTAAGTCTGATGGGTCAAGAAATACAAGAAATCAGACGGGTAGTAAACCAACAAGTTGTATTATTTATGTACCCAAACAACAGTGTTTTTTTAGGCAGATAGTGATATATAAAATTATCTATACTGTAATTCTTAAGAAAGGGGGAAAAAAGTCAATTGTGAACCTGTTCTGTTCTGTAAAGAGAACCGGGCCTTATTGGCGAACCTGCCAATTCTGGTGTTTTCCGGCAAATGCCAATTGAGCTGCAGGTAGCTGGGCTGCCACCCTCATGAAGTCTGTTTCTGACAGTTTGATCTGAAGCATGCTCATGAGTAGCCTGCTGGAAATTGATTCGTAGGGCTGTGGCATTTCTCCTCCTGCTCCTCCTCACACAAAGCAGCAGATAGTTGTCCAGCTGCTGGGTTGATTCCTTTCTACAGCTCTGTCCAGCTCTCCTCATGCATGGGGACTGGTCCCCTGGCATCTCCTCCATGCTCTTGAGACTGTGCTGGCAGACAAAGCAAAACCTCTTGTGACAGCATGTATAGATGTGCAATCCTGGAGGAGCTGGACTACCAGTGTAACTTAAATAGGCTGCAAGTACTGCCTCATATTACCAGTAGTGACAAGGACACTAACAAAATGAAAATGGTTTGTGACCATCACCTGCAAAACCCTGCCATATCTGGGGGATGTCTTGCTGTTACCTCTCCTGTCCATCTGCTGTTGCTTACCTTTGCACAAAAGCAGATGAAACTGATTTACAATTGCTTACACTTCCACACTGGACAGTTCTATATCCTCAAAGAAGAATTGACTTGATGTCATACTGTGATGTGTTATGTGTTTTCCTTAATTGTTTTATATAGCAGAAGGTAGAATGTAGAAGGTAGATGTATTAGTCATGTTTTAAACAAAGTTTAAAACATAAAATTACATTTGTCCCTTATCCTGCTACATCTTTGGAGTTGAAAGATGAGTTGATTAAAATTAGCAACTACTATGCAGATTCCATCCAGTTCCTTGGTGGTGTTGCTGCTGGTTGCATTATTCAACTCCTGCAGTGCTTTTTTGGAATTTGCATCAGTCTTGAGTCCTTTCGGCTGCCAACAAGGTCCATCCCCAGTGCAATAGCTTGATCTGGGATGTGAGGGTTTAACCATGTCTCTGTGAAGATGTACGCAGAGCAGTCCATGATCTCTCGTTCCTGAGTGAGCCTTAATCACATCTCATTCACTTTATTCTCTTGTTATTGGACATTAGCCAGAAGACAGCTTGGTAGAGGTACAGCTCTCAGTCCAAGTCAGGTCAGCCCTGCCCTAATACCGGCTCTCCTCCCTCTCTTCACCCTGCACTTTTGGTTTCGTTTTTCCCCTCTGTTTTGAATGGCGGCTTGGCGTATGGCATTGATGGAGATCCTCTCATGGTCTGCTGCATTCAGTACAAACTTTTTCCTATGTTGATAGCTGCTCCTCTATCGTAGAAAAGTCGTGCTTCAGCAGAAGGGGCCATGGAGTCGAAAAAAATGTGTCAAAAAAATATCAAAGATTTGAGAAGCTACTGGCTGCTGCATCTACATGCGTTGCCATACTGTAGTTAATGGTGAACTGAGCGGCATGAGAAGTCCACAGGAAGTCCACAGTCTCAGAGAACCCAGGATATAGTTAAGAGTGACTGTAAAGAGCAAGACAATATTCAATGTGACCACAAAACAAAATACGCTAGATTGTTAAGTTGTTGTTTAACCACTTCTGCACTCTATTTCTCACACATAAAGAAGCAGATACAAGAATCATACTTGCTGGAAGAAAAGGATTTAATCATCCTTAAATTATGGTCCCAGCCACTGGCCATGTGTCAGAGCTGGATTTTGAAGAGGTGTGGGTGGATTTTGGGACTAGCAACAACTTTAGATACATACCTGCACATGAGGTCACAAAGTCTCTGGCAGTCCAAGGCCCTTTACATGTTCCATGCCTTGACGGCTATGACACTGTATCTGCAGTTGCAGCCAGGGGCAAGAAGACAACATGGGATACCTTGGGATAACATGTGGGCAACTCTTCCACAAGTAAACCAGACCATTCTTTAATTCTTTGGATGTGTTAGCCAGCCAGGTGACAGACACTGCAAATGCAGATAAGCCTCCGTAAAGTTGCACAGGTCTGTGTTGATGTGAAGGAGACAGTGACCGGGTTCAACAACAACAAAACAAATGTGTTTCTGGAAAGATTTTTTGAAGTAAATTTCTGTTTGATAAATTATTTTCAAGATAAGTTGCTATGGTTATGTTAAATATTGTTCCAATCGTCACAGTCGCTGTATTGTCAGGGTTAATGAGCAAAATGATTAAGCTACTAAAAGTCTTCACAACATGTAGCAACAGACAGGATATAAAATCCAGCCTAGGTTCTTAGATACTGTGATATCCTGTTAATAATTCACCTGAACAGTTCATGGTGTTGTTTGTTGTATCAATGTAATCCTTGACCATTAAAACATAGGGGTAGCATCACCTTTTCTGTGTGATCATATTTGGTTCAGGTAATGAGATACAAAATAGGTACTTTGGTTTTGGTGGAAAGTAAAATTACCACCATCGCTGTCACAAGGTGTTTTTGAGATGGCTCCATTTTTGAAAAAGAACCTCAAACTGCACAAGTGCACCCAGTGGACTATGAAACACTTACACTGCTTACCAGAGGGGACTCTACCTGCTGAGGCTGTGGTGATTAGTTGTTTAAACTAGTAAAATAATTTCTTTAAAATTTTGCTCTGGCCGTTCTTAAAGTTTGTATGCAATGTAATAACTTATTGTCATCATAAAATCTGTATGACACAGAAAGGAAATTTATTATTTTGGCTAGTAAAACATGTGCTTGGCTTACATCTACCATCCACCTGGCCGTTGAGTCAAAAAGTCAGTTTCAGACACTGGGTGATGTCATAAAATGTTGTTTCATCAGCAATGTAAATGTTGAATGCTCACAGTAGACAGTGGAAAGTGGACGTGTTGTATATGTAGTCAAAAGTCAACAACATCAAAAGTGGAGAAAGTGTTTTTCAGCAGACAGAGAAAAAAAATATAGTATCATTCACATAAAGGTTACCCGCTCAAATGCATTCCTGAGAGTGGAGGAGCTTGAGATTGTGAAAGAGTTCAAGTACCTCAGTATTATTTCATCACCCTCACAAACCATATCAAAAACTTCTCTAACATAACTAAACTCAGTCTACAAAACTTCAGACAAATCAGGTCATTTCTGACAGTGAATGTGGCCAAAATGTTTTTGTACGTTATAATTTTTTTCCCATATTGAATATTTTTTTACGAACTGGTTACTGGTTTAGCTTTGCTCAAACCAATAGAAACATTATATAAAAAAGCCCTAAAATGGAAAACTTTTTCCTTATCATCATTGCTGTTTCCTGATAAATACAACCTTTTGAGTTTTGAAATTTTAAAAACTTCAAATATGCCTGCGCTGTATTTAAGATACTGCATGGACTTGCACCGCCCCTGTTTAGCGAATACATTTGCACCACATTTGGACAGTCTGTACTGTCAGTTAAGGGTAGCAACATCTGGAATCTGTAATACGTGAATGTTCTACATATACCACAAAACCCATCTCAAACTATGGCTAAAAACAAATCAAAACTGCAGTCACAGCTTGGTAGATCCTCTGCAGTGCACAGGTACATATACATACATGTGTACTGTACCAACCTGCCATGCTTCCTATTGTTTTATTATTATTTTACTTTTTTATATTGTCTCACTGCTGCTGTGCTATTCCTGTTTACATGTGTGAATGCAATATACCTGTCTGCTATACACCTTACCTTACTAGCTGTTATTGATTGATTGTCATTGGTTATTGAATGAATCTGTGGTAAAACTATTGTTATATGCATGGTGTACATGGATCACCTGCTGTTTCGGCTAATTCTCTAATGTCTAGATCCACTTCAGACTGCAGGAGAGGATCAATTCATCTGGATTCCTCTTATGCACTGTATCTGCAATATAGCCCCTTATCTCTTTATCCAGTGATACTTGATACTGTATATGCGTGCAACCAACGTGTTGAATTTTGTACCTTGCACATATAGATAAGGCACTCTGCACTCTGCACCATGCACCATGCCCCCCCACCCCCCTCTTTCTTTAGATTTTGATTGTCTGTTTTCTGCCAGGGGACTACGGATGTAAATAAGCAGTCCTGCTAACTCCGGCATATTTACATTTGTATTTTATACTGATGTTCACTAATGTGCTGTGTCCCTTTTGAAGAAACATTAATTAATTAAGAATAACTAGTTAATTACTCTGGGACAAGAGACAGCATTAATCCCACCACATGAACAGGTAACTGAGTGCCTGTGTGCACTCTTATCTAAATCAAGGTGTTGCCTGGAAAAGGCCATGCATTTTCAACACAAGCTAGGTCCGAACAATGATTGGTTAACAGACATGCCATGGCAAATCCCTGGTTTGATTCCATTTCATGCTTCAGTCCAACAAATATGACAACATCGTGCTGCATG
Source organism: Plectropomus leopardus (assembly GCF_026936395.1). Taxonomy (NCBI): domain Eukaryota; kingdom Metazoa; phylum Chordata; class Actinopteri; order Perciformes; family Serranidae; genus Plectropomus; species Plectropomus leopardus. The sequence continues at coordinate 503,452 of NC_142187.1, read as the reverse complement.
CTTGGAAAGTTCATACATACATTAATACATTCCTGGATTTAAATCTAGCAGTCCCCGTGAGTGTATGTGTCAGCCTGTGTGTGCGTGTGCATGTGTGTGTGTGGGTAGCCTTGAGGCAGGGGAGGGATGACTGTTGTGTAAACACACACTAAATGTATGTGGGGACTGGACAGCTGGAGCCAGTTCAATTCAGAGAACAGAATGTTATGAGTGCAGGTTGTTCCATGGCTTAACGTTGCTGTGTTGGTTGGCAACTTCAAACAACAGCATCATAATTATGTAAAATATACAGTACTTTATAAAAACCCTTATTAAGTCATAGAAGACAGGAATATTCAACAGCACAGTGTGTACCAACCTGTCAGCACTTTGATCTGTGCTAGGGATCAGTGATTTAGTGATTTAACATGCTGAAATAATAAGAAATAAGTTTTAATCAATAAAAAGAGGCTAACCTCAAGGAAGTGTGTAATTGCCATGCCAGAAAAAAGAAAGCAAAGAAAAAAAAGTGAGAACAAGAAAAGTTTCCATGTTCTAAAAGAAACTTTTCTTGTTCTAACAGGATATTTTCTTATCGTAGAAACTTGTGTGAGAAACTTATCAATTATCACATTGTAACATAGTAATTTAACATAATGCTGTACTGTGAAAGTCATGTTTAAATGAGGAAATGTGTTGAAAATCGGCTTAATTGAGAAATATGCCTAATCAGCAGGACCTCTGCATCATGCTTTCGTTGAAATATGTCAAGATTTTGCTGTTATTGAGTACGGTGGTTGATATTGTTATATGTATGCAAACTGTAGGCCTACAAGAAGAAGGATTTTAACTATTTTTACTTACTTCCTGCTTTGCTTCAGTGCAAATGCTCTTCTTGTTCTCTGCATAGCTATTATTTTTCCAAGTTTTTCCTTTTTTTCCTTCTTGTCACTAACTCCAACACATTAATGAGGTGGAGGAGTGATGCACAATAAGCTTGATGGACAGCAAAAATGGAAATGCTGCTCTTATTGAATCAACCCCTCCAAATTTTAGATTTGAATTTGAATGAGAATTTAGTTTTATTGCCAAGTACATTTACATATACAAGGAATGTGACTTGGTGTCTTGGTGCAAAACAATTAGCATGAAGGACAGAATAACTAATTTAAATAGAATAGGACATAAGATAAAAATATTGAAGCAACTTAAATATATAAGATGACAAAATAGAATATAAAGCACACAAAATGTATGTGCAAAAGGTGCAATGGAGGGATTGTACAGTTTTTCGGAAGTATAGTTACACAGCAGATATCTTATATCGAAATAATTAAGTTGACCTACAGTGTGCAGTCTACAGAAATCCAGTCTGGTGTGCATTAATGTAATGGCAGGTTGAATTTCTTCAGCTGCAGCAGGAAGTACGACCTCTGCTGGGCTTTCTTCATGAGGGAGTTGATGTCCAGAGCCCACTTCAGGCCCTGGGTGATGATGGTCCCCACGAGGCGGAAGGACTCCACATTGGAAATTGGGGTGATGGGGGCAGGGGCGGCAGCGATCCTTCTGAAATCTACTACCATCTCCACTCTCTTCAGAGCATTAAGCTCTAAATTGTTCCCATTGTGTCAGGTCACCAGATGGTCAACCTCCCACCTGTAGGCGGACTCATCCCCACCAGAGATGAGTCCAATGAGGGTGATGTCGTCCGCAAACTTGAGGAGTTTGATGGACTGATGACCTGAGATGCAGCTGTTTGTGTACGGGGAGAAGAGTTTAGGAGAAAGAACGCAGCCTTGAGGGGAGCTGGTGTTGATGGTTCTTCTGTCAGAAACATGCTTCCCCAGCTTCACCTGCTGCTTCCTGTCAGACAGGAAGTCTGTGATCCACCGAAGGTGGAGTCAAGCACGTCCAGCTTGGAGAGCTTGTTTTGCTGCAGAGCCGGGATTTCTGTGTTAAAAGCAAAGCTAAAATCCACAGACAGTATCCTGGCATAGTTTCCTGCTGAGTCTAGATGCTCGAGGATGAAGAGGAGGGGTCAGATTGACAGCATTGTCCACAGACCTGTCGGCGATATAGGCGAACTGCAGGGGGCCCACGAGAGTGTCCGTGATGTGCAGGATGCAGAAAAGTCTCTGTTTCTTGTCATCAGCGGCTGAAGTTCGTCCAATTTGTGGCACAGTGAGTGCACATTGGAGAGAAATATGCCCAGGAGCTCTATGCGAAGTCTGCGCTGACGGAGGGACATTAGCGTGCCAGCCCTTTTCCCTCTTCTCCGGCGTCTCATAGCGCTGGTGAAGGTGAGCACGCTTTTGACCACAATGTCCAGTATTTCCACAGATTCTGTAAGAAATGTGGGAAACTAATCCGGTGGTGTCGAAGTCATTATGTTCATGAGCTCTTTTCTGGTCAAAAAGCCCTGTGTTTGTTAGCAAAAATGAACATTAACACACAAAAAAGGGAAACCAAATTTGAAACTGACACAATTTCAAATCATGTTGATAATATATTGACCTCCTGCACCTCTGAAATTGCAAATGTAATTGACGCCATTGCTCCTGTTAAGGTGATATTTATAAGTCCTAAGCAAATGGACTATTAATAAACACTCATTCTGTAATGGCCCAGAAAAGGGAGTGTTGGAAAGCAGAACGAAAATGGCGTTAATCGAAGCTCCACATTCATTTTGAAATCTCTAAAGAAAAATTACGCATGTATAATTTGACCTTGAAAGGTGTAAGGCAGTCATTCTTCTCTGAGATCATCAACAGAAACAGTAACAATTCACATATTATTTGCTGCCATGGACAGATTAATTAACCCTCCGGTTCCAATATCTCCAGAATTTGTTTCCAACAGCATGTGTAGTGTGTTTGCAGACTTTTTTGATAGCAAGGTTCAAGGCATCAGACATGCAATTAACTCCTCCATCACAAAGAATAATGTGCCATCACTGCAGGCTTCCCTCAGTAACTTGCTAAGTATGACACAATTTAAGTCCATCAGTGACCAGTCACTGGAAGAACTCATCTCCAGTCTCAGTTCTTCCACCTGTTGCCTTCATGTTTTACCCCCTAGCTTCCTTAAAACTGCTCTGAGCAGCCTGGTAAAACAACTTAATCTTATAGTTAATGTGTCTCTCCAAACTTTTCCAAATGCTTTGAAAACTGCAGTCATCAAGCCTCTCCTAAGGAACAGCAGTCTGGATTGCACTGTACTGAACAACTATCAGCTAATTTCAAACTCAACGGTTTTTAGTAAAGTTATTGAAATGGTTGTCCACCAGCCACTTAGAAACTTTTTAAAGCTAAACAATTGGAGCACTGAGCACTGAGCACTGAGACCGCACTCATAAAGGTAAAAGAATGACAACTGCCTTAACACCGATTCCGGCAACGTCTCTATTTTAGTGCTGCTGGATTGCTGCCTTCGACACAGTGGACCATACAATTTTATTAGAAAGTCATATCTTCATGACAGGAAATACTTTGTCTCAATTGGAAGTTAAGTCAGGGCAGGTGACCGTAACATGTGGGGTCCCACAGGGGTCCATTTTGGGACCCCTCTTGTTTAATCTCTATTAGCTAACATTAGGCCAAATCATGCAAAATAACAAAGTAGCCTACCACAATTATGCGGACACATCACTTTCATCAGGTGATTATGAACCTGTAGAACGTCTGTGTCACTGTGTTGAGCAAATCAAGGATTTGATACATCAAAATCATCTCCAACTCAATAGAGATAAGACTGATATCATTGTCTTTTGGCCACGAAGTGTCAGCTCTCACCTTGAATCCCTCTCTCTAACCAAGAGCCAAGCAAGAAACCTCGGGGTTATCCTGGACTCAAATTTAAATTTCCACAGTCACATCAAATCCCTAACGTCATCTGCCTTTTATCATTCAAAAAAATTGCCAGAGTCAGAAGAATAATGTTGAAGCAAGACCTTTAAAGGCTCACACACACCTTTATTTCCAGTAGGTTTGATTACCGCAACGGTCTGTTTATCGGCCTTTCTTTTTTTTTTTTTTTTAAAGATTTTTTGGGGGGCCTTTCTTGCCTTTAATTGACAGGACAATGTGAGCGTGAAAAGGGGAGAGAGAGAGTGGGAGACGACTGCTGTGGCGAGGACAAAACCTCTGTATACGGGGCACTGCTCTATCCACTGAGCCACCAGGCACCTCTTGTGGGCCTGCCTAAACAAGCTGTTTCCCAGCTTCAACTTCTTCAGGATGCTGCTGCTGCCTGACAAAATCTAGGAAATATATTACATTACATTACCACATTACTCCAGTTCTAAAATCCTTACACTGGCAACCTGTAACTCAGAGAATTGATTTTAAAATCCCACTGCCTGTCTATAAATCACTCTTTGGCTCAGTGCCAGAATATATCTCTGACATGCGTGTAACATATGAACCTTCAAGGATCCTCAGAACATCAGGGGCTGGTCTACTGACCGTCCCAAGAGTCAGAACTAAACATGGTCAAGCAGCGTTTTATCTTTTATTGTAAATCTCTATCTTTTATTGTGTTTTATATTTTATTGCTATATATATATATATATATATATATATATATATATATATATATATATATATATATATATATATATATATATATATGGAATAAACTTTCCAAGGGAGGCTGAACAGTGTGATACCTCCATAATTGGTGCATACCTTCTGGTACCCTTTTTAAAAATGGGAGCTACAGCCCTGGTCAGCCACTCCACAGGCATTGTACCCGACCTCCACACCAAACTGAAAGGGGGTGTCAGCTAAGACAGCCCTACAGTGTCCAGAGCCTTCAGTATCTCAGAGCAAATCTCATTCACACCTGGCACCTTACCATTGAGGAGGTTTTTGACTACCTCAGCAACCCTTGCCAAGGATATGACAAGAATTTCCCTTCAGACTCTCTCAGGAGTTCCTCAAAGTGTTCCTTCCACCGTACGTCAATGTCCCCTGTCCAGGTCAGCAGGTCTCCCCCTCTGCTTAGCACAGCTTAGGACAAGCCCCACTTTCCCTTCCTGAGGCATTTTAACAGTTTGCCAGAACTTCCTTCAGTCTTGAGTCCTTCTCTATAGCCTTCCTAAACTCCTCCCACACTGGGGTTTTTGCTTCATTGACCGCCGGAGCTGCACGTTTGTCCAACCGGTACCTGCCTGCTGCTTCAGGTGAGCCCTGGGACAACCAAGCCCAAAAGGTCTCTTTCTACAGTCTGACAGACTCCTTCACCGCTGACCACCAGCACTTCTAGGTTGCCACCACAACAGGCTTCAGCAACCTTCTGGCCACAACTTTTAGCAGTCGCTTCCTCAGTTGAGGCTACAAACTTGGCACACTCACAGCCACAAAATTTATAGGGCATGTGAAGAACATCCAGTCATGCTCCCCTGGTGTCCTAACGCCACCATATTAACTGCTGAGGCTCTCAGACCAGCCTTCCTTAATATGCTTCATATTGACACAGTACCAGTGCTAGATTAAAAGCATCAACTCCAGCCTGGATTTAGTCTGACGTTGTCTGCTGCAGAGATGAATCCATCAAGAAGTCAAAAAAGAGAGTACCAACACTCACCTTACCACCTGAACTGATGCCTTACTGACTCTGAATGAAAATACAAAGTATGCTAAACACACCACCAGCACCAAAGCTAGCCAGAACCTTAGAAATAACCCTGAAAGCCCTGATAGATCGAAGGTCAAAAGAAACTAACTCACTAACCCCACACCTGATAATCGATAAAAGAGTCAGAGGAAACATTGCTAACTCGAAACTGCAACACGTGGTCATGTCAGGCCCCATTCCCACTTTAGTGAGAGGAATCAAATCTCACAAACATGAATTTAGAGAAAAATGAGAAGGTCAGCACACACAGATACAGGCAGACCCGTCCAGCCAGAAAAACAGTTTTGATCAAGCACAATTTTGATTTTATGTTCTTAACTGAAACCTAGTTAGATCAAAATAACTGCAGCTGTTCTTACTGAGTCAACCGTTGTGTGAGTGGCTAGAGTGTATAAAGGAGGTGCCATTTTGTTAATAATTCCCTAGAATGTAAGCATATGTGCCTCTTTTGATAAGCTCTTGATAACTATGGACTGACTTAGCATGTGACGGAGCCCACACACAGTAAGGGGCACACTCTGGACTTGCTCCAAGGGTCTAAATATTTCTAACATGGTGATTTATGTTGCTTTGGGATCATTCCCGTGTTATCTTTGAGGGCATTATCTCTGTCCACACAAAGGTTAAAGCGGAGGCAATACAAAACAGTATGTCACTGAAAACACCTGTGATACATTTACTCAGATTTTCTTTTTCCACGCATGCCCTATCATGGATCCCTGTTAATGAGCTTGTGAATAATTTCAAATAGAAAATTACAAATGTTGATGTTGATGCCATTGCACCCACTAAGGTTATGGCTGTTTCTGGTAAATAACTCCAGGGTGAAATACCATGCTGGTCAGAACAGAAAGAAGTGAATGTCCTAAAGCTAAACTCTGTTGGTTCATTATGACATCTATGAAAAGACATTTAATTTATAATATAGAACCTGGGAAATGCAAGGCGGTCCTTCTCTGACATTATTGCCAAAAACAAAAATAATGCACATGCCTTGTTTGCAAGTGTTGACAGGCATAAAACCTCCTTCTGTGTCAGCAGCCTCTGAACTTCTATCCACTAGGGCCTGCAATGAATTTGCCTCATTCTTCAATGACAAAATTCAGAAAATTTGACAGTCAGTGCCTCTATAATAGGTGCAGGATATGTATGGCCCTGTGTCCGTCTAAAACTAACTAAATAAATAAATACCATGACACAATTTTATCCATCCAAGCATAAAAACCTTAAGGACATTATACATAATCTGAAACCCTCCTCCTGCTGCCTTGATATCCTGCCAATGGGCTTTTTCAAAAAAATTTCAAACTGTAGATAAATCTGTTCTCTCAGGTGTCTTTCCACAGACCCTGAAATCTCCAGTCATCTAGCAACTGTAAAAATAGATCTAGATGTGAAACTAATGAACAATTATAGACCCTTATCAAACCTCTTCTTTTTAAGTAAAATCTTTCATAAGGCGGTTTTTAAACAGCTGAACAACTTCTTGGCACTAAATAACTGTTTTAATGGCCTTCAGTCAGGTGTTCTACCACACCACAGCACTGAGACTGTTCTTTTTAAGGTCTTCAATAACATCCACTAAAACTTGGTGGGACTACTTGGCACAGTACTAAACTGGTTCAATTCCTGCTTAAATTGGTAATTCTACATCTGAGTGGACAAAAATTACATGAAGAGCTTCCCACAGCATCTTCTGTTTAACATCTACATGCTTTAATTCAATTAGATTATGGAAAATAACAAAATATCATACCTTATAATTCTAACCTTATTTTATAATTATGCCACATGATTTTGACATGAATTTTCATAACCATATCACCATGGAACTACGGTCTAATGCAAGCGCTGACATGGTGCATTGAAAAAATCAAAGATTGGATGTGCCACAGTTCTCTTTAAACAAAGACAACCTGAGATCATTGTTTTTTTTTTTAACCAAAGAGGAATGATTAGAAGTCTGTGCTCAGCTTCAGTTGGTGATGTTGAAAACCAGAAATCTGGGTGTTATCATGGACTTAGGCCTACTATTACCTTAAGAATATATCAAGGATAAAAAGATTTGCCTCAGCATGATTAGGAAAAACTTGCATGACCATGCATTACACTGAAAATCAATCAGATAACAGCAACCTATTCTCACTTAGACCAAGAAAGTGGATCACACAATTTCAAAAGTGTTTGCATCTTTCTTCTGCAGAGATAGTCCGGTTTTATGTGAGGGCTGTCGTTGTATCGGTCAAGTAAAGGGGGTTGCACCTGGTGACAGAGCAGCAGATATGTCACTGATTGGTCCAAAGGAAGGAAATCATAGCTGGTGTAATGATATTTTGTTTTGTGTCTACTGCTGCTCCTGCTAGGTAACATTGCAGGCTGATATGTGTATATTTGGAAGGTCTGTGTGCTCTTTAACAAAATGTGGTGGTATCATACATTATGCTTTGCTCTGTGCAGGTGAAGCGAGAGGTGGGTGACATCAGCATTCTGGTGAACAATGCTGGGATCGTGACTGGAAAGAAGTTTATGGACGCTCCTGATTCCCTGGTTGAGAAGACGATGGAGGTCAACACAATGGCTCACTTCTGGGTTAGTCACACACAGAAGACAGTCCACAGAAAATCACTCCACAGCTTCTGCTTGGATCTCAATGATTTCTTCTGTTTTTCATTGAAAATAAATATTTAGAGAGCAATCAGTCTGAAGTGGAAAAATAGTTTTTTTTTTAATTTAAAGTTAGCATTTCTCTTCATTTCTTTGTAAAATTGGCCAAAGTGTGCCACCGCAATGATTAAAGATATAATATATTGAGTTTGTTAGAATATTTTTTTAGAATATATTTTTTAAATTGATTGATCAGTGAATACAATTAGAAAATATAAAATGAAGATGAGTGTGGAAGTTCATTCTTCAACTGGGAAATGGTAGTTTGGTCCACTTCAGTACTTTTTTTCAGCACTTTCAACTCTCAGTCTTCATATCACATTACCAAATAAAATCTAGCAAGGTCACGTGATGAAAACTAGGGCTGCACTGGTTTGTATTTGTGCCAAACCTTTACTGCACATGGGTCACAGTTTGGAGCATGCAGAATACAGGTTATGGAGACAGATGCAAGTATTGTGACTTCCGCCCAGACACTGACGTTAGCAACATACAATATGGTTAGCACAAAAAGTGGATTTTGTGCAAGTCAGTCCACGCTATGATGATATTTTCATCATTAAAATAGTTTACCAAAGTTGCCAGTGACCAACATGTTCCCTCAGTCCCCAGCAGGAGGACTGGGTCTGTCTTTGACTAATGTTACCGTCTGTTGTAAAGAAATTATAGATTTGGGGTTTTTTCTCCACTGTACCCAAATGGCACCAAGCTGTGACCCATATCCTGGGAATGAACTAAACCGTGACCTCTGTGCACCATTCCATTCCTGATGACATGAGTAAAGTGGATCTGCTCATGAAGACTGACATGCAGTTAAATTTCAAGATTACGTCATTTGTCCCAGAGGACATTTGTCTTGGACATAAAGGCTGTCATGCAAAAATACACACATAGTGCAAAAACAGACATGAGGTGCAGCACAGACAAGTGCAGACACCAAGTGAATTCCAATCCATGCAGCTCTGCCCCTCAGTTTACACCCTCCTGATGTCCTGAGGTCTGGAGATTCATTGATGGAGGAATGAAAGCCTTTTTATCCCTGTTCAGGTATTCCCTCTGTTTTTAATAGGGACCCAATAATGTCTACCTGATGGGAGCAGTTGTGAATACAGGACATAGGTCAAGAGGTCTTGAGTTAGAGGCTCATGAAACATTGAGTGAATTTATTTTGATTTAAAAAATCAAGATAGCGAATGCAAACAAGTAAACTAGGATCTCAGCTGTTCTCTGAACTGTCCAGTGAAATCCCTTCTTCAGTTTCATGTTGTCTATGTTTTTTGTCTCTGCTTAGACCTACAAGGCCTTCCTTCCTGCAATGATTGCCAGCAATCACGGCCACCTTGTCAGCATTGCTAGTTCTGCTGGACTCATCGGAGTCAATGGATTGGCAGGTGTGTGTTTCACGTCCTTTATTCAGTGTGGAAGAGTGTCCATGTTAGCCAGGTTCTTTGGAATGTGTGTTTGGTTTAGTGTTGCCCTAATCCGTCCGTAGCAGCTTCTGTATGTGTACTACTTATGTCAGTTTCAGTTGCCAGGTTTGGGTAGCGGTGCAGTGGTTAGCATTTTTGCACCACTGTGTCGCCTTCTGGGTTTGAACTGTTGGGCCCCTCCGCATTGACTTAACATGTTCTCTCTGTGTCAGCGTGGGTTTTCTCTGGGACCTGCAGCATCCTCTTACAGCTCATAGGCATGCAGGTTTGGTCCACTGTAGACTCTAAATGTGAGTGTGACAGGTTGGCTGTCTCTTAGTTAAAACCACACAGCTCCACACTTCCTCTTCAGTTTATCAGACCTGTCCACTGAGGTTCATTTTACATCCCTGCAGGAATTCAGGCTCCAGTGACTGCTTCAAGGGTCTGTCAGAGCAGCTTCACTTCTGCTTGTACAAACTGTCCCCTTGTCAGCGAACTGTCTGATGAACACACGGTTTAAGTGATACTGTAAATGTTCTTAGCTGCATAATTTTTGTCCAGACTGATGACAGCTTTCTTTAATAGATGGGTAAGAATAAGTAGAAAGCTAATCCATTTCCCATTCAGTGTCAATTGTAACCCTTTATTCTTTGGGTACATTCTACTCAGGAGAGAGGTCCCCTTGGTGGTCTTTAGAACGAGAAGTGTGTTTCTCAGAAGCCTCAATGAAACAAGTGCCAGAGAAGGATTCAAGCAAAAACATCTCCAAATAACAAAACAGTTTTGTCTCTTGATGAGTGACATGAACCAGATCTCTAAAGTCCAGCTCTTATTATTCCAAATGGCTTTAAGTAAGGAAAGATAGAAAATATAAATGCCGTTCACTTAGCATCTGTTTGTTTCCTTAGACGGTTTCAGGTAAATATGTTTTATAAGCCATTATTTTATTACTTTTGTGGTCAATTATGCAGGTGATCTGATGTTTTACTGTATTTGATGACACTTAAACACAACACAACCATGAAACGAACACAGCACAACTGAATATACTGAAATACTAGTTTTACAACCTCAGTTCCAGAGAAGTTTGGATGCTGTGTAAAACAGAAATAAAACAGAAAGCAATGATTTTTAAGTTACGTTTGACCTGTATTTAGTTGAATAGAGTGACAGGCTGCCTGATGTGATGTGCATTGTTTTTGAAAAAGGTATAATGATGCAGTCATAAAATGGAATCACAATACATATTAAATCGGTACCCAGGTATTGTGATGGTATCTAATCGTAAGGTGAACATATCATCTCTGGATACATGTGCCAAATTTCAACTCAGCCAGACCTACAGTGTGAGGGTGTGGCTTTTCTAAAATCAGTATTTGCAGGTATCGAGCCAGGTTTCATGTTTGCAGCTCATTCCAGCTCACAGGAATTTGAGTTGTGGCAGAAGATAACAACAACAATAAATAATAATAATAATAATAATAATGTTAAACAGTAATAATGACAAAGCACAAACTCAGTGGGGTTTACTCCTTTGAGGCTTGAACCTAAAAAAAAAAACCCCACAATATTTTAACACTAAATAATAGTCAAATTTCAAAAACAGCAACAAAAAAAGTGTTTGTATTAATATTTGTATCCCTAACATAGGACACACTTAGTTCTGCAAAACTGACCACAAAAGTTTAAAGCACTTTTGAATATGTGATGCTGTATAAAACATATCTTACCTGAAACCGTCTGAGAAAACAAATAGATGCGAAGTGGGCTGCATTTATATTTTCTACCTTTACCACCTTAACAGTCCACCTTAATGAGCCTGTCCAGGTTCCAATGAGGGATTAACTAACGAACGAACTAACTAACTAACTAACTAACTAACCAACCCACTTTGCTTTAATTAGCAGGTGGTATAAGACACGGTGACATCATAGTCACTGATCCACTCACTGCAGCCTCACAAGTCCATGTCACTCACGTTCTCTCAGCCACACACTTGCTACTCACACAGTCTGGCATGGAAATCAGACACCAAAATCTGTGTTGTGATTTGGTTCCATAAGTGCTAGTCATATGGAAACCAGTGTCATACGGGGACAGGGTACCAATACCCAAACCCAAAATATGACGGAAAGAGAGAGAAAGGGACATTTCTATTTGTCTGTAACTCAGTGATATAACACATTACTACCCCCGCTCACCCTGATCGTGGTCTGGTCCTGGTTGCGCTGATGCTGTAATCTTGCCTTTGGACACCTCCCTATCAACATGTGCATGAGACTCTTATCATTACCCTCAATATCATCATAGAGTGCAATTAATAATTTCACATCTATCGTTATTGTAATATGACATACATCTGTTTCTTTTATTGCTGTGCCTCTCTCCCCCTCTCCTCTCCTCTGTCTTTTTCTTTCCTTTTTGCCATGATTGTATTTAATTTGTTATTTACGACATCTATTGCACGTCTGTCCGTCCTGGAGGAGGGATCCCTCATCATCCTCTACCGCTATTCCTGAGGTTTCTTCCTTTTTTCCCCCCATTACAGGGGTTCTTTTTTCTGGAGTTTTTCCTTGGGTGATGTGAGGCTCTAAGGGCAGAGGGATGTCGTACACTGTAAAGCCCTCTGAGGCAAACCATCTGTTATGATAATGGGCTCTATAAATAAAATTGACTCGACTTGAATTTACTTGACAGTTACTAATCAAGAATATCATTACTTGCGTTCTGTATGTTCTTCAATGATCTGTATAACGGATGGATAGAAACAAAACATTCAGTGTGCTGATGGCAGCAGCAAGTCCAGTGTAGAGGCTGTCTGTGCTGACTGTGAGCAGGAACAGGTTGTCTTACCAACAACTTGAGGATCTTCACCCCATGAGGTGAAACCACTGTTTTATTTAAACAAACAACAACACTTTAAATAAGCTGTACTAATCCACTGTAGAGCTTGCGAAATAGTTAGTTAGTTGACTTATAGTTCCAGCTTGTTTCATATGACTGACTGAGCCAGTGACTGGCAGAAACACTGTCGCTAGCTGATCAGCACTTAGTTTGGAAATCCCGCCCGCTGACACCGCCTGGTCCTGCTGCTTTCTCAGTGTCAACACGCTTAAAAGCCTCCTTACATCAGGCTCAGAGAGGTAGACAGGTGTCAGAGGTACACCCACCCATCCATTAACCTCTGCCTCAGCTGATTCTGCTTGTTGACTATTGATGGCCTCAAAGAGAGCATAGAATTTATCAGGCTCACTGCTAAGGACACATCAGCACTTGACAAGGAGGGGGTTGTGGGCCTGTAACCTATCATATTCCTTAGACTTTGCCACATGCTTCCGGGACTGTCTTCCTGGAATTGTAGTTCCACTTTCTTCCTGTAGTCCCTTTGTGCCGTTTTTACTGCTCTTCTTACATTGTACACTGCTGCAGTCTTAGTTTGCAAGCTGCAGCGTGTTTGCTCTGATAATCCTTGGTTTCTGACTGTGGAATGAATAACTGTAGTTCTTGGTTCAGTTGTTTCTGTAGTTTTACAGATTAAATCCAGCACAGAGTCAGTGACTTCACTGATGTCATTAGTGATGATGGTGGTGGTGTCCTGGTACTTGCTCCAGAATGCATCATGTAGTGCAGACTGCAGGGCAGCTTCTGATTTGCCTGACGATTGTCAGACCTCTCGCATCAGTTTGGGCATGCGCTGAAGTTTGTTTACATCATTTGTTCTCAACAGAATGGCTGCACGGTCGCTCTCACCGAGCGGCGGAAGGGATTTAGCTCTGTAGCTACCTCTCATCACGGTATAACAGTAATCCATTGTCTTATTTCCCTGTAGCGTAGTCAATATGTTGATGGAAGTTAGGCATAACCTTCTTCAGGGATACTCTGCCAATTTTCAACCAGCTATGTATCATTATCATGTGGGTAACAAAGCACGTTAAAGTTCTTGATATCCTGCCAGAAACTGGTACGAGCACAGAGAACTGACTGGTTTATTATCCATTACCTGTACGTTGACTCGCAGGATGCTGGATAGAGAACATTTAAAAAGCGAGGCTCATTGCTGACATTTGATGCCTCCATAGAGCTGATAACATGACAGTGATTGTTTATGTCACAAACAGACTTGAAACTTGATAGTGCTTTTTTCATTTTCGTTAGCCACTGAGTTCTCCTACATGCATAGCACATGGGAGTATTTCAGTTTTGCAGCCTCACTGCTAGATACTGCTTAATCCTCCACAGTGGGCCTTTAAGAAAGGTCACTTTAGACATATGAGTTTTTCATTTAACTTTAGCATCAGGGAGCATATATTCAAATGCCTCAGCTCACATTGGTGGTGTTGGCATCTAGTTGGAGCAGGTTTGGTTAGTAGCAAAAAGATATTTGTTAATATCAATAAGACTAGGTATGAATAAAAATGAAGCACCACCTGGAAATGAGGGGCTAATAACAAAAGTGTTGACACATTATAAAAAGGGGTGTTCAGTATTTAATAATTATTTAACATATGGAAGGTGAATAGCGAAGCACTGACTGTCACAACCAACACATTCACACATCCAGTCACAGACAGACTCTTTAACAGTACAACAGTTCATTTAACTTTAGCAGGACTGATCAATAATCAATTACATTTAAGTGAGTAAGCATGCATTATACAACTAGGAGTTGGAGATATATCCAATAGCTAATTGTCCTGGTCTTTTTCTTGGATGCTGCCGTCCTTTACCTGCTGCTGTTAGACAGTGACACAGAATTTCAAAGTAAAAGCGTATCCTAGAGACAATGATATGATCAGTGTTTTTACTTTGTTTCAATCAAATGGGATCGTTGATCATCGAATCAATATGTTGATCCAGATCAATTGATTGTTACACTCCTAGATTAATATGTGGTATACATCCTTGTCACTGTCCTGTTATCACTTTGAAATCCCTTTGTACGTTTGGTCCTGATTTGCTGAAGTCTGTTTTACACTGCTGCTATATTACAGCTGATAGAACACAGACTAGAAAATTGCTTAGTAAATTGGTATTTATCACTGAGAATATTCAATCAGTAAAATTAATTTCTCATTGATTTTTCCACAAACTAAAGTGACTTTCTCCTTCAGTACGGGACAGTGTCAGACCTAAATATAGTTCTGAGTATAACATCAAAACCTGCTGCATCAAATTTAAGGAATAACCAGCTGTCACATTAGAAATAGAACAGAGTGGTAAAATAAAGCATTACTTTTACACAATTAATCACTTCATGCCAGCATTCCTCTCTCACCTTAATTTAAGCAGCAGTGTTACTTTTTACTTTCATAATTATTTATGTTCTTCAAAGGCAGATGCAGGCGGTATGTGATTTATCATTTATAAGAGTCAAATGATGAGCTGAATGCGTCATTCAATTCGTTTTATGCAAACTTGCATGAACAGAGACAGCTGATAACCACCGCGGCAGTACATGTTATCTCTGAGTGAGGCTGCAGGGTTTGTGGAGCAGCTCAGTCAGAGACAGGCGGGCTCTGTTAAAGTGGCCTCTTGGTTCAGACCTCTGCTGTAGTGTGGCAACATGTCCTGACGTGACAGCAGCTGTATTCACTCATGTTGATGGTGCACCTTATTTTCCCCTGATAATTCCACATTGTGATAATGTGATTATGCTGCTGATTAATACAGAATTGACTCATATCAAAGGACACATTGTGTTGGAAAAACTTTTTTCACTGTCCATATTATTTATGCCACAAGATGAGATCTTGCTTTGCTCATCGTCTGAATGAGTGAAAGGGAAACAGAAGCTCTAAACAAGCTTATTTTCCAAAATGTGAAAATATTTAACTAGTACAGTATCTTAATTACGTTTTTCTAGATTATATTATAATACCCCAATCATGTATCCCACTTGATTTAGAGTCAAATTCCTTCACACATACTGGGCCGATAATGCTGATTGTGATTCTGACTGACTTGATACTGAGCAGATGATTATGGTGCCCTCTATACTCAACTCAAGATGTGGTGTTCAGATGTTTTATAGACTGTATATAAAGAGACATACTGTATAGCCTGCACTATTGTTCTGTAAATTAAGAAAAAAATTGACTAGTTTTACTACACATATTTATTTTACAGTGTACATAAATAGAACCAGAGGTAGGACTATGTTAACATGAAACATGAGTTTAAAACCGCAGTTTGTCAAAAAACAAACTTCGTTGGGGACCCAATGCTCAGCGAGCGTCTGTGGGTCCAGGGGACTCACGCTGTTGAAAACCTATCAGTGTTTAAGCGTTTTGGTGTGCATGCAGGCCTATCCTTTATCAGGCCCAACATTTCATGATCACTTGTTTTTCATTTTCGGACTGTGGGTGTGCTCAAGTACTACAACTAGTTCTGGAATATTTAAGATAAACTAATTTAATAAGCACTACCATAGAACACTGGAAACCAACTTTGATTGCAAAGTCAATTAAAACATTTGGTCATTAGTTTTTTCAAACCTAAAATGGACCTCCACTCTTTTGAGCCGTTACCATATTGATTGGGATTGTTATTGCCTAAATGTTAATAATGCATTACCCAATAATCCTCAGCAATCCCCTCCTCTAACCTGACCCTTTTAGTCAGTGTGGGTGTGGAGTCATGGGATGACAACATTGTCAGTGCAGATCAGTTCCAGTCTTGTTTCCTAAATGAAATTTTCATTTTAATGGCATGGGTAGTTAATTTGCTTTGTCATGAGGGACAGTGGCAGTGCTTAAGCATCAGCTCACTTTATTAGGAAGATAGTGAGATTTTATTTCCAGAGAATAATACTATTTAATAGATCGCCACTCTCCAAGACTTGAGTTGCCCTCTCACCTATATCTCTCAGAGAAAGTTTAATGCCCTACCACTGATGTAACCGTGTTAGAGCCAGGTTATGTCATGGACATAGCCATGGCACAAGAGAATTCCTGTCCTCTGACAGCAGTATTGTGATAAACATATTTTTTATTCATGAGAATTACTGCACCTAAGCAACAATCTGAATATATCCAGTGTTAATTTTGACAGCAAATTCTGATTTAGTCTTAGTCTTTTGAATAACACACCATTTAGCCTTAGTCTAGTTTCAGTCATCTGAAATCTTTTAGTCTTAGTCCAGTTTTAGTCTACTAAATATCATGAGAGCTTTATTCTCAGTCTAGTCTTAAGTCTTTTAGTCTTAGTTTAGTTTTAGTCTATATTTTAGTCTGAATATTAGCAGATTTTATTCAACTACATTTTTTACAGAATGCCCTGTCATTGGAAGTATCCATCAGTCTGTTATGGAATGGTATTAAGGTTTGAATATGCAAAACAGACACAGATTTAATGGCAATAATAAAAATGTCTTATTTAGAGATTTGAACAGAACAGATTACAACTTTGTAAGTATCAACTTTTCTTCATTATCTGTTACTCCTGTGTGCAAAATCAAAGAGATGTGAAGAAAAATAAAACATATGTAAAAAAAAATGCATTAATTGTAATGTCATTGCACACAAAATAAAATATTCCTCTTTTAATAATTAAAAGGACAATAAATGAGCTCAACTCAAGACAGATGAATTACTTGCTAAACTCCAACGCCATTATTGCATGGAACAAAAAAAATGTTCTCATATTAAACGAAATACAAAACAAATACCAGATCAGTAACTTTCAAGTTGTGCATATAATGTGCATATAAAGGAAATGCTGTAAATAGCAGTGAATACAACAGTTCTATTTGTTTCTGTTCATTTTAAGGAAAGCACTTTGCTTCAATGTGACCCTTCCTCTGTTGCGCCATCCTCTTGTGAGGTCACCTGTGATGCTGAATACCCTCTCAGCAAAAGCTTGAGAAGCTGGCATAGCTAACAAGTCTAACGCAAAAGGTTTTAAACTGTGATGAAAACTGTCACTCTTTTGCAGCCAGAAGTCTGTTCCTGTGTCCTCAGTGATGGGATGTGAGAGTTCTTCCGTGTACTTGATGATCTGCTGCCTGATGCTGGTTGTGGAGGTTTTCTGTTTAGGCCTTGTGGTGCGGCATTTCGAGAGAAACCTAAACACCGGCTGCTTTGTGGATGGCACTGCTGAATCCAAGAGGCAAGCAAAACGCTGGTTCAGATTTGATCTCATTTTCTCTGAAAGAGTGGCGAGGTCTCTGTACCGAGTGTTTTCTGCAAAGTCAGTTAGGTGCCCAGCAGATCAAAGAGGGAAGGAATCACTAGAGACATAGATGGCAGCAGTAGGTCATGCAATGAGGAAAGCTTTTGCCACACACTAGTAAGCAAACTGTCCCATCCCATGTCATTGTGATTTGAGAGACTGCATCTTTGACTGTGAGGAGTTGTGGGACCATGTTGAATGTGCTTGACCAGCGTGTGGGGCAGTCATTTACAACAATAACACCACACTGGTCCCATAACCTCTGTGTTGCGACTGAGGACTTGCGAAAGAGCTTCACCAAAGACCTTGCTTTTTTGAGGACTCTTTTGACAGTTGTCTCTTTCTGCAACAAGTTGTATGGTAGGCACCACACACGGTGTCCGGTCCATTTCCATGTTGACAAGATGGTACCTAATAACAAGGAGAAAAGACAACCAAATAAGTCTAAACCCAATACAGTGGCTGGTGTGTGTCTGTATATACTGTATATATGTCGTGTGTGTCAGGGGGAAAATCATTCATGTGATAATTGTCTGTCATGTAAAAAAATAAACTAAACATGGCTCACCACTGGTCATCAGATTCAGAGTCACTTTCCATCATGGACCCAGGGGAGTCATCCTCAGAGCTGGTTTCTTCTGCTGTGGTGTTTTTAAAGGCTGCCACCATGTTACTCCCATTGTCTATTATTACCGTCAGGATCTTCTCCTTTGGTATGGTCCACTCTTGCATACATTTGTCTACACATGTCTTAATGAACTGTGCAATGTGCGGGTGAGCTACTTGTTGAAGGGCCAACAATATGTGTTCAGGTTGAATTAATTTAAAACAAAAGTAGCATGCGCTTATAGCAACGAATGAGGCTGTCAGTCCTTTTTTGGTCCACAAGTCAAGGCCAATGCATACTTTCCGGGCAGCAGCCAGTCTCTCTTTGAATTTTTGTCTGTCATGTTAATACTCTGTTTCAGTCAAATTGCTCATTTTAGTTTTCTTTGGAACTGTTAGTCTCCTATCTACTTTCTCCATTATTAGCACGAAGTCCTCATCTTCAGATGTTTTGAGTCGTAAACCTGTGTGTCCAATCCATCTAGCCATGGCCTGCTCCTTGGTCTGTTGTTCCTTTGCTTGAGTTTTGTACTTTGAAGAACTTAATAAAGCCGAGATGGCCTGCTGCTGGGTTGCACTAGCAGCACTAGCTTTGCCTAGCTTTATTTCCACTTGGCCCATGGTCATCTTTGTTATCAGACATCTTCCATATCTCTGAGGGTGAATGGAATCAAGTTGTCTCCTCTCTCTCTCTCACTTTCTCACACACACACACTCTCTCTATCTCTCACACACACACACCCTTTGTCGAGTTATATACAACACCACAACATCTACTATAATAGTACATATTTGATTCAGTTTGAGGACATTGAATATTTATACTCATTTTAATTCAGTTAGACAATCGTCTAATCAATACAGTTCACTTTATTCCAAGTTTAGCGGAAACCCGGTGGTTTATCTAATAAACCTTCACATGTATTTCTGGATGAGTCTTCTCTAAGTGTCGCTTCAAGTTAGTGGTGTTATTCCCAGCAATTCTTGCTCCACAAGCTTTACAGATGGTCTTGTTGCCCTTTTTATAATAAATGAAGTTTGACCAGATGTCAATTCTTTGTTTTCAACCAGAAAACAAAAAGAAAAAATATTATTTATGGTGGAGAGAAGATTATTGGTTAGGGAACATATATAGAGGGTTTGGGTCAGGTTCAGGTTGGGTAAACACTGATGGAGAAACAGTTTTCAACACAGAGGCTAAGCAATGTCCTGCTGTGGACAGACCTGCAGCAAAACATACTTCAGCCCCCTAAAGAAAGCAGTGTGTGTTCAGTATATTTGACTCTTGTCTCCTCTTTACCTTTCACAGCAGCTGATGGAGGCAGCAGTAGAGCAGCTGCTCCGCTGTTCAGTGGAGTCAAATGTTTTTCTTACCGTAGTCTGGTGCTTTTTGTATAATAGCTTCAAATCCCCATCAGTAAGTGCTTGCTGTAAGTGAGGTTAAGCGCTGAAAATATTCAAAATATACTGTACACTTAAACTGATATTTTTTTTTTAGGAGGGCCTTTATAGGTGGCTTAAAACCAATCAATGAAGGCAGAGTTTGCTCAGCGCAGTTTGATTATGGTTTTGTGATGTGGTGGTTTTCTACCTAGAAGTTTTAGTAAATAAACATTGTAAATCGGTCAATACACACCACTCTAGTTACATTATTGGTATCAAATGAAGTACTCCATTGGTATCACTTTAAAGTACCAGTACGGTACTTTTTTTCAACGATTTTAAACTCGCATACAGATGGCATAGCCACTGGGAGCAATTTGGGTTTCAGTATTGTGCTAAAGGATACTTTGACATGTGGACTTAAGGAGCCCAGGATCAAACTGCCGGTCCTCTGATCAGTGGATGACTCACTTTATTTCAGCACTGTTGTACTGATGACATGAACACATGCAGACTGTTTTCATGAGTGGCTGAGGGGGCGTCAGTGTGAGGTTGAGGTGTTTCTG
The DNA here is from genome assembly GCF_026936395.1 of Plectropomus leopardus. NCBI lineage: Eukaryota > Metazoa > Chordata > Actinopteri > Perciformes > Serranidae > Plectropomus > Plectropomus leopardus. The sequence goes on along the minus strand of NC_142187.1, from coordinate 483,036 downwards.
TCACAAGTGAGTGAGCATGAGCATTTTGGAATAAGTTGTGGGTCTGAGGGATCAAATGATTTTAAAATGTTTTCTTCCTCTTCTCTCTGCAGACTACTGTGCCAGTAAGTTTGCAGCAGTAGGTTTTGCAGAGTCTGTGGGTCTGGAGCTACTGGCAACTGGGAAAGATGGCATCAAGACCACCATTGTGTGCCCGTACTTCATCAACACTGGGATGTTTGATGGATGTCAAACTAAGTAAGTTACCTGAATTTCCCCTTAGCCTTTATTAAATGTCCACAAGCCTGTAAATGGGTCTGTTTTTTGTAGAGGAAAAAGATGGAGTCAGTGGTGAATCAGCTCTGCCCTCCCATCAATAAACTGCAGAAGTGGGCAAATCTGCATGAGAGATGACAGTAGAGGAGGGGAGGAAATATAGCAATGCTAGCGCAGTTGTTTTTTTATTGTTTCTAGTTGTATGAACACAGTTGTGGTTAGGCACCAGTGGACATCTAACATGATTTGTGAGGAAGGCTGCAGCCAGCAACACTAATCACATCTCACACTGAACTACAATGGTAAAACTTCTCCCCATGACTGAGCTCTTTCTGTTCCATCTGTTGGATGATGATGAGTTCAGGTGACTACGTAAATGCAGGAATTTGAGCGCAGCACCACTTCACGCACAGATGGCTGCAGCAAGGAGAAACACAGAAGTTAAACAATGGAGACAGATGTTCGAAAATGGAATGTGATGAGCAAATAAACACACAACATTGACATATTACCTTTATTTTTTACTATTTCAAGAACCTTTATGTCCACAAAGCATATAATGTATGCCCCACCCCACACTTGCTGCGAAATGCTTTGGTTCATCTGACAGTGTGGGTCAGAGATGCACAGAAGACACGTGTGGCTGATTTAAAGATATGAGGCGAACTGCAGCCTAAATAATGGTAACCTGCGTCTCCAAAAATCAGGGGCCCCAAAAGAAAAGCCAGGGTGCAGAGAGGAGAAGAAATAGAAAGGAGCAGATAGAGGAAGGCCTATTGTCTGGCGTGTTCCAAGTTTAGCGGAAACCCGGTGTGGAGAAAAAGCAGGTGTGACAGACAGAGCAATGTAATGGTGTAAGTTGTAAGTCCTCAGCTGGAATGTGCAGAAATACATTATTTTTTAAGAATTAAAAGAAGATATAATGAGTAGAGATACAGACCCAAAGATGTGCTTTTATATGACACACATTGATAAAAAAAAGTTAATGAAACGTGTGTCCATGCGATGCCACACGAGTCACATGTTTCCAAAGGAGGAGAAAGTGAAAATTAGGCAATTAGGCAGTATTGTGTTAGGTGTAACTGGGATTATATGCAATGGTACATCTGGTGTTGATTTTGTTTACACTGCTGTGTTTTTAATGTCACGGTGTGATTATTGTTTTTATTGTAACTGTGAAGGTATTATCTGTGCAGCACTGAGTATAAGTATATATTGTATAAAGTATATCATATAGTATCCTACCCTATTTTATCATAGACAAGTAATCTCAATGCTGTGCTCATTGTTGCGGGAGATTTCAATCAGGCAAACCTTGAAAAGGTTATGCCTGACTTCAATCAACAAACTGATAGCCCTGCACAGGGAGTAAGGACATGCATTCTGGAGCAAGTTCCAGGACACCACTACCATCACCACTGATGACATCAGTGATGTCACTGACTCTGTGCTGGATTTAATCTGTAAAACTACAGAAACAACTGAACCAAGAACTACAGTTATTCATTCCACAGTCAGAAACCAAGGATTATCAGAGCAAACACGCTGCAGCTTGCAAACTAAGACTGCGGCAGCGTACAATGTAAGAAGAGCAGTAAAAACGGCACAAAGGGACTACAGGAAGAAAGTGGAATTACAATTCCTGGAAGACAGTCCCGGCAGCATGTGGCAAAGTCTAAGGAATATGATAGGTTACAGGCCCACAAACCCCTCCTTGTCAAGTGCTGATGTGTCCTTAGCAGTGAGCCTGATAAATTCTATGCTCTCTTTGAGGCCATCAATAGTCAACAAGCAGAATCAGCTGAGGCAGAGGTTAATGGATGGGTGGGTGTACCTCTGACACCTGTCTACCTCTCTGAGCCTGATGTAAGGAGGCTTTCAATTATCTCAACACCAAGAAAGCAGCAGATCAGAGACCATCAGTGGGCGGTTCACAATGATATCCAACCGCTCACCAGCTCAGTCTGTCAGACCCACCTGCTTTAAGAAGTCCACCACCGTCCCAATGCCCAAGAAAACAAAACCAACCTGCCCAAATGACTGTCGCTCAATGGCACTCACCTCTGTAGTGATGAAGTGCTTTTACATTCTGTGATTATGACCCTCAGCCCACCCCATAGTTGGGAAATTGGGGAGCGATGCAGCAGTGACGTTTTGGTTGGCAGAAGAAAGAAAGGATAAAGAAGCAGGAAAGGATAAAAAAAAGCATCTTATTGAATAGCAAGCTCAGCTTCAAAGTCCTGCCTGACACAACACAGTTATTTGCATTTACTGTTGATGTCAACAAAGTTATCATATATATATATATATTATATAAATAAATAATATATATATTAAAGGGTTTTCGGGGGGGGGTTCTTCAGTCGATGTGAGGGTCTTGATTTGTGGGTATATAGTGGGTTTTATAGATAAAATTGAATTCAACAATGTCATTTATTTATTACTGCTTCAAATTGATGGAAGTAACAGCTGCCTCATTTTTAAGATTTCAGTTAACAAATAAAGTGATAAATTAATGAAGAGTTAGGTTTTTAAGAAATGTTTTAACTTGCTGTTTTTTAATCCTTTTAATAGAATATTTTTACTGCCTATTTATGTTGTGGATGTTTTGTTGTTATATTATAACTGTATAGTTATAGTTATATATGTGCAGATCTAACATTTAAGTAAAGTCTAGCTACACGTCATAAACATAAAAGGCTAAATCTGGATTTTAACGGATTCAATAAAAGACCCAAATTACCAGCATGTTAAAAACTACAGTGAGCAGCTGTTTTATTCCAAATTTTTCAAAAATTGAAACACTTTCTGTAAGTTTTTCAGAACCAACAGATTTCCTTTTTTTCTACATATGCATAATACAAAACACACACTTCAATGACACACAGAACATTGTACTGACAGCTTTCTTTTTTGACCTGCCCATAGCCCCCCACACACACACACACTCACACACTCACACACTCTTGCTGGGCCGTTGCCGTACACTCCTGGGGTCAGGTTTTAAAGGTGTTTGGAGACTTGTGTCCATGTTTGTTTCTGTCTCCCTGCCTTCATCCATCCAACAGCTCCCTGAAGCCAGCAGGACACATGCTGTATGTTGGACCTGTCACTTTCCACCTCTCACATCTGTACCCTGTAAAAACACATAACATCCTGAAACACTTTGACCTCATTAAAGAAATACTTACCCCACAAGTGACCATGATTTGCATATCAATGACTCACTCCATGTTACGTTGAATGCATGAAGAAAACTTTGTTTCTCTTGTATTCATCCACAGTGAATTCAAAGCCAGAGTTAATTCTTTGTACATTGAAGTCATCAGGGACTGCCTTTAACAGCAGTAAAGCTGTATCAGAATAATAAACTCATGCAGTATAATCTAAGCCCCTTTCTTTTCCGTTGTTTAGTGTTTTAGAGAGTAAGTTTGGATTCAACAAAGTCACAAACTACAAATGGATGCAGTGGTGGACCTGCAGTTTACATGTTCCTCGAGGGACAGCAGTCATGTTTTCCTCAGTGGAGTCTGCTTTTACAGAGAGCATAGATTCGTTAGCTTTCCCTTCATTTCACCATTGGAGAGGACTGTCTCTTTGGGAGGTGCTGAGCATAAGACTGGATCACTTAGTTTTGAATTATACTGCATGAGTTGTGTGAGTTTGTAAAGTGATGAATGCGGACCCCTCTCACCTCAGTACATCAAGAATTTTCTGATTTTTGAATTCATTCATTGCATCACCTGAGGTATGTGGGAAAAATCCAGTTTTGTTCATGATATCAGTGTAACAGAGTGAGTAATTAGTAGCTGATGTACAGATAGTTATTCTGGGGTGTTTCTATGTGTTCTATGTTTCTATAAAATGGACTCAGTTATTGTTGCCATACAGTGACAGGTGTGCATAGTTTGATACATGGTTACATGCTCATCTTGTGTACCTTACCAAACACACAACTAAGTGAGAAATTGTCAGTTAACCTGAACCGCTACATATTGTCCAGAAATTATATTTAAAAGCGATAGCAGATAGGAAATGTCATATTTGTTTGTACGTAGGTCAGTGCTGTTTGCAGTTGTATTTTTTTTCTCTTAATCCTTCTTCTTGTGCTCATCAGGTGGCCAAGACTGCTGCCAATCCTTGATCCACACTATGTGGCCAAGAAGATCATTGATGCTGTTCTCACAGACCAGGTCTACCTGCTGCTGCCCAAGAGTATGTACATCATTGCTGCTCTCAAGAAGTAAGTGCCTACCTTTTCTGTTCTCTCCACATAACTGCACTGAAGTTCCACACATCTCTCTACATAGAGAGCTCATTGTCACTGAAGAGTTTTACAACCTAACGCTTTCCATTGAGGATGTCAGTGGGTTAATTTGGTACTTTTCAGTCTACTGCACTGCACACCATCCTGATCTGATGAGAGCCACCTAGCTGCTCAAGTTCATGTAATGCACATATTGGCAAACTTTTGCTGCTTAACACATTTATGTGTTTCCCCCTAGGTTTACCAGTAATAAAACTTAAATAATTTCCCATTCATTTTCTATGCACTGAATTCATCTACAGCTTATTTATTTATTGTTATTGTTATTTCAATTTATTTACCAATTTCAGTCTTGTTCAGCCAGGAGGAGTATTTCCTCTCTGTAAGCCAAGTTGGATCAAAGCTTGTCATCCTGTGGTGAGTCCTGTGCTGCATGTCAGAGGATGCAGTGTCAACAGGAGAGTGAGTGTTAAGTTAGCTAGTTTTTAATGTTGTGTGCATCTAAAAAAATGCAGGTATTATCACCTGCTTTGACTTCGCTCCATTAATGATTTTTTAGTTGGATTTTAGACTTTTAGAAGAGATCGCTCTTTATGCATTATCACACAGCAAGTCAACAGTAGTAGCAGTAATATGAAGGAGAGAAAAAAAAAATAAATAAATTGTATATATACATCTATATATATATATACATATATATAGATAAATCTGCTTAATCCCCCTCCCCACCTCGCTCTTGGGCTTTTGGGTGGTCAGAGGTCAGCCCGATTAGAATAGGTGGTCTTCAGGCAGTGTAGTCTATGTGATAATCAGGTGTACGCCATACCTACTGAGAAAGCTGTAGCATTATCATATTCCCATGTAAAAATGAGCAAGGATTCGTAGCAGCATACTGGCTACCCAGAACTTTCACCTCAGTTTTTTTTTGTAAACATGGGGTCAAGAGATGTGATGGCAAACTGAACAAATGCTGCAGAACATGCAGTTAGACTGTGGTCGACTCTGCTCAGCTCATTGCATAGTGTGTGTGAGAAGAGCTGGAGAAAGAGGTGCACTGTGGACGTACCCTGAGCAGACAGCACCTGGAGTAGAGAGGAAATTAGCTGTGAATTTGACAAGCAGCAGCAAATGTGCAGTTAAGGTTTCCATTTGTCCATGAATAAAGGCTGTAGTTCCTTAGGACCAAAGTGAATGTCTGTGCCTTGCTTCTCAATTGCTGGGTAAAGGCTTATGAAATCTCTTTCCTACACAAAGCCCCCTAGGCTAACATCCAGAGGCAGTGTGTGACAGGTCGTAGGTTATGATGTCATCACCATTTACCCACTACAGTGAACTAGAATACACCACTGCCTTCTGGTTGTAAACCATCTTAATACCTTTTATATCTCTCTGCTTGGTGATGTTGGTAAACAGCCGCTCTCCCACTCTCAGTAGTACCTGTTGTAATGTGTAGGGTTGGGTAGCCTATGAAAAACCTTGAATTGGATAGGATACCACAACAATACTTTTTCTGATTCTGTGTGTGAATGCAAACCTCATAGCCTAATTAATATACCAACTATGTTTCTTTAAATGGCTACAGCTAATTTCTTTACAATATGTATTGTTTGCATGTTAATGTTGTGTCAAGAGACCCATTCTCGTAAACAGTCTGTCACTGTGAATAACAAGAACAGGCATTAGTTCATTGCAAAACCAACATGTTGGTAACATCAAAGAAAATTCTAACTGACAGCAGGGACTGACGGACCCCTGCACATTTGTGCACACTGAGGTGCAGTCAGGATGTATTAAAAGACCTGGATACAATCCTACTTGATTCCTCTGAGAGCTGTTCATTGGAGTGTGTACCAAAAAAGTTCTCTGTTTCTGCGGCATCGAAGTTGTTGGATCTTCCACATTATGGGGCCATAAGGCATGTGCCAAAGGGCTTCATTAATAAAACTGAATTGAAATCAAATGGAATATATATTCCCTCCCCTCATCCTGTCCCTCCATCGTCCTCTTCAGTGCTCTGCAGTGGAAGCTGACCTCCCTCCTTGGCTCTTACCTGGGATTGTCAGTCGAGGTTGACTGCCACACTAACAACAGACTGCACTACAAACTGCACTAGCACACATTCAACCTTACACTTTGTTTCTTAAAGCACATCAAAATGGTTATTAAAGCCACCTTGTCATTGGTGTGTGTACGACTTTACATATAATACAGCAAGAAGTAAATCAGAAACACTGTATGGGCACTGCAAGCACACACAATAGATGCTTGTCCTCTAGCATTACTGCACTTTGGACCAAATATGGAGAGCACTGTTATTGTGGTGGTTGTGGCTTTAGCATGCAGCACTCTCACAGCCTGAGGACAGGATTCTTATCACCACCATTATTGTTCTCTATTGATCAACAGTGACAATGCACTTTAGAACAGCTGACAGCAAGCTTTTTCTTTGACCTCAATTTATTGTGCACTTGGACATAAAGTGCACCTGTTGATGATGTTATCAGAGACAGTCCCAGCTTCAGGCCTGTTACTGTTTGCTTGTACTCAGCATGTTCCCAATGATGTTCTTCAGGCTGTGAACGTTCAGATTTTGAATTTTGTCTGCAGACTAGCTCCAGGTCATGTATCATTATGAGTTCTCTGGTTTGACATAACAGTATTACTGACTTGTACAGTATGTGTGTGAATTAAATAAAGGTGTTATTTTTCACATCCAATATAGACTTAAACGGTTAGTTTAGATTTTTTGAACTGGACTTGTGTGAGGTACTTAAACATAGTCAGTGTCCAACCTACAGTAGAACACTCCCAGTTTGGAGAAGCAGGCAGGAGTGTGAGTATTTTCACCACTTTACCTTTTTGTCAGAAAGTCCATGCCAAGAGGGAAGTCATTCAGCTCCACATCTATGTTCATGTCGAAGCTACCAGACTCCATTGACAAAAACAATCATTTTGGCTCTCTGAATACAGGAGCTGCAGGTCTAGTGCTCTCTCCATTAGTTAGCTAGTTTGTGTTTTTGTGTGACTTTAGTTAATCCAAAAAAAAAAACACTTTAAATGCCAAAATCACACAATAACACACAAAAAATAAACGGCTTTAGGCTGCACTAGACCAGCAGCTCTTGTATTCAGCAGTATTAAATGAATGGAGTCTGGCTTTGAAGAGAATGTTTTAAGAGCTTCATTTACCAGTTTGAAATCATATGTCATACATTTAAAATGATATTGGTTTGTTACGGCGGGACTTTTTTAGGTGACTAAATACGTTTTGTTGTTGACCCCCCTACAGCAGTAGATTGCTTAGCTTCCAGCCTGCTTCTCCAAACTCAGGGCATGCTGACTGACATCTACTGTATATCATACACTGATTATAAATGAGTACCACATATAACCCAACTTCAAAAAATCGGAAACCCTCCCTTTAAGCAATAACGTGCCTTATTATTGTGCATTGTTCGTAAATTTTTTCTGCAAATTCAGATATTAAAAAGTTTTGAATAAAAATTCATTTAATAATCCTAATGCTGTCTGTTTATAATAAAGTCAACAGTCAGGGTGCGCCACTACTACTAACGTGTAAAGATTCTATTATTTTATAATTTGAAGACACTGGTTTAGGCACGCTCCTTTGCAGGGAAAGTAAATAATGGGCTCTCCCTCTCTTCACTGCTGCTCCACACTATTTGAGGTACCCCTGAGTCACTGAAACTCCAGCTGATCCACTGAAACTTCTAAGTGATAACTCACACTTCACAACAAGGATTATGTCTGACTGTCATTAGAGAAAATTTATACTAAAAATGTTTAACAATTGCAATGTTGCTGCAGTCTGTCACTTACTGCAGCAAAGTCTGTCTGCATGGATCATCTGCCCCCAGTTTAAATGTGCTGACTTTTAATATCAACATGTTGATATACTCCATTCAGAATTAATGGATCAATGCAGGACTCATACATGACTAACAGAGTGTAGCAAAGATGCTTGCCTTCCATAGGTGATAAATAACACATTTGTCATAGCCAAGCATGTTAATATATATTACAAACAAGTTTCAGATATTAAAGAGAATCCTCTGCAGGTTGATTTTAAGTTGTGATCAGAAAACTAATCAAGTGTCTCCTCACAGCTCCCCCCAGTCCAGTGAATCTGCCTGGTTAAAATGATAAATCCTACAACCTGCCTTCAAACAGCAGCACTCTCATAGGAGAGAGGGAAACAGCAGGTGGTGATATGCTACATTCAGTTGATGGCAGGGTCAAGTCAGGGTGATCTTCTGACATGTTTCGCAATGAAAGTCATTGATTTCTAATATTTTACACCTATTTTTTAATTTCCTCACGTTAACTGTGTGCTAAATGAGGTGGCGGACCTGATGCAACAGGATTTTGCTCAGATGAATTACAAGGGGACAGAAGTCTGAGTCAACTAATAAAAGAAAAAATACTTCAAATACTGTAGGACTGCAAAGAAGCTTGCTATAAATATTTTGGGCCTCAACAGCATCAACATTTAGAGTATTCAACTGTGTTTATGAAGAATGGTTCATTACTGATCAGAATTCTCTGTAATTTTACAGCAATTTGTGAGTGCATGCTTGTGTTTTTCAACACTACACCTGTCAGACTGAGACAACTCTGCATTTGTAGTGAACATTTCTCAAAAAAATTGGTTCTCTGACATCATTTAAAAGGTTTCTCTGGTTTTAGCATTGATCTAGAACACCTTTGAACATATTTTTTCAACCCAAACTGACACTGACTCAAGTGACATCACTAGAGGACATTTATCAGGCTTCATACAGCGCCCCTTGGAGACACTAAGGGTTTTTCATATCTGCAGTAGGCCCTCCCGACACCTGGATGCCTGTAAAATTTTGATGTGTGCTAGCACACTGCAGCACAAACTTTCAGCCAACTCTGACTAGCTGTAGAAAATAACCCACAGCTTGTTTGATTTTAAATAATTATGTCCATACAGAGTTGTAGATAACAGGGGGTCTCCCTACTAATTTTTTTGTGGAGAGGTCCAGTCCACTATAGAACAGTGTAGAACTGTAGAACAGTCCACTGTATCAGCTCAATGTGTCTTCTGCTAAGCCACAGTATTGTCTTATGGCCATGGCTCTGAAGCTTTTATCTCTTTGCAGCGAGAAAAAAATGCTCAACTTGAATGTTCCCCCCACAGATATAGAGTTGATGGACAGATCAATAAAACTACGGATGAATAAAAACACCTAGAGCACATCTGTGGTGATTTTAAAATGTCTCTGAATGCAGAGCTTGACTGAGTACAAACTGAACAAACAGCCAGCAGAAGTGACGGAGACATAATATGAGAGGTAAATCAAGTGGCTGCTCAGTATCTACGGAGTGTTTATGACCTGCAGTAAAACTAAACACAGGCCTCAAGCTGCTTTTAATACAGCCGCCAAAGACTGCCACTTTTATGGAGACACTGGCTGTCTTTATGGCAGCAGGCACAATCATCTGGCTGGATACAACTTATGAAGCATGATAATGTTCCTGCAAGGAGCTGTTTTTCAGCTGATGTTTAACACATGAGTTTTAAGTACACATTACCACAGAGGTCTGGTTTCAATTGCTGTTTCATGTGGAGGTGTATGCATAAAACAGGTGTTTGACACACTGAGATATTTTCATGGAGCTGAAACTAGTAAATCTGATCCAGGAATCTTCATTTATCCCTGTAAAATGAGCCCTCTGACCATACGCTGCCAATAGAACTGCTTTAAGTTTCCTTATTACAGGGCTTCTCAATGGCTTATTACTGGGCCGATTAAACATCCCAGACCGTAATGCCATCTACCAAAAAGCAAACCCATTTCCAAATTATGAACTTTATTTACCTGTGTCCATGTATATTAAAAGTCTTTTTGGAAAACCTTACACAAAAGTGGCCAATACTTCATTGCACTGTGTTTATTCTGCAAACACATGCAAACACTAAGCCTCAAAAATGTTCAACACAACAGTGAGAACTGCACGTCAGTAAACAGAGCTTTGCAACATGTCCATGTGCTTTAGAACAATGGTTTCTAAAAATGCTGAACTAGCAAGACAGCAGAGAGAAAGAGGGAGACAACAACAACAAAGACAAGTAATCTCAAACTGCATGCCACCCGAGTTCTTCATATGCTGATACAAGTACTGAGACAGCCAGTGCAACCCATCAGAAGCAGTCCCACAGTTGCATCCAGAAGGGCCAACAGGTCATTTGACTTGTTTTTATATAGTGCACATACAGATGCACCCAGAGTTTACCCTCCCCATCGAGGGCCTTTTAGCTGGCTGCCAGTCACTTCCCAGCCACTTACCAATCATTTCCCAGTTGCTGGGAGTCTGTGCCCCATACTCCTGTTTCCTGACAAGACATGACACTATGAGTTTGGTCTTATGTGTGGGTGAGTGTGTGTGTTTTTTTTTCCATGTCTTTATTAAACAAGGAACATACATAAACACATCCATCTCAAAATGAGAAAAGATGATTCATTCCAGATTTAGCTGTTAGTTTACATCTGCAGTCCCTGGGCAGGTACACACTAAACAAATATCTCACAATCTAATACTAAAAAACACTTATTTCACATGATAAAAAAACATTACATTGCAAGAAATCTGGAGCCACTTGATTTACCTCTTATATTATGTCTCTGTTGCTTCTGTTGGCTGTTTGTCCAGTTTGTACTCAGTCAATCTCTGTATTCAGAGACATTTGAAAATGTATCACCCTTTTTGTTTCCACATCCATGAATCCATTCACATACTTTTTATCCATCTGTGGTTTAAATGATCCGTCCATCAACAGGTAAAAGCTTTAGAGCCATGGCTTTAAGACAATCTGGATTGCGGTGAAATTTGTGTTGACATGTCTGGTTACTCAATGTCCATTTCTTGACACCACGGGAGAAAGTCTGATGGCCTGTGCCTGTTTTTAGCTCAGTTGGAAGTTTGAATATTTCAATATTTGATGGCTGTAAATGAAAAAGCAGATTGTGCAAAGGTGGTTTGCTGCAGTTGGATGATAAGATCTGAGTTAAGAGCAGACTGGGAGGTTCTGCTCATTTGCTCAGAGCGGAGCTGAAAAAAGCCCTTCAGTGGTGGAAAATTTGCATTGTAGAATATGTTTTAACTAATCACAGTTCTGAGAACAATATTAGATTCTGAAAGCTTAAGACATTATATTTAGACAATATTTCACAATGCAGTAATGCACAGTGCATTATTTTATTGATGATAATTCATTTTTTATTCAAACACATTGTGAGTGATTGTATCTGCCTGTCCACAGTTAATCTCACAAACAACTGGACAAATCGACCCAAAAAGGCACGAAGAGAGATGGTAGCTTAACTGTCTATGTCATCTATGTCACCGCCATCTTGACTGTAAGTGAGGGACAGTTTCATCGGGCATATTCGTGCCATATTCTGGCTTCCATGGCTGAAACACGGCTTTGTTCTGTCTACTGCAAGGCATCATATCCAACTGGGGGCATTTCAGAAGCAGAGCACTTTGTCTGCTTGCTTTTGTAGATTATGTAGATTTGGTAATTTTTCCTTGTTCTTTTACCATAAGAACCATATTTACTGTAAGCCATTACAGTAAGCTGGCTATGTATTTAAATGTCTATTTTTTTGTCTGTTTTCATTGTTATATCCTACTTTTTTCAGCTGTATCCTACAGTTGAAGTTAATACTGTTCGAAGTCCGGTTATAAACGACATTGACCAAACATTTTTGGCTGTGTTATAGTCATGAAAAATACACCCATCCTCATAATTACATCCTATCTGTCTTTCACCTACGCTGCCTGTCAGAAGATCACTTGATCTGTTATGCATAACATGCCACTGCTCCGCCAAAAACAGATAAGCAGCGCATTTTTATAGCTTTTGGGAGGTTGGTGGTTGAGGAGGACAAAAGGTTTCTTGCTGCAGATGATTGGCATGGAGGGTTGTGGTAGCTGTGGCGTGGTCGGCTGGCAGGGAGACAGAGGTGCACTGAGCAGAGAGTCAAAAACAAGAGTGAACAAAAATACTTAGGAGGCTCGAGAGGTAGAGACGGAACAATCTGGCATCGAAGTGGTAAAGAGTCCAGGGTTATATACAGCAGGTGATGAGATGATTAGAAGCGGGTGCGTCTCAGCCACTGACCAGGGTAATGCCCATTAAGCACACACACACACGCACAGAGGACACACAGGGAAGAGGGGGGGGCATGAAGCAGCAGTACTGGAGATCATTGGTTTCCATGAAAAAAAACTTTACAGTAATATCAGTACAGTAATTGAGAGCAGATTACAAAACATGATCTTTCAGCAATATAACCCCACAACAACCCAACCCAACCCTGCATTACAGTGCAGGCATTAGACTAAATGGGTAGCATTAGCTTTTCAACCTGCACAGTAGAGCAGCAGATATGTGAGGTCCAGATTTTCAGAACTTATCATGAACAAAGGCCTTCTGATTGCTTGACAAGTGGTCACATCTCTGCTGGGCTTTTTGAGCACCTGAATGATTGTTCAATGATTGTCACTCTCTGCGCCGCTTTCTACCTTTTTTTTATTCCTCTCATCATCTTTCTCTAACTCATCTCTACCTCAGAAACTTTCTCAGATCATTGCCATTTCTCCTTTCCTCCCTATGCTCACCTTTCCTTTCCTTTCCACATTATTACATGATTTATTTGTTGCTTTATTTAGACTAAATTCAGAAGTGCTGAAACTCCTGTTGTTTTTTGTTTGAATTAATTAGGGGTTCAAGATCAAAGGGCTGAAACTCTTTTCTTTTTGCCATGATTTATTTTTATTTATTTTATTTCCCAAATTCCCCTGAGATGTAGCATTGTAGACACATGATATTTCATGGTAAAAGGTAAATGGACTATACTTGTATAGCGCTTTTCTAGTCTTATTGACCACTCAAAGCACTTTGACACTACATGTCACATTCACCCATTCACACACACATTCACACACTGGTGGCTGAGGCTACCATACAAGGTGCCACCTGCTACTCAGTAATCATTCACACAAACTCACACTCCGATGATGCAGCATAAGGAGCAATTTGGGGTTCAGTATCTTGCCCAAGGATACTTCGACATGTTGTCCAGAGGAGCTGGGGATCGAACCGCTGACCTTCTGATTAGAGCCACGGCCACCCCATCAATGATTAGAAGTTGTTTTTTAAATGCTTATATAATATGACCCAAAGTGTCCAGGTAAAGACAAAAGATTCAGTTTGTGAAAGGCTTCTTACACGAAAATCTGATTGACTTGAAATTGAAGACACTAACACAGTGGAGTGGTTGTGGCTAAGATGATAGAGCGGCTCATTCTCTTATCAGAAGGTTGTTAGTTTGTTCTCTGGCTCCTCCAGTTATGTTGAAGTATCCTTGGCTTTCCTAAGGATACTGAACCCCAAATTGCTGTTCCATCAGTGTATGCTTTATAAAAAACTTGGAAATGGAAAAACACATTTTTGACATTTCCTCCAATTTGGACACAATTTTCTTTAACTATTCATAGGCAGTTTGAACAGCCATGACAAGCAATTAGGAGTTTGGTATCTTGCTCAAGGGTATTATAGCATGTTGACTGGAAAGACATGGAATCGAATCACCAAACTTCAGAGTAAAGACGACCTGCTGTATCACCTGAGCCACAGCCGCCCAACAATGGCAAAATGATCAGAGGTCTTAAGTTGATAGACCGTTCAGGGTGGGTCCATAAGACAAGATAAGGTCAAGAGCAGGGCCAGTTACAAATGGGGTTACGGCAAATTGGTCATGTGCATTTTTAAATCAACAACCAGCGGATCATTTACACAACAAAGTGGATATTAAAATAACAGTGTTAGAGTTGTTTTGAAGGCCAGCTGAGCTGCTGATGATAGCACAGTGAGTGTACTGTGTCCTGCCTTGAGCCTCCTGAATTTAATTTGCTGTAGTAAGAAAGGCCTTGGGCATGTGTTGTTTTCTATCAGCTTTTGGGCTACAGTTTTGAGAGTGGATTTTATGTTTATTTCATGTTTATTTAGTGACAAGTATTCAGCATAAAACTGATGCCAAATACTACAGCATTTATAGCCTAAGCTAATTTGCAGTGCCTGTCCCTAACATCATGTATCAACATATAGAAACACATCAGTGACTGAAGGTCAGTAAACATGGACCCAGCATAGAGTAAGTTAGGCTTAGTCATAATGCCTACATTTCCCTTAAAACAACACATCAGGCATTGCACTGGCTGCAGTAGAGAGAGCAAAATATGAATCACTCCCATCATTGGAATTGTTTTGCACTTTGATTACGTTTGATAAGAGAGCATTCTGGAGATGTCTTCTGTCCTTGCTCTTTGTCTTTCTCTAAGGACAGAGCCATTATTCTCTATGAGAAAGCTTTTCATCTCTGGAACACAGCTCACACAAATAAAGATATTGCCTTGCCTGTCACCTCTGTTCATTTCACATAAAAGCTATTGTATTCAAGCTTGTAATAATGTGTTGTATTATCCAGCCTTGTCTCTGCCCCCTCTTTGATGATGTGTCATTGTTAGCCATTCAAAAGCTGCTAACACAAGAAAAGATGCAGGAAGGCATCATTCTGGCTCTAATTAATGATTTAACGAACATGTTTTTCCACTGGGAACTCCATTCGGCTTTGATTGTTCACACAACTTGGTACCTGTTACCCTTGACCTGCGACTTGACTCAGGACTTGAGTATGAAGACATGAGACTTATTTGTGACTTGCATCACAAACCTGTTTTAATTGTGTTGGGTTTGGTGGAGGAGACCTCAGCAAATAATATGGCTCCCAATAAAAAAAACTCCTGAACAATGAATACTGAACTAAAAAATAAAATGGCAATGATGATTGTTGAACAATGAAGACAACAACTTCTAATGCTATTTCAAGACATCATCAAACTCTTTGGTTCTTGTTGTTATTAAGCGCATCCTTGCAAAAGAAAATTACATATTGCTCATTGAGGCCTTTTGTTGCCTTTTGTTTGTGAGATTATATTGACTGGAAAGTCCTTTTTCTGAATAAAACAAGCTATGGCACATATAGGTCTGATAAACATTTGATAGGAAATAGGCAATCTAACCAGGCAAAATAGACATCCTAACCATAAGTGCTTGTGATTCCATGATGTAAATAACACAGGAAAATCTGACTGAATCATTTGGAAATGCACTTTCAATCATCCTTGAACTTTGAGGTCTATAATTTAGCCTAATCTATAAAAAATTCACGAAAAGGAAACACCCCTCACTGCCAATCCCACAGCAGTGTTCAGAGTCTCAGGCTTACTCTGATCAAGTGTGAAGTTGATTCTTTTTTTCCAGGGTTATTGTGTGACAATGACTGTGTTTACATGACCACAATAATCCCATAACTGGAAATAATCAGGTAATGATAATAATCTGATTTGACTTGTTTACATGCACTTTCAGTAATGCGATTATTGGGAAAAACCTGGTTTACATTATTCAGTCAATTAGTCATATTAGTTCAATTATTTCTCTTCATTTTTCTGATTTCTGAATACCCTGGTATACCATAATACTATACTAATTCTTTATTTTTTTTCCCCCCCAAATGTATCTTTTTTGCGATTAAAGTATGGCATGGAATATTCCAGTATATTCAAGGTGTTAATAGCATTATTGGGAAATGCATGAAGCGATTTGGGAAATACATCTCCAGTGAGGTTTTTACTGCAGTTTGCCACACACAGCCTTCTGTGTATTTATGGTCAGCTCTGTGCGCTGTCATTGATACATGCTAAACAAACCAACCCTCCAACAGTTAAAAGGCTGGAGTAGAGAATAGAGATGCCCAAAAGAAAAGCCACATTTCTGGTCAGGAGGAGAGACACAGCTACTTTTAAATATACTGAAAGACATGGATATAAACGGGATTTTAGAAATGCACTAAGCTTTTCAAAAAGGTGCTTACAGAAGGGAGGCTAGGAGCCTGCAATCGATAGAAAAGTGTGAAAAAGATGCAAAATGACAAGCAGCTCCAGTCCACATTTGTCATGATAAATGACATATTCATTAGGGTAATATGAATATGCATGGCTGTATGTAAATGGGAGTGTTAGTGGAATATTTATTTTCATTAGACATGTGAACATCTTAGTAGGAATACCGCCTTTTTTGGAATAATGGAAAAAAACGGTATGAACATACTCCGTCAGTCAAAATAAAATCTCATTCTCATCATCTCAGTCTCATTTCATGTATCTCTTATCATTTCACAGAGAAGCCTATGTCACAGACTCAGAAAATTCTAGATAATAACAGAAAAAGAATAAATGCATGGGACAACTTGAACGCATGTTGCTGAGTAGCAGCCCCCAGACCCTGCCCGCTAAAATTGTACACTTCTTACTAACTTACTTACCTAAACTAATGTGAGATTTTGCAGATATGAGGGCCAGCCAAAATGTCTGATTTGGATGTTTGTCTTCTCTCTTCAGTATCCTTCCCATGAAGCAGGGCATTATGCTGGGCCAGTACCTGGGAGCCTTCAATCTCATGGACACATTCAGAGGACGCTCCAGGAAACAGGAGTGAATGAAGAGAGAGGAGACTACGAAGTTCAGGATGACTGAACCTTTCAAACCATCAACACTTTTTTATCTTAATCTTGCCAGTGTGTAGGTCTAATGATAAAGATTAGAGCAGGACAGTATTGGCAAAGGTTCAGTTTGAATAGTGGAGTTAAACTCCACTCTCATTTCATGGTTCATGCTTAAATTCAATCAGTAAATGCCCATTAGTCTCTTTGTCTTACTCTGTATAATCCATATTTTATTATGTCCCTAATCTACTTTTTTAAAAATCAAATTATCATTAGTAGAATTTAAATGTTTTCTTATTAATAACGCTTTGCTTTTAATAGCCCCTATTTCAGCCAGCTAGTGTTCCAGTCTTCTACTTGTTTAGGACCAGTCCAGACAAGGTAACGATGCATCATCAGTCCAGGGCATCCACAAACAGCTAAGTCAAACACTTACTTACATAAACAAAGGAAAGCATGGGTAAAAGGACAAATTGTATGCTTTCTGAAATCCCCAAGGTCTACATGAATGTTGTACTGTACATTGTACTAAGACAATGCAACATGCAAACACTAGCCCATCAGCAAACCAAAGGAACTTTAACTCTAGACAGAACGATGCATGCTTCAAAACAGGATGGTAATGAACACAATTCAAAGTGGAACTAGTGAATTAAAGAGGATGAAGTGAATTTGCAGATCACTAGAAACATACTGTATTGTGGGCTGTCTACACCACGCACAAAACCATTTACTGTAAATGATGTTGACTAATGCCCTGGCAGGAAAATTGACAGGGACATCACATCTTTTGTTTTAATGGACATCTATCCATATACACGTGTCACAAATGAAGGATTTTTTTTTTTTTTGGTCACTTAGAAAATTATGACACTGACATGAAGTAATATTCTGCTTTAATGTCATATGAACACTGTTGTGACTGTATCTATAATCATTTCTACTTTGAATTTATTGTTAATCAGTGTTTTGCAGTCAACACCATTTCACATTAAAAAAACAAGTGATTATACTCATGAAAAGTGACACTAGTGAAGAGTTTACATATCTGATACCTCACCTTCAAAAAGTTCAGTTTTCACCATGTGTTCAGTTTGATGGCTTGAGAATTTTGGAAACAGCAAATACACCGACAAGGCTTGGGCGGTATGTAATATTTCATAACTTCATACCTTCTTGAAATCTCACTGCCCCACAGAGGTGAGTGGGCTACTTACTTTCCACATTTCAAACTAATAAATACACAATAGAAACCCACAAAATGTTAAGAACAGTAATATTCGCACACGTGTTTTCCTTATTAAACACAGAAATTCAACTGTACACCTTTTGATTCCAACTTTCACATAAAACACACTTCTTTCAAACTCAACAGAAATAAAATAAAACTGGCCAAGACAGTTTTGGTTACCCTTGCTAATAATCTAGTCTGTAAGTCCACTGTTCCAACAATCACCAGCATTGGTTTAGTCCAAATTAATCCTTAAATCACCAAATTGGATGTAAAAAAATAAAAACATGCTGTGATCCAAAGGGCCTTTCTCTGCCTGCTGGCTGTGGGCTGTTTACAGTCCTGTAACTTCTCCCTCCACTCCTAGGTGTCACAGTATCTTTCAGCTCAGTTGGCTGTTCCACCATTAAGACTGGATACTGACCTCTGGTGGTGCGTGCTGTGCACTACAAACAATGAGCTAAATAGAAGGAGGAGCCCCTACATATTTATGACGTATTGAAAAGCATACCTTCAGGATTTCTAAATACAGTGGTATACTGTAATACCATGATACTGCCCAAGCCCAGTAGTGACTGCTAAGGTTTTAGCTGTAACTACCTAGCATTATGTTAGCTAGACATAAATTAGCATGCTTTAGCTAGCATGAGTGTGTGGGGAGACCCCTAAACTTTTCTTCGTTTTTTTTATTTCATAAAGTGGAATAAGAAGGCCTGTAGATAAGCACACATGAAACGGGCACTTTACGCAGCAATCTGATTGTGAAGGACACACCATTATGTTAGAGAAGCTGAGGGAGCTTGTGTGTTACAGCAAATATCCTCAAGTCATTGTTTTTCAAGTTATATGCATTATGTATATTGCCCCACATGCCAACAATAATGGTCCTGTCATAAGGATTAAGCACATTTATGAGCACACAGCCCTCAGTTTGATTACAACCATTAGAACACATATATGAACACATATCTATAATAGATCCAACTATGTTTCAATGCAACAGTGGGTCATTATTAATGCAATATGTATCTGATGGCCATCATATGAGTGTATATCATTCGTAGAGATTCTTCTTCTGTAAAAGTAATCATACACACTGATCTATCTGTATCAACTGGATTGTAATAAAGTATATCCATCTGTTGCCTTAATCATGCAAACAATTCAGTGGGTCGTGAGAAAGAAAAAAATGTGTCAGGGATGTAGATATATGTATCTAAAGGTACATCTGACTGCATATAATATGTTTTTAAAGCAACCTCACAGTTTGAGTGTGAATTACTTGTTGCTGTTTTAAAATTCTGATCAATAAATTTCCATTTCAAACGTTTTGTTGTTTTCTGTGTGTTGGAGTCTCTTGTACAGCTTATGACCTATAACCTTCTACAACTTAATTCTCTACAGAGAATGATGAAAAATTCAATTGGCTCTTTGCTGTGTGTCATCCCAGCCCCCCTTGACTGTTACTCTCCAGCCATCTAGAATTACTTACACAGTTGAGAAATTACAGTCTATTATGTTTACCTGGTTCATAAAACATGAAGAAGACAGAGAAAAGAACAGTGAGTGTTTTGCCTCTAAGGACAGCGTTAGAGGTGAATCTGTGCCTCGTCTTCATGTTGCAAGAATCTGCATTGATCGACTTAACATGGCTCCTCAGAGAAAAAAAGAAAAAAACTGTTTTGCGTAGCCCATACTGTAAATGTGTGTAGCTCCTCTCTTTTACCCAAAATGTGGATTTTGGATCAGAATGTGCACATTATTAAGAGAAACATATAGAGGTACTAGACAGCTGGACAACCCCAATTCCAGAACAATTGGAAACTTTAAAAATGTCAACAATTAGTGTCTGCCGTTTCGAGGAAAAGGTGATGTTACTCAGTGGTAAACATGCTCCTGTCCCAACTTTTTTTAAACATTGCAGGCATGAAATTCAGAATGAGTGTATAGTTAAAAAAAATAATAAAATTTATCAGTTTGAACATCACATATCTTGTCTATGCAGGTCAAAACTAGGGATAATGACGGCTAACTGACGATTGATTAATCCGTTAAAAATTTAATATGTAAAATTA
This sequence comes from Plectropomus leopardus, assembly GCF_026936395.1. Taxonomy (NCBI): domain Eukaryota; kingdom Metazoa; phylum Chordata; class Actinopteri; order Perciformes; family Serranidae; genus Plectropomus; species Plectropomus leopardus. The sequence continues at coordinate 462,588 of NC_142187.1, read as the reverse complement.
AACAGTCAATCAATAGGAAGTGCAATGCTGTCTGAGTATATGTAATATATTAGCTTTGACTGAGGAAAAAGCTTTTGAGACTGTTTGAAATAAGCAAAGTTATGATTTTTTTTAATAAGGATTATCAATTGTTCATTTTACAGATAACTGATCATCTCAAGTCAAAACCAATTTGTAAATCACTGCATTATTTATCATTTATTTGTCTTTTCTGGAACGGGAGTTGTTTTTGTTTAACAACAAAGAGCTGAATAAAAAGGTACATTATAAAACAAACTATGAAATATTATGGGCAAGAAAATGTACATAAGACCAATGAAACCAGAAAACAATTAAATCAGGATGCCCAGTAGCTCACCTGGTAGGGTGAGCACCCTATGTAAAGAGGCTGCTGTCCTCGCCACAGCATCCACTTGTTCGACTTCGACCTGCAACCCTTTGCAGCATGTAATCCCCCCTCTCTCTCCCCCATTCACGCTTGAGCTCTCCTATCTCTAATAAAAGCAAAACCTATAACAAAAGAATCTTAAAAGAAAAAAAAAGATGGTGATGTGTCAAGTTAATTTTATTTAGAAAGCCCATATTCACAAATCACAATTTGCCTCAGAGGGCTTTACAGCATACAACATCCCTCTGTCCTTAGACGCGCACAACAGGGAAAAAATAATGGAAGAAAACGTCTGGAAGATTGAGTGCGGAGGGATCCTTCTTCCAGGATGAACAAATGTGCAATAGATGTCATAAACAATTACAGTAGATGATAAACTGATACATATGGAAAGAGAGAGAGAGAGACGGAAAAAGAGGGAGGGAGAGAGGGGGAGAGATGCATAGCAACGATAATAGTAACAACAACATAAATAACAATAGTAATCAACATAAAATTAATAAATGTAATTTATGATTGCATGCAAATATTGTAATTCGCGTATGTGACGATAACAATTTTATGTGTATATTAATAGTGGAGGCATGACTCTTAATAAAGGCAGTAGTAGTTGGCTTTGAGTAGGACCACAACATCAGTGCAACAGCAACCCACAATCCAGGCAAAGCTCCAGGCAATCCCCAAGCAGACTATGCCAAAATCATCCTAACCAGGAGCTGGTCCAAGGCAAGCCTGCGCCAGCCCTAACTACAAACTTTTTCAAAAGAGTAAAGCCTTAAAGTCTTAAAGTCTTAAGTCTACTCTTAAAAGGGAAGACAATGTCTGCCTGCCTGGCTGAAACTGGAACATGGTTCCATAAAAGAGGAGCACGGTAGCTGAAGGTTCTGGCTCCCATTCATTAGAGTCTGATAGAACTACAAGTAACCCTGCATTTTCAGAGCACAGAGTTCAGGCAGGATTATAGAGAACTATGAGCTCTGAAAAATATAACCGACCCTGACCACTCAGAGCTTTGTAAGTGAGGAGAATGATTTTAAATTTAATTCTGGATTTTATGGGCAGCCAGTGAAGAGAATGTAAAACAGAAGAAATATTGTTTTTTCCCCAAGAAAACATGGTGAAACATCACTGAACATTTAAGTGTATGAAATGTATATGTATAATAAATATTGTAGTATGTACACTTAAAGTCAGTGTCCTATTTCATTGGAACAGTGTTTATAATAAGATAGAAGGAGACTCTGGCTGTTTCACTTCATATTTAGACTGTTTCAGGTCACATATGTGTCAGTGCTAGATTAGGGTGTGGGAGCCCACATTGTCATTCTGATAGAGAGTGAACATTAAATGGTTTTTTGTATTTCTCTTGACCAATAAAAACAAGCCTTGGCTGTGCTAGGCTCAGGATGCAGCTACAGTGCCTTTGCAACATGGTAACATGCAGATAGTGGGAGGGCAGAACAATGCAGGCTAAAAGACTGAGCCAATGCTAATGGCAAGCTAATCTCCCTACATGTGGGGAGTTGCACTCGGGGTACATTCCAGAAAGCAGGTTAACAAACCCTGAGTGTAATCCTGAACTGTGAGTTAATGAATCCTACGAAGGAAACTCTGGCTCTTTCGTTTCATAGCAGTTGATCAGACTTTGTTAAATCAACTTTGAGTATGTTCACTCTGAGTTAAACTTGTGTACAGTCAACAAAAAAAAGCCATCATCAATGGAGCTCTGCTTGTACCATTCACAATAGTAACAGGTAAAAGACACAATCTCCATTTTAATTCAGGGGTTCTAGAGATATAAATAACTGAGATCCCAAGCTCCACCACCGCTTGGATTATGATAAATTTGTCATGTATTTGTAGGTGGACTGTGCACAATCTTTTTTTTTTTTTTTTAAAGGGAAAAATAAAGAAACCCTAATCAGGGCCTGGAAAATTATTGATAAGTTAGCACAATAAAGTTTCATTCAGTGTTGTCCATTAACTATGAAACTAGAAGAAACTGATCTTTTTCTAAATTAGCAGTGTGTCTTGAGGACATAAAAACCTCGATGAGCAGCGTTTTTCCTGATTCAGACAAAACTTAGCATGTACTTGGCTCCACACACCTCAGAAACTCTCAATCTTGATCCAGCACTATCATAAGGAACCTTAGAGTAAAATTTGATCTTGAAAATTTGATTTGGCTTATCTTTTGCCTCTCATAAAAAACAAACTTCAAGGACTGAGTTCTTTCACTTGCTTAATATTGCAAAAATTGGGCATATCTTGTCTCAAAAAGAAACAAGAAAAATGAGTGCATGCATTGTTACCCCTAGGCTGGATTATTGTTATTCCTTTTATCAGGTTGCTCCAACAAGTCAATAAAGACTTTAAAACTGGTCCAGAATGCTTTGGCATGTGTACTAACTAACTAACTGTATTGTTTTAGCTTCTTTGCACTGGCTCCCTGTAAAGTCCTGAGCTGAAAATCCTTCTCCTTACTTACAAAGCTCTGAATGGTCAGGCTCCGTCTTATCTTTCACAGCTTATAGTTCCCTATCATCCCTCCAGAACACTGCCTTCTGGGCATGACACAGTGTTACAGGTTACCTGCGGCTCCCAGAGTCTCCAAAAGTAGGAAAGGAGCTGGAGCCTTCAGCTATCACACTCCTCTTTTATGGAACCATTTTCCAGTTTGGGTCAGGGAGACAGACACCGTCTCCACATAAGAATAGACTTAAGACTTTCCTTTTTGATAAAGCTTATAGTTAGAGCTGGCTCAGGCTTGCCTTAGATCTGCCCCTAGTTAGGCTGAGAAAGGCCTAGTCTGCCACGAGACATCCTATAATACACTGAGATACTGTCTCCTCCTCTGTTTCTCTATATCTGCAAAGCCTCGTATTCTATAACTGCACTATACTAACTTGGCTTCTTCTCCAGTGCGTTAGTACTTTCTTGTTTTGTAGATTTCTTGGATCATGGTTGCACCTGAATCGTGATCATGGTTGTGCATCCCCACACCTGCAGGACTGCTTTCAATGCACTGACTGGAGTCTGTTCCTCACTCAGGATTTAGAAGAATACACATCTGATCCTTCTCTACGCCAACTACAACTGCCACTGTCATGGTTTCACTATTAATATACTTATATGACTGTTATCGCCACTTACATAGATTGCAATATTTGCGTGTAATATTACATGCTATCATAAGTTACATTTATTAATTTTTATAACTTTTATCATATGTTATGATATTTTTACCATTGTTCTTGCTGTGCATCTCTCCCTCTCTTTCTCCTCTCTCTCGCTCTCTCCTCTCTCTTTTCTATATTTCATTTTGTCATCTATTGTAATTTGATTTTTCTACTGCACGTCTGTTCATCCTGGAGGAGGGATCCCTCCTCATTCACTCTTCCTGAGGTTTCTACCTTTTTTTACCACGTTATAGGGTTTTTTGGGGGGGGAGTTTTTCCTTACTCATTGTGAGAGTCTGAGGGCAGCGGGATGTTATATGCTGTAAAGCCATCAGAGGCAAATTGTGTTTTGTGATAATAGGCTTTATGAATAAAATTGACTTGACTTAACTTGACACGTGGCTAAATTAATTTGATTGGGCCAAATAACAGTTCTGAATGTAATGTAAGTTACAAGGATTGTTTGAACAATGTGTCAGTGAACACACACACACACTCCACTGCAGGCTCGACAAGCTCTGTCATTAAAACAGAACACACTTATTTCATTGTTCATCGTTCAACCATTCAAAGCGCTTTCACACTACAAGTTTCATTCACCTATTCACACACACACATTTACACACTGATGGCCGAGGCTACCAAGCAAGGTGCCACCTGCTACTCAGTTTTTAACCTTTCATACACACTCACACACTGATGGGACAGCCATTAGGAGCTATTTTAGGGTTAGTATCTTGCAAAGGATACTTCCACATGTTGACTGGAGAAGCTGGAGATTGAACTGCCAACCTTCCAATGAGTGGACGGCCCACTTTACCACCTGTGCTACAAGAAATAGGGTTGAGATTTCAATTTTATAACAGCCGTATGATGACAACTAAAAAGTCTCTTGCACATCCAGGGGGGAGAAGCTCACAATTATGCACCAGTATCACAAGAAGCTGGACCACATTCTCTGTTGTTATCTAACTAACAGGAAAGAAAGTGCAGAAACATGTGGAGCACAATGTAGAACAGACAGCCTACCTGACACCTGTAACAACTTTGAACACAAATGCCCATCAGTCTGCTGGGCACAAAACAACCAATCATAAACATTCCACTTCCAGGATGACCATCACATGACTGTTCATGAGCTGGCATTAAGCAGAGGCCTCAGCTTTGGCTAACCCACGGTCCCTGAACAAATATCAGGATTTTATGGCAAATGTTGTGTAAATGTATCTCATGAATCTTATGGCATAATGTCAAATATTTATGAAATGTTATTAATCCATGATCAGCTGTACCAATGTACACATGAAACAATAAAAGGCTTTTTACAAAATGACCTGCTCAAATTACAACTTCACTAAATGTATATGGCTTCGAAAGGCTTGAGCTACATCTTCTAGTAAATTATATTAATTTTTTATTCATACATTTTTGACATTTTTGACACTTTTAACTAAAATGTTGTCACAGAAGCATTAACTAAAATATTCTATTTCCTGTGTGTGATGTGAAACAGTTTTAGAAGTCCAGTGTACACCTGGGAGGTTACTGGAGGTGGAGGGTGGCTCATGAATGGTACCATGCATGGATAATGACAGCTATCAAATTATGTGACACATGGCTGTGCAGTTGGTTGCTCCTGTGTAATCAGATAAAAAAGCTTTGTTTTAGAACTGAAGAGTTCCTCACCATCAGGTGCCTGCGATGACTGAGAGCAGATAAACTGGGGTTTGGGGTGGGTGGGGTAAGTAATCTACCTCTTGGCTAGACTGCCACTGCCACCCAATGGAGCCTTTTAATCTTAAAAAGACAAAGGCAAGCAAAAGGTTGTTATTTAACAACCTTTTCCTGACTGATGGGATTGGGGTTTTTTTTAATGTTCTGGAGGTGTGAGAGCATTTTGCAAATAAAATGTAATTTTGGACAGAGACTTTCACTTAAGTCTGTGTGTGAACTGTTTTGAAAATGTATCTTTTGAATGGACAAATTTGTACAAACAAATGAGAATAACTGTTATGTATGAGGAATAAGAGAAAAATAATAAGAGAAGGCTGATTTTTGGGCACAAAAAAGGACATCTACTTTTTTACATTTGACACTCATGTCACAGAGTGTCATGTCACAAAACATTTGGTGGAATCAGTTAGATGGGGGGAGCTCACTTTGAGGGCATTATGACCTGATCTGACAGGAGCTTTAATAAATCTACTACAGAATCACAACTTTCTTCAGATGGCAGAGGGATTTTAAGTTTTTGACTGGTTAAACATTTCAGCCAATGTTTATGGCTTTGATAGGACCACTCTAAACTATGCAATCGCTCAGATACTCACACTAAAAAATATATTTTCCTTTGCCACACTCATTTCTGGCAGTGACTTTTGAAATGGTCAATTTCCAAACGGTGACATCTGCATCTTGGTTGCTTGGCAACTATCACTGTCTCCGTCAAAAGTTAAACTTCAAGAGCGGCTGTGAAACTTTCATCCTCATTCAAAAGTGATTCTTAATGTAGCCGGATGCTATATTCCTATTCCTCCCTGCCTCTGTATGGCACTGCCAGGTCGGTCAGCACCCTGATTATGGGGTGGCAGTGTGTGGGAACCTTTATAAACAGGTGAGTGATCTCACCTCTGGTCATAGGCGGCGCTGGGGGGGCTTGGGGTGCTGAAGCTACCCATGGGATGTCCAAAGCACCCCCAATACATTTGTTTTTAAAATGTTTTTAATGTTTTTTTAAATACATTACAAATCAAATGATTACAACAAAGAAACAAAGGGGCCAATAGCACAACACGCATTGAACTTTTGACCCTGAGTACACTTCCCCACTGCCTCAGTCCAAAATTTAGCTAGTTGAGCATCAGTGCAATTGATCGTTTTCTCATTCACGAATGTGAAATTTGGAGGCACAAGAAACAGACCAGGACCAAGCAACACCAGAGAATAGGGACGAGGAAGGGCAGCTGCCTGCGCTTTTCTCTAACAATAGCTTCGTGGATGATATTAAACATCTCCTCTGTGAGGGTCCAAGTCGGCCAGCACTCCAGAAATACCCTCTAAGGCCATTCGGCAACCAGCATAGGACTTTTAACAAGAGCTGGATGGATTAGTATGTGTGGCTTGAATGCAGCCAGTCCAAAGACACAGCTTTTTGCTTCGCATGTCGGCATTTCTTAAAACAAAGCCATGGATTTCATGTGGAGTCAGCTTTTACCAGTAATGGATTTAACAACTGCATGTGTTTGTGAGTTTGGCCTCCAAATCAGCATGTAAGCAAAGTTCCAGTTCTGTAGGTATGAGATCTCCACACAACATTTTGAAGTACATTTTACTTTGAATATGAAAATCAGTCAGTGTGATCCTCTCTTACAGTCTGGAGATATACGGATATGTCACGTGTTGGTTGCGCATCAAAAGCATAAACTGTCCTTTTCTATGATGTAGGGATCTCCTGATGTCTCCTTGAATCTTTGCAGGAGCTGTTGACTGCTCCTTGGCCCAAACAAGTCGTAAGTTAACTCAAAGTGTTGGTCGGGCAATAAAATCTGTCGTAATTCAGTTCTGCTTACCAGTCATAAGTTCAAAAAGGCAGTTAGGTCCATTAGCTGACCCTGAGGGTCATCAAAGGAATCTCAAGAAGAAGTTTCCATTTTGCACTTGAATATCTTCTTATCAAGAGTTATCCTCATCATCCACTACATTCCCCCCTGGAGCAGACGGACGCAGGCCAATACTGTGTCAGTTCGACATCAAAACCATGCCAGAACCATGCTGCCACGTTGTGCCCATCATCACAATGGGCACAACGTGGCAGCTGGCATGGCAGGCAAACAATACATTTCCATGTGCAGGGTTGATGCTCTCTATTATACTGAGACTAACAATTAACTTAACACTTCTCGTTAAGCTAGACAAAAATAAACAAAATGGATAACCAGATTTAGCAATGTAATGTTTACCAATGGAAAATTCCAACAATAGGCAGAAACTCTGTTTCGAACCCAGTTTAAAGTAGAAACAGGGACCGTCCTAACAGGGGCACATGTGCCTTAACTGGCAAAACAACCTTACTGTCTGCCAAGCATTACAACTGCAGTTTACCAATCCTCTTTGTGTCCCTTTAGATGGTGACTTCAGACTGGGGTCAGCTTACCTCCTATTTGTTTTACTTGCCTGAGCAAAAGAAAACAATCAGGGTGCTCAAGGTGCTCTCAGCTGTGAATAGACGCAGGACATGATCTTCCTCACCTGTTTTTAATTTTGCCCTCAGATTTAAGGGAACCTAGATTAGATCAAGCCAAGTCAAGTCAAGTCAAGTCAAGTCAATTTTATTTATAGAGCCCATTATCACAAAACATGGTTTGCCTCAGAGGGCTTTACAGTGTACGACATCCCTCTGCCCTTAGACCCTCACATCACCCAAGAAAAAACTCCCAAATTAGAACCCCTTGGAACAGGGAAAAAAAGGAAGAAACCTCAGGAAGAGCGGTAGAGGATGATGAGGGATCCCTCTTCCAGGACGCCAGACGTGCAATAGATGTCGTAAATAACAAATGAAATACAATCATGGCAAAAAGGAAATAGAAAGAGAGAGGAGAGGAGAGGGGAAGAGAGGGGGAGAGAGGCACAGCAATAATAGCAACAGATGCATGTCATATTACAATAATGGTAGATGTGATATTATTAATTGCACTCTATGATGATGTTGAGGGTGATGATAAGAGTCTCATGCACATGTTGATAGTGAGGTGTCCAAAGGCAAGATCACAGCATTGGCGCAACCAGGACCAGACCACGATCAGGGCGAGTGGGGGGCACAGTATCAGTACAGCCACAGCACGAGCACAACCAAAGGCATGATCACAGCATCAGCACAGCTATCACCACGGTCAGGCACAGTCAAAGTTATGGACAGGATCCGGGAAAACTAGGAAACAAGGGAGCAGGAATGCTCCCGAGAGGCAACAGGATTAGCGTCGTGCAGTTCAACAGACCAAGGCTCCATAATCGCGAGCCCCAGGTAGTGACAATACCACATGGCTATCACGGATGTAAGGCTAAGCTAAATTACTGAGGCTAAGCTAAGCTTGCAAATGGCAATGCAGTTAACAGACATGCATGATTTTCCGATGGCGGCATTGAGAGAAGGAAAAGGAGTTCAGCGTATCATAAGAAGTCCCCCAGCAGGCTAAACCTTTGTCAGCCTAACTATGGGGTGGTCCGGGCAGCCTGAGCCAGCCCTAACCTTTATCAAAGAGGAAGGTCTTAAGTCTACCCTTAAAAGTTGAAACGGTGGAGCCTGAACATTTAGAGCTTTGTAGTCCTGGATTTCACAGGGAGCCAGTGCAAAGAAGCTAAAACAGGAGACATGCGATCCCTTTTCTTGCTTCCCGTTAGAACACGAGCAGCGGCGTTCTGCACCAGTTGGAGAGACCTAAGAGATTTGTTGGGGCAACCAAATAATAGGGAGTTACAGTAATACAGCCTAGAGGTGACAAATGCATGTACTAATTTTTCAGCATCTGTTTGGGAGAAGATATGTCTAATTTTTGCGATGTTACACAAGTGAAAGAAAGCCGTCCTTGAAGTTTGTTTTATATGGGAGGCAAAAGATAAATCTTGATCAAATAAAACTCCGAGGTTCCGTACAGAAGTGCTAGAGGCCAAGGTAATGCCATCTAGAGAAAGTACATTGTTGGAAAAGGAGCTTCTGAGGTGTTTGGGGCTAAGAACAATAACTTCAGTTTTGTCTGAATTCAACATCAGGAAATTACGGCTCATCCAGGCTTTTACATCCTTAAGACATGTTTGAAGTCTAGATAGCTGATCAGTTTTATCTGGTTTCATAGATAGATATAATTGTGTATAGTCAGCATAACAAGGGAAATTTATAGAGTGTTTTCTAATTATGTTGCCTAGAGGAAGCATATATAAAGTAAAAAAGATTGGTCCAAGCACCGAACCTTGTGGCACTTCAAAGCAGACCTTAGTATGCGCGGAGGGTTGATCATTGGTGTGAACAAATTGGGAACGATCTGATAAGTATGACTTAAACCAGGCTAGTGCCATTCCTTTAAGGCCAATTGAGGTTTCAAGTCTGTGCAGTAAGATTTGATGGTCAATGGTGTCAAATGCGGCACTGAGATTTAATAGGATTAAAACAGAGACCAGACCTGTGTCAGAAGAGATAAATAAGTCATTATTAATTTTTGCAAGTGCTGTCTTTGTACTATGATGAACTCTGAAGCCTGACTGAAAGTCCTCCAATAAACTATTATCTTGGAGAAAGTCACAGAGTTGATGAGCAACCACTCTCAAAGATTTTAGAAATAAAGGGGAGATTAAATATCAGTCTATAGTTAGCTAAAATCTCAGGATCAAGAGTGGGCTTCTTTAGAAGAGGTTTAATGACAGCTACTTTAAAAGACTGAGGTACATGGCCTGTTAATAAAGACACATTGATTATATCTAATAAAAAGTTGTCTAATAAGGGCAAAACGTCCTTAAGGAGCTTAGTTGGGATGGGGTCTAGCAGGCATGTTGATGGCTTAGATGCAGAAATCAAAGTGTAGAGTCGATGAAGGTCAATGGGGGAGAAACGTTCCAAATAAATTTCAGGCCTTGCTGCCATATCCAGGCTATCTGAGTCCAGAGTCAGGTCAGGTAACTGGCGTAACTCCAACTGCCCTGATCTTTAATTGTAGTGAAAGTCAGAAAATGCATGCAGAAAGTTGGGACCATTGAGTGAGATCTTTCACATGGTGTAGTACTTCCGAAAACCATTATGTGGTGCTGGAGACAACACAAAATCTAAGTCATCCTGGTCTACGTCATGTTTAGACCAAACCATATAAATTGCATGGAAATCAAATGATGACATTGTTACACAGCATACTTCCTGTTGTCAGTAGGTGGTGCATTGAGTATCACATGTTGATGTATTCAGGGCCCCAACCTGTTCAGGGTGGGATTGTCATCCAACATGTGAAATTTGGTGAAGATTGGGCCATGTCTCTCAGAGTTAAAAACTACTATATAAATTACTACCATATAAATTGCATGGAAATCAAATGATGACATTGTTACACAGCATACTTCCTGTTGTCAGTAGGTGGTGCATTGAGTATCACATGTTGATGTATTCAGGGCCCCAACCTGTTCAGGGTGGGATTGTCATCCAACATGTGAAATTTGGTGAAGATTGGGCCATGTCTCTCAGAGTTAAAAACTACTTCCTGGTTAATGGCGAGACAAGGAAATGTGTGTCCCAGTAACTGCCACAGGGTGTGACAAAAACTCACAAATGTAATAACTTTTGATGTCGTCGACCTTCTGTGAGGTTGTTTTAATACTGAAGTCAATTGGATGAAATCTGTAGGAGAAGATCTAAAAATTGTGACCCCTGAAAATGGCCATAAATACGCCAAATTTCACATTCAATTCAAAATGGCCAACTTCCTGTTGGGTTTAGGGTATGGGTCCAAGAGGCTTTTTTGTAGGTCTTGGGCTGGTACACATGCCCCGTTTTGTAGCTCTAGGTGAAATGTACTACAGGGGCTGCTTCATTGAAATCAGTAGGGGGAGCTACAGAGCCATTTTGGCATATCAGTGCGCCAAAAATCATGTCAGATATCACATTTTAGGACTTCTGATATGTGTGCCACGTTTGGTGAGATTTGGTGCACACTTTGCCACTCAAAAAGTGCTTTCAGTTATGGACAATAATGCATAATTTTGGCAACAGTGTTTGATGATGATTTCTGTGCATCATGAAGGTCTTTCCAGTATTCTAATTGAATATGAGGTTAATTGAGTAAACCTGCTACAGAGAAAAATCGAAGAGTAAAAAAAGTAACTTCCTGCTACCAATAGGTGGTGCTATGACTATGATTCAAAATTGCATGGCAAATGTCTTCAGGCATAGACTCTTATAAAATCTATGAAATTTTGTAAAGATCTGACCATCTGGGGCGAAGAGTTACAAGAGTTTTTGATGTCATGTCGAAACATCAAAATTGCCCACCCCAACACAGTAATGCCTGTCAACGAAAACTCACAATATTCATTTTCAAGCATCATCATCATCTTGAGGATTTTTTGAGACCATTTTGAGATCAATTGAGTCAGCCTGCTAGGAGCTGGATGTCTTAGTATAAAACTTTGCCTTTACTGTGCCAATAGGTGGTGCTCTCATTATCAGTTTACATTGTCATATAGATGTGTTCAGGGTGGGACTCCTATCAAACAAGTGACATTTGAGTCATTTTGGACTATTTACTGCAGAGTTACATACCACTTCCTGTTTACTTCCTGGTTCATGGCAGAACATGCACATTAGATGCCTCATAAAGATTACACGGTGTGATGAAAACTCATGATTTGAATAACTTTTGCTGTCAAAGGTCTTATGAAGGTAGCCATAACATTTGAAGTCAATCTGATGAAAGCTCTACGACAAGTTCTCAAGATTATGACCCCTGAAAATGGTCAAAAATACACTTCCACTACCAAATTACAAATTCAAATCAAAATAGCTGACTTCCTGTTGGTTTTAGGATATGGCCTCAAGGGACTTTTCTGTAGGTATTGGGGTGTTCCACAGGCCTCCAAAGTTTCACAGCAATTGGTAAAACATGCTGCAGGGGCTGCTTCTTGAAAATCAGTAGTGGGCGCAACTGATACATTTCCTCCCACCCACGCACGAGACCATTAAAATATCAAATTTTTCACCAGACCTGATGAGTCTGCAAAGTTTCATGACTTTTTCAATATGTTAGAGCCCTCAAAAAGACAATTCATGTGAGAGAAAAATAATATTATAATTAAAGCTGTAAGCAGTGATGAACTCGCACCCTCACGCAAGTCAAGGATACTGTAGGGACTCTGAGTGATGCAATCATCCATTTCAGTTGGAAAAACTTTGGACCCTTGAGGGAGATATTTCACATGGTGAATTACTTACCTTACCTTTGGACACACAGAATCTGTGGCATCTTGGTCTACATCATTTGTCGAACAAAAAATGTAAACTTCATAAAAATCAAAGGATAGTTGTGGTACGAGGTGTCCTTCCTGTTGACAGTCGGTGGCTCAGTGAGTATCATATTAAAGGACATGTTAATGTGTTAAGGTCTGCAGCCTGACCACAACTGTGAAATCTGGGGCCAGTTGGTCGATGTAAAGCGAAGTCACAACAACTTCCTTTTTGGTGGCCACCACTGGGTCTCCATGGAAACAGCGTTCATGGAAAACCTATACCTCAGAGGGAGGCATCATTAAGGTGTTAGAGGTTTTGTCACCAGATTTGAAGTCAATAGTATATAATCTGTAGGAGCATTCCATCAAAGTAGTAAGCATGTAATTTCCATGACATTTCATGTTGCCAGTAAGGGGTGCTAAAAGTAATGGAAGTGGTCATGTAGATGTGTCCAGGGCAAGACAGTCATCAAACGTGAAGTTTAGTGAAGATTGGACCATGTCCCTCAGAGTTATGAACTACTTCCTAGTAAATGGTGAGACATGGAAATGATTGGCCCAGTAACAAACACACGATGTAACAAAAACGCACAAATGTAATAACTTTTGATGTCCCAGGCCTTCTGAGAGGATTTTTAAAATTTGAAGTCAATCCGATGAAATCTGTAGGAGAACGCCGAAAAATGGCAAGCCCTGAAAATGGCCATAAATACGCCAGAATTGCACATTCAATTTGAAATGGCCGACTTTCTGTTGGGTTTACGGTATGGGTCCAAGAGGTTTTTTTGTAAGCTGTTACACATGCCTCCCAAGTTTTGTAGTTCTAGATGAAATGTAATGCTTCGTTGAAATCTGTAGGGGGTGCTACAAAGCCATTTTGGCACATCAGTGCAAAAAAATCATATCAAATATTACATTTTAGGACTTCTAATGTGTGTGCTAAGTTTGGTGAGTTTTGGTGCATGCCTTGCCTCTCAAAAGTCCTTCCAGTTTTATGGCGAATAATGCATAACTGTGGTAACAGCGTTTGATGAAAACTCAAAAGTGTAATTTCTGTGCATAATGAAGGTCTTTACAGTATTCTAATTGAATATGAGGTCAATTAATTTAAACTGCTCCAGGGGAAAAATCAGAGTAAAAAAAGTAACTTCCTGCTACCAATAGGTATAGCTATGAGTAAGCTTCAATATTGTACTGCAGATGTCTTCAGGCCTGGACTCTTATCAAATCTGTGAAATTTTGTAAAGATCTGACCATCTGGGGTGAAGTTACAACAGTTTTTGATGTTATGCCGAAACATCGAAATTGTCCATCCGACTTTGGTAATGCCTTTCAAAGAAAACTCTCAATATTCATTTTGAAGCATCATCATCATCTTCAAGATTTTTTTAGACCCTTTTGAGATCAATCGAGTCAACCTGCTAGGAGCTGGACATCTTACTGTAAAACCTTTCCTTGCCTTTCTTGTGCCAATAGGTGGCGCTGTCATTATCGCTTAAAATTGTCGTATAGATGTGTTCAGGGCGGAACTCCTTACAAACGTGAAGTTTGGGTCATATTGGACCATTTCATGGTTCATGGCAGAACGTGCTAATTAGATGCCTCATACAGATCACACGGTGTGATGAATAACTTTTGCTGTCAAAGGGCTTATGAAGGCAGCCATAACATTTGAAGTTTCACAGCTCTAGGGGGCTGCAGGGGATGCTTCGTTGAGAATAAGTAGGGGGTGCAACTGATACATTTCCTTCAACCCCACACATGAGACCATTAAAATATAAATTTTTCTCCAGACCTGATAAGTCTGCAAAGTTTCATGACTTTTGAATATGTTAAAGCCCTCAAAAAGGCAGTTCACAAATTCACATACCACTTCCTGTTAACTTTCTGGTTCATGGCAGAACATGCGAATTAGATGCCTCATACAGATCACATGGAGTGATGAAAACTCATGATTTGAATAACTTTTGCTATCAAAGGTCTTATGAAGGTAGCCATAACATTTGAAGTCAATCTGATGAAAGCACCATTCGGTGCTCAGGCCCCAATAATAATTACTTCAGTTTCAAGAGGGTCCTCGCAGCGTTAGGTGCTCGGGCCCTAATAATAATTCCTTCAGTTTCAAGAGGGTCCTTGCACTGTTTGGTGCTCGGTCCCTAATAATAATATTAATAATAATAATAATAGTCATTCCAAGGATTTCAAGAGGGTCCACGCACTGTTCGGTGCTCGGGCCCTAATAATAATAATTCCTTCAGTTTCAAGAGGGTCCTCGCACTATTCTAGCTTAGGCCCTAATAATTCCAAGGATTTCAAGAGGGTCCTCGCACTGTTTGGTGCTAGGGCCCTAATGAAAAAAATACATACAAAAGGGTCCAACAGTGCCACGTTGTGGCTAAAATATTAAAGTCATTTGGCTGGGAAGTTGAAACTGAAACTTAACAAATAATTACATTTCTTAAATAAAAATGTATCTGCAGAAGACAATACAGGTTTTATATTGCCTTCTGACAGCTTGCCTAGGCAGCTCTGCTCCTGAACATACAAAATAAAATAGTTTATACATGGAAATAGCTGCAGCGCTGTAACAGTCATGTCACACTAAGTGAGCTGCTTTGTTTCAAGTCTTGCCAAAAATACTTCACTGAAACAGCTTACACCTCTCGTAGCTGAGCGAGCTGATGTGGGCTCTGTCATGACTGTGCTGCCTGGAGAAATAGCAGTGTTCTTGGGCAGTTTTCCCCAGATGAGATATTCACGGCCAGGCGAAAGGCACGTAGCTGAGTTACATCTGACTGTGCCAACCTTATCAGGAGTATCATCATCTTTCCAGGGGTTCAGACTAGAGAGCATAGACAGCAAATGTACAACTTCTGGGTCACCAGATGGACAAGGGCCAGACACAGTCTTTCAGTAGGACTCACACAACTTAGACTGGCGTAGTATGCATTTAATAACATTGGTTCTGAGAATCAACTCATCATGCTGCCCAGGAACAACAAGCGTGGGAATCAACATTTTGCAGCCATACACTTCCATTTCCACTTCCACAGCACATTTGGGCTTAACACAAAGCCCACCACATCCAACGAGGACTACATCCACATCAATGAACTTTTGATCTGTTATCACACAGGCTTTTTTCAGTTGTCTCATTGATGCTGCAGGCCATCGAACCACTGTTCAACATCCCACCTATCAACATCCCTTCTCAGTCTGCTTCCCTTTTCTGTGCAGGCCCTCCAGCGCCAAGTCTGCTGCTTTGTTCAGCCTTATCCAATCATCAACTGGGTTCTCTTTGTGTTTGGTTACAGTTGAGTAAAAGTCAGCAAGGGGTAGACATGAAGAAGCATCACTGAAATAGTGGATAAGGACATTGAATATTACTTCAGGCTTTTGTATAACATCAAGTGAGGTGTCACTCTGCAAGGCAGTCTTCACAACATTTCTGGCCTTTCCCATTAAATGGCACATAATTTCTTCTGCATGGTCACACAGTGAGATTTCTTGCTTCCTGAGGTGAATCTTAGTCATGTCAACCCAGTCCTGGACTGAGTACTTATCAGTTTCATCGCCTTTAAATGTTTGTAATGCCTTATCAGGTTTAACATGAACTGTCACACCAGGAAGCTCGCTTCTGTTTGTGTCACAGTATGTGTATTGAGTGTTATAAATAGCCTGGGGGTCACCACTCATATGTACAACACAAGCTGACATCAGCTTTGCTACAATAGATTCACCTATCTGAGCACCTAACTGCCCTACCACGTTCATGAGATGGTGAATGGCATCTAAATCACTGTCAGGTGTGGAAGTACATGCCCCCCCCCTCACAAACCAACTAGCAGGAGTACAACCCAGGCTCTGACCTAACCCCATGACATCATAACCACTAGTTGTTTTTGAGTGTCCCACAGTCCCACCATTGGCTAATTTGCAAAGCCAAGCACCTCTACCTCTTAGTAAGCTAGGACTAGGAAAGCTATCCCTCCGTATTTTAGCATGTGGTCATGAACCTTTTTGAAGTACCTGTGTTGTGTATTCAAACATTATCATTACCATGAAAAGAAAAATATATAAACAGTATGTCACCAATAACCAAAAAAAAAAAAAATCCTCTGAGGATATTTTTTTTTAATGCACTATACCCCAACACAGTCTTTTAAAAACTTGACCATAAGTTAATCTTCAAACGTTGAACAGCACAGCTGTGCAGCATCCGCAGCGATGAGCATCAAACTGAGCTTATGATCCAAGAGGTCACGGCACAAGTGTAATAGGTGTGAATGGGGGATATATGGTAGCGACACATGGACAATCGTTTCCAATGTTTATTTGTCCTGCAGAAGACAATACAGGTGTTGAATTGCTTTCAGACAACTGGCCTCAGCAGCTCTGCTCCTAAGATAAATAGTTTACACTTGGGAATAGCTGCAGCGCTGCAACAGTCATGTCACACCGTGTGAACTGCCTTGTTTCCGATCGCCAAAAATACTTCCCTTAAACAACTTTGAAAATTACTTTAAACTGTCAAAAACTTAATAAAATGACTAGTTAAAGTTGCAACATAATGAGAAGTAACTAAACACACAATACTGAGACAATCTAACTTATTTTTTCCACAGCAAATAACAAAATAGCTGCAGCATCGTTTTTCCACACAACTCACCCTCAGCATAGCAAAACAGCACTGTGGGGAATATACAGGGGGAGCTATGGAAAGCCTGAGGTACAGAAGCCACAAAGTGCAAAAGGGGCAATCCTGAAAAGGAATATTAATATAATAATTACAGTAAATAAAAATAACTAATTTAGAAAAAAAAATCACAAATACCTTACAAATAAAATGTAAACTTCTCAAATGACAATTTTTAAACCAGACGTATTTAAACACATTTTTAATTCTGTTACATAGTTAAATAGTTTTGTTACAAGCCTGATTAAGATAATAATGATAACAATAATAATATAAATAATAATAATTATATTTATGATCATAATGTTAATACTTAGTGTTTAAGGCGCACCTTTTTTAGATCCACAAATAAAGTTTTTAAAAGAAAACACAAATAAAATAAATATTACAAAATATTACGGAAAAACCTTTTTGCTGCATGATAAACCAATCCAGTGAGAGTGTGCTTTTTTTAGTCCATCATGTGAACATAGTTAAATCACAGCAGACCCACGTCAATAACATCCGCCTTGGCATCAGAGGACGAGAAGTGCAGTCGGATTCTTTAGACACCGCGATCCTCCTCATAAATTCTCCTTCAAATCTTTCCTTGACCTCATCACGTTTTCTCTGGAGGTTAAGGAAAAGGGATTAGGAAAGGAGATTATTTGAACTTTTCTACCGCAGCCATTGTTTTGCGAGCCCTGTCAAAACTTTTGCATTCTTTCGCTGCCAGCGCGGTGTGACACGAGCGAAGAAGACTTGTCAAACACCCAACTTGAAGCCGACTTAACCGCCGTTGCCCACAGAGTGTATCGGAGTGAGTCTGGAGGGAGGGAGGGAGGGGCAGAGGGGAGGAACCGACCGAGGAGCACTTCCCTGACAGTTGGTTACTTCTTCACTTCTCTTTTCTCTTGTCCACCGGCAGCAGCGCGCTATGGCGCCCCACCGGTACAGAGCCAGCCGCTCAGCCGCCGTACAGAGTGAGACAGCCGCCGGTGCTGCACCGCCGGCTCCGTTCCACGGTAAGTAACTCACCGGAGCAGTGTGGACCCTACACAGCTCCACTGGGGTCTGGCAGATAGACAAGACAAGACAACAATACACTCAGGATATCAGAGTTTAATGTCAGTGTTAAGGCTATAACGTATAGGAACATTAGTCTTTGTAGTAGAGCATTACAATTAACAAGTGGTCATTATTATCTACTTTGGCTTGTTGACTAATTACCAAAGCAGGAAGCACAGAGCTAATGGAGACAGGCTGGGTGACTTTCTGTCCTCCTGAACCTCTCTTTCTGAGAGCATGATGGATTATTGGCAGGCCTATCTCTGTCAGTATCCCTGCACACACAGTGTGTCCTGACTGCTGTCACAACACTGGATTATAAAAATCTAAAAAGAATCATATCATAAGAACAGCTCTGTGACATGTCATCAGATGTAGCATTGTCTCCTTTACTATTTTTTCAGAGTAGGCTAAAGTTTAATTTCTAGCATCTAAAAATAAAAAACCAAACAACATCGACATAAGACAAAACAATGCACCGTTATAACATAGCTCAACATGTTACATATATATATATATATATATATATATATATATATATTTATATATATATATATATATATATATATATATATATATTTACTTATACAGCTATACTTTTTTACTTATACAGCTTAGTATTGGAGTCTGGCCTTGGAGAGAGCGTAGACAAGCGTCACTATTATTTCACTTTTAAATAATAATAATAATTTTTTAAAAATCTGTGAAAATACATTCTTTGTGTTTGGTTCCCTTTTTTTCACAATTTGTTATGTTGCATCGTTAAGCTGAAACATTGTAAAGTCATTATTTTTTTGTGTGTGGAAACAGGATTTTAGAAATGTTTGCAAAATTAAAATTAAAAAAATAAATAAAAAAACAAAACTGAAAAATCACATTGACAGATTCAGACCTTACAATCAGTACTCAGTTGGAGCACCTTTGGCAGTGATTACAGCTTACTACAGAGTTCTTTTGGGTATGATGTGACCAGCTTTAATCACCTGGATTTGGGGATTTTCTGTCATTCTTTCCACAGCTTCTTTCTCAAGCTCCATCTCAGGGCTGCTTTTTGCACATGGGAAAAAAAAAACAGGGCCATTTCTAGTTTGGCAGGCAATACATCATCAAAAATGTAACGTTGGTACCTATGAAACAGAAAATGGGACAATTTTTGGATTCATTTTACCATGGTTACTGTTGGACGGTAAAAAAAAAATGCAGACTACGTGATAATATTGGGTACCATATGAATATACACACACACAGTGGTGGATGCAGCCATATCTGTAAAAGTACAGATATCTTACCAGAAAATGACTTGGTAGACATGAAAGTCACTTATTAGAATATTACTATCTCATATTTACTGTACTTAAGTAAGAAAAGTAATTTCATGATATTAAATGTACTTTGAACGTAAAAAAACAAGTAAGCCTAAAAGCAAGTGGTAAGAATTTTTAAACTTCTGAAGTATTTTTCTTCGTAATTTACACCACTTAAAAAATAAAGCATACATTACACCTGAAGAAAAACAAGATCTTTTTTTTACATTTTAAAGGCCTTCCATTTCTTCAACTTCATGATACAAGCTTTTTGACCTACATTTGGATATAGTCGACAGAGCAACCAGTCATCTCTCTCTTTTTCTTATTTTAACAGAGTATCATTACTTCCTTACATTACACCACTGTACACACATGTAGTACCCAGTATTATCTTTTTCCCCCCTATAGTGCTACTGTTATTCCAACTCCTTCTTCAATGCTGACAAGATGTAGTAGCATTTAGGATCAACTTCAATTTCATTTCTTCCCACACAACGTTCAAGAAAAATGACAATCAATCTACCTTGTACCTTATTGAATATTTTCCATTTCATTGACTATTTTATTGCTTATTTTCTAAAATAATTATTTTTAGTATTTTCTATACTTTTCCTCAACCACACCAACAAAGGTGTTGGTGATTTGTAGCCTGCTCAGCAGACTGTGGCTATTCTGGTCAGCAGCAGGATAAGGATTAACTGAGTATTACTGTTCACTAATGCCATCAGCTGACCTCAAGTCTGTGTGCTTCTTACCTATCTTGTCTTGTTGTACATTAACTGACCACTATACTCTGCTTTAGAGTCTGTTTGTAAAGTAAAATAGATTTTGAAGGCCAAAGTACCTTTTTGATTTTTATTATTTACATCATTGTTTGTGTTATTAGTGATACTACCCAACTGTCCCTCCTCATTTGCTTGGTTTATGTGTGCTCATGAAATGCCTGAGGACAGCTTGTGTCTGTGTGTTTGTGTGTTTGTGTGTGTGTGTGTGTGTGTGTGTGTGTGTGTGTGTGTGTGTGTGTGTGTGTGTGTGTGTAGGTGGATTAGAGGATTTGGCATTATGAGTGTAAACTCAATGAAGACAAGTCCTTTCTGGATTCTTTTTGGGTCTGCAGCAAGCCGCCCCATTGCTTAGTGATTTCTCTGAGTTTATGTGTAAGATGTATGTGTAAAATAAAACAGCCCATTAATAAAAATGAAAAGTTTTCCATAGTACACATCATTAATGATAGGCTAACTGTAATTGAATCCTTGTGGAATCATTTGAGTTACCCAGTAAAAAAAAAAAATCACTGTGCAGCACCTATCCTTCACAGCAAACTAGCTTAAGCTAGTAGTTATTTACTAATGAAACAACCAATTAGCTGTGTTATTAATTCAAGTTTAGGGACAATCTTGTGAGCCACAATGGATCGTTTTGTTAGTTTTCGTGTTGTAATTTGGAAGCAGCTTACTTAAAGCACATCTTAACAGCATCTGTAACGGCTGTGGCTCCTCAAGTGATGTCGACGCACTGAGTGCTACATAGAGAGTCACTTGCTGCCAGAGTGCTGAACTGTCTGGAGAATTTAACACTGTCGTCAAGCTGCCAATTTTGTCTAGAGGAGTGCTTTGCAAACACGTCTCTTTTCCTCTCTCTGTGCTGCTGCTGCTGCAGAGGAGCACACTGGTCTGCTTTGGCAGCTCACATGAAACAGTGCAGTTGGAGTTACAAGGTACAAGGTAGATTTGTTGTCATTTTTCTTAAACATGGTTTAAGAAGAAATGAAATTGAAGTTGATCCAAAATCCTGCTATATCTTTTTTGCGTTGAAGGAAAAGCTGCTCTGTAGTCTGGTGGTTCAGCAGCAGATACTTCTGTAGCTTTTTCCAGATGGCAGCAGGGTGAACAGACTGTGGCTGGGGTGGCTGTTGTTTTTCGGTATCCTTTGGGTTCTGTGCAGACACCTCACTTCACTGAGGTCACTGATGCTCTGTAGATGGGAACCAGTGATGTTATGGGCAACTTTAATCACCCGCTGTAGAGCCTTCCTGTCCTGGGCTGTGCATGAACCATGCCAGTTTGTGTTGTTTCCAGTCAGTATGCTTTTTCATACTCCTCTGCAGAAGTTAACCAGGATCTTGCTCTGGAATTTAGCCTTCCTACATTTCTGTAGGAAGTAGAGCCTTTTTGTGCTTTTTTGACCTGGGTGGTGATGTTTGATGACCAAGATAGGTCCTGTGACAGTAATTCCAAGAAAGCTATAGTTGTTCATGTGCTCCACCTCAGCTCCAGTGATGTAGACAGGGGTGTGTGTCTTTGCCTCCTTCTTTCTAAAATCAACAGTCAGCTCCTTGGTTTTACTGCCGTTGAGCAGTAGGGTGTTCTCTGCGCACCACTCTGCAAGATTCCTCCGGAATGAACTCTCATCATTGTTTGTAATACAACCAATGATAGTGATGTCGTCCGCATACTTGTGTCTTCAGGAGTTTTTACTTCTCCAAAACTGTGCTGGGCTGGCTGCACATTTTTACCACACAATTAATTATTATTATTCCTTGAATTGGGTTTGGTTTTAGAGGGCTTTAATATGCGCGAAAACTCATGAAACTTCAGGGCTTGCAATTTTTCGATCTTCTACAGATTTCATGCGATTGAAATTCAGTGTCCTTGAATTTAAAAATCCTCTCAGAAGGCCTGGGACATCGAAAGTTATTACATTTGTGAGTTTTCGCCACATAGTGGAGTTGTTACTGGGCCAATCATTTCCATGTCTCACCATTAACCAGTACGTAGTTTATAACTCTGAGGGACATGGTCCAATCTTCACCAAACATCACATGTTTGATGACTGTCTTGCCCTGAATACATCGACATGACAATCGTTATCATTACTTACTACAGTAGCCTTGACTTGCATGGGGGTGCGAGGACCCGTTCATCGCTGCTTGCAGCTTTAATTATTATTATTCCTTGAAATGGGTTTGGTTTTAGAGGGCTTTAATAAGTGTGAAAACTCATGAAACTTTGCAGCCTTGTCAAAACTGGTGAATTTGTCGATATTTTATAGGTCTATAAAAATGACTCATGAGCGCCCCCTAGACAGTTTCACCTACAACTACAAAAATTGGTAGGCACATGCAACGTCCCAAAACAAACGAAAAGGTCTCTTGGAGCCATACTGTTAACTCAACAGGAAGTCAGCCATTTTGAATTGAAAGTGCAAATTTGGTGCAGTTTTGGCCTTTCAGAGGGGCCATAACTTCTCGAACAGGTCCTACAGAATATCTGATTGGCTTCAAAATTTAAACATCCTCTCAGAAGGCCTGGGACATCAAAAGTTATTAGATTTGTGAGTTTTCGTCACACCGTGTGGGAGTTAAATGGCCAACCATTTTCATGTCTGGTCATGAACCAGGAAGTAAACAGGAAGTAGTTTATAACTCTGAGGGACACGGTCCAATCTTCACCAAACTTCACATGTTGGATGACAGTCCCACCCTGAACACATCTACGTGATAAGCATTACCATTTCTTATAGCGCCTCCTACTGGCCACAGGAAATGACATGAAAATCACGTGTTCTTCTTTGATGTATATCTCCTATGTGGTTTCTAAGACCTTAAGACCTGTAACACAACATCTATTTTAAAAAATTGAGTTTTGGTCACACTATGTGGGTATGGCTTGGTTTCCATTTCTGATGTTTTGCCATGACACAGGAAGTTTTTTGTTTTAATGTGCCCCTCCTTACAGGTTGACCATATTCAGCTCAAACTTGGTAATAAAAGTGTTGAGACCTTGACGATGCCTGCTTGTGATTTCAGAGCTTTTTCATGAACATTGTTGCCATGGCAACATAGTCTTCGCCGCCAAACAGGAAGTTGTTGTGATTTCAACTTTGCATGAACCGATTGGCCCCAAATTTTACAGGTGTGGTCAAGGTGCAGCCCTGAACACATCAACATGTCAATTAAGCATGATAATCACAGCACCACCAACTGGAAAAAGGATGTCAGCCTCTTAACACAACTATACTTTGATTTACATGAAATTTACATGGTTTGGTCCATACATGATGCAGACCAATTTGACATGCATTGTGTGGTCTCCAGTGCAACCTAGTGGCCACAGGAAGTATTATCCCACATGAAATATCTAACAGAAGGATCGAAACTCTGCGTGCTTGTTCTGACTCTCACTGAAATGAAAGATGATGGGACATCAAAAGTTATTCAATATCTGAGTTTAATTCACACCATGTGGCCGTGTCTAGGTTTTCAACTTCGATGTTTCGCCATGAAACAGGAAGTTGTTGTAACAGAGCCAGACATTGTCTAATCTCCAATCCCCGAACTTCTCATTCTTAATGTGAGTCCTGACCTGATCATATCTGCATGGCTCATTTGACTTATGGGCATACCGGCACCTACTGGGAATAGGAAGTCACATGATTTATATTTTTAAGTGCATCCCCTTGCAGATTGACCACATTCAACTCAAACTTGGTAACAAAAGCTGCTTAAAGACCTCCATGATGCCTCCTTGTGAAGCTCATATGTTTTTAATGAACGCTGTTGCCACGGCAATGCAGCATTCGCCACTAAACAGGATTGCTGCTCTAACTTCAGTTTGCATTAACCGATTGGCCGTAATTTTTTACAGGTGTGATCAGGTTGCAGCCCTGAATGCATCAACATGTCAGTTAACCATGATACTCAATGTGCCACCTACTTGCAACAGGAAGTATACCTTGTATCAAAATTAACCCTTGATTTACATAGATTTAACATGCTTTGGTCTACAAATGATATAGACCAGGACTTACCAGGACTTAGATTTTGTGTACTCCGGCGCCACCTAGTGGTTATAGGATAATACTACACCATGAAATATCTCACTCAATGATCCAAATTGTCTGCGTGCAACAATTTATTCATATAGTACACATGTAAACATAAGGTATTACTAATCTGCTATTCCTCCTGTCAAAACAGCCACTGTGACAAACATGTAAGCTCAGTGTTGTGCAACACAATTTTTTATTTCACCAATCTACAAATGGCAAACTGCATGTTGAATTGTATGCTCCATCATGGTGCTGCTAGACCCACTGCTGCTCCTGTTTCCTGTCAGGGTCTGAGCATTTCCTCTGAAACCAACATTGTCAAATGAGCGAATGTTGTACAGACCTCTTTATGGGCTGATACCCAGCCCATAAAGAGATGCTTGAGATGCTAAAGAGCAGACAATACTTTAACTATACAATGCTCTGAACATTTGTTGGCTGTGTTGACTTTAAGCAAACACCTGCTGCGGTGGATATGAGTAGCGTTGCCTAAATCCATTTAAGGACTTTCTTTATTTTTGTCTCTTTTTTGTCTCTTTTTAGGAGAACCACACAGGTTTGATCCTTCATTCAGGGGTCCAGTCGACAGAAGGTATGTCCATACTTTCTTTTTGTGCACACAAAACAGCAGAGTGTGGTCTGGTTAAACATCGGCAAATTGTCCTCCTGCTCTCTGTGATCACCTCTATAGACAAAATATCAATATATATCAATCTCATTAACATCTCATTAACATAAAATGTCTCGACAACATCAGCACAAACAAAAGTCAAAAGTGTGCTGCCTGCTGCACCGACATTTAAAAAGAGGGTTGGAGATGACAAATCCTGAGCATGACTGTTAACCTAACTTACATCAAAACACCAAGCCACTGCCCTAATACTTACCACCACTCTATGGCACATATCTGCTGTTTGTGTCCACATCTGCTTTAGAGTGTATCCAGGCCAGTCCTTTGAAGTCAATGTAAAGATAGCACAGATGGACTCAGTTTCCCACAGTCCTCGGTTTCTTACACTTATGTGAAACCCCGGCTGCCACTGAATACCTCCTTTTGCTTAGGAAGTTTCCTAACTGAGTGATATGAACTGGAAGTACCTGAACGGCTGCCATGCTAAGAGCTTTTCAAATTCTTCTTAAATTAAGTAAAGGTGCATCAATGCTTCCTTTATAATCTCCTTTAGCATAGGATACACTGGACCATGCTTTACCAAAGGAAAGGAGAGAATCCGCCCCACAATTCTTTGTGGCGACAACTTTTAAAGTGACACGTGACATCGACAGCTATTGGGGGAATCAGCTGTTTCATGACATCACAGAGCCACAGTCTGTATGAGCCGAAACAACTTTAAAACACGATCATGTCAACATGGAGCTGTTTACTGAGCTGTGTGCTGCTTCTTAAGCTGTTAGCTCATAGAGGGGATGTTTTAAGACAACTGATGTTTCCAATTCATCACATTTGAAATTTAAGAATGATCATATGTACAGCAGTGGATCTAACACGTTTTATATTTGTAAGGCTATTTTCATGAAATCATATAAGGATTAATGACGATAAATATGAGGGAAAGGAGGGTGACAGTGAGCAACCATCTTGTGTGACAACGTTACATTTCACTTCTGTGACTGGCAGCCTTTATTCCTCTTTATTTTTAATTCTCACCTTGGTAATGATGTAATATTTTTCACCGGGTTGTCCTCGTTTAGACTTTATAATGTGCATTAAACAACGTGGCGAGTACGCATGAAGCTAAGTAGGCCTGATTAAGATAATAATGATAACAATAATAATATTAATAACAATGATAATTATAGTCATGATCATAATATTAATACTCAGTGTTTATGGTGCACTTTTTAAGAGCCACATTGCAAAGGTCTTGAAGAAGGCAGCAAATAAAGTTTTTAAAAGAAAACACAAATAAATACGAAAAAAACTTTTTGCTGCATATAAACCAATCCATTGAGGATGTGCTTTTAATAGTCCATCATGTGAACATTATAGTTTCATCACAGCAGACCCACGTCAATAGCATACGCTGTCGCGTCATCACAGAACCGAGAAGTGCAGTTTGATTCTCTAAACACCGCAATTGTCTTTTCCTCAGTCCTTATCAATTTTCCTTCACATCTTTCCTTGACCTTGTGAGTCAAGGAAAGATGTGAAGGAAAAGAGTGTTCAAAGCAGGGACGGTCGCCCGAATATTGCAGGAAGGAATAATGGAATAGGAGTCCGGTTTTATTTTGTGGGTTTTCTCTCTTTGAACTTGGGCCATGATTTGTTGCATTGTGCTGTACTTTGCATATTCATTTTACAATAAATAACATTTGTAATACAATTTTTTAGATGTCTTTTATGTCATTCTTTTTGATGAAACTAGCCTCTATTCAACTTCAGATAAATCAAGAATCGAACAAGGTGTAAACAGTTTTTTCCATGATGAAAAAAGAGAGTTTCTTCTTTCATTTGAGCTATTTGGTGTTTTCAGAGTCATTGTACAAAATATTCTGTGGGTCTTGAAAGATGACACGAAATGCCCAGAAAAGCTGGCACAAGCCACTTTCCATTATATAATAGGGCTAGATAATAGGACCGGCAATGGAGACTATGCATTAACAAGTCCCCCTTCGGATTTCTCTTTCACTTTCACTGTCATTCTCTTGAATTCAATTTGCTTTATTGGCATAAATGTTACTAGATCAGTATTTCCAAAGCATCAGGTATAATATGATTTAGCAATGGTACATCAAAATCAAGAACACAATACACTGAACAGACACAGACACACAAAATAAATAAAGAAGTGAAAATGTCAGATAACTCCAAACACATGGTGTGTGTGTGTGTGTGTGTGTGTGTGTGTGTGTGTGTGTGTGTGCGCGTGCGCGTGCACGTGCGCGTGTGTGTCTACTGTATATAAAAGTAGTTAATGTTTGTTTTGTATTGGAAAAACAAAACCAACAAAAATGTAACTCAAAATTGCAAACGTGGAGAACTGAAGAGAAGGCTGAATCAACAAGGCCGATTGTGAGTTGTGTGGAGAATAGTTCCAGCTGTCAGGTTGTTGTTCTGGTTGTCTCTAAGGCTGTAACATGCAGCAACATACAGTATCTCACTGCTTCAATGACACAGACACTGTTTTCACCAAGTAGATGTTGTATTTTTGTCTCTGGAGAGTGCGTTGAAAACTTGGCACTTACATTTAATTTTTGTTAAGAATTTTGTTCTAATATCTTCATATGCACTACAGTGTAGCAGGAAATGTGTCTCTGTCTCCCCCTCTCTCTGTGGACAGAGCGGACACAGCTGGTCTTCTCTGGGCAGCGAGGTCTGCCTCTGTCTACCGGTCTCTTCAGCCAAGCTGTGATCACTTAGTCTGTACAACATCAACATCTTTATCAGTTTCTGATCAGTCATGCTGCTCAGATAGTCAGTCACTGTGCACTGTTTAAAGCCAGATCGCATTGAAGTTTTCATTGAGTTTTTGTGTGTCCTGTAGTAAATGTAATGTTCTTTTTCTTTAGCTATAATTTGGTCGGGCCAGACTGTTGTAGGGCCCTCCTAAAGCCGTGTGCTGTTAGAGGAGGAGAGCCTCAGCACCATCTGGCTGATGGGACTCATCTGCTTTTAGGTGTTTGTAGAATTTAATGGCTCTTTTTTGGATCTTAATAAAAAGGGGAAACTGGCCTAGCTCAGCCCTGCAGCCAGTGTTGGGGGATGTTCCTGTGGACTCTGAGGATGCTCCTTCAGAACTGGGGCAGCTGTGACTCAGAGGTAGAGGGTCGTAGGGCTGCTCGATTATTGCAAAAATAATAATCACGATTATTTTGATTGATGTTGAAATCACGATTATTTAACATCAATTAATATGATTACTCATTGGCCTTTAGAACATCATGCAGTTAATGAACATTATTGTTTATTTTTAACACTGGATGTCCTTTAACTTTAAATACAACTGAAAAACAAGTGTTTTTGACCACTCAAAGCCCTTTCACACTATATTTCACATTCACCCATTCACATACACATTCACACACTGGTGGCCAAGGCTTCCGTACATGATGCCACCGGCTGTGCTGTAACAATTCACACACACACACACACACACACACTCACACTCAAATGACAACAGTACTGGGAGCAATTTGGGGTTCAGTCTCTTGCCCAAGGATATTTCAACATGTTGACAGGAGGAGCCGGGGATCAAACGTTTTGATCAGAGGCTGACCTGCTCCTCTGAGCCACAGCTGCTGTGACATCACAAATAGTTTAAAAGTATGTTCTATAACATGCCTTGAATGAACCCTTCATGATTGAATATGGTTGTCATTGATTTACATCAAAAATTAATAACTTTATTGTGATAATAATCACAAATGTTACCATTATTGTGATTATTATTTGTTCTTTTAATTATTATTTCTTCCTTTTATACACACGTACAAAATCATGCACATAAATACATACACATAAACACAATAATATAATGCAAACACACGCACACATGCACACCAACACCCACACACAGAGCTAGTTCTAATGGTACTGTGCTACTCTTTCCTTGTCTTATTCTATGAAATGTATTTATTTCATTTCATTATTATTCTGTTTTATTTATTTAACTTTTATTTCACCAGGTTGATCCCATTGAGATTAAGAATCTCTTTTTCATGGGAGACCTGGCCAAAACAGTCAGCAGTGAAAACACAAAGTTGCAGACAGAGACACAAAGGTAGACAAAACACAATTCACAAGTACTAAAATTAGCATTAAAAGACAACTATCTGTCAATAAAAGCATGGTAAACTGTATCAACCATATGGAGGCAATAAGCAGAGGCATGTGCAACGTGTGTGGGTTTTTATCCCTCTGCATTGTGCTCTGGGTTGTGGAATAATGGGACAGGAAGCAGCACTGGGTCTAGCGTCACTCAAAGTGATGCACTGTGGTACAAACTAGAGCCGACTGATGGTTCACCTATATTATCAGCTGATTTTAGCCTTTCACAGACATTTTGGAGCATATTTGTGTTGGTGGATATTTTTTCCGAAATGCGCCGATAAGAAAACTTTTTTACAGACCATGTAATGCAGAAAACTATGCTTGGATGATTTAGAAATGGTTTCATTCTATAGTTTGTCCAGCAGAGTGCACTCTTACGCCATTGTTTACACTACTCTCAGCACTCTGAAGCACATGCAGCAGAGTGTCACAGTGGAGTGGATGGGCAAGCAGTCAGTCAAGAGTGTTTTTACGGTATGCCACATTGCAGTACATAATGTTAAGTTAATAAACAATGACGCCATCATTCTGCAAACAAACAAGATGATCCAAGTTCCCAGGGTGACTGGAGGAGAGGACTACTAACATGCTGACTTTATCGCTATTTAGCGGCTTTTTGGACCCGCGCAGTGTCAGTATATTTAAAAAGCAACAAGAGACACATTTAACAACCATTTCACATCATTGGGGAACAAGGAAGAAATATACTGTTATTTATTCCCATGCATGCTGGGATGGTGATAGAAGAAGTTGCTCGCAGTGTGAAACCAGGTGTAGTGAGTTTCCAGCTCGGTTATGTTAAGAGAATAAACTGATATCTGATATTTGATTCCGTCCAACTCTTAACAAGCAGAACAACATTTAAATTTGCAGAGATCACAACAAAACAGTTAGGCCTACTTAGCGACTGTTCTTTAGCTGTGGTGCTTCCTGACATTTTGGGGAATGTTCCACTCTATAGTTCCACTATCACTCAAACAGAATACTCCTCCACCCTCCTCTGTGCCCAGTGAGAAGGTTTGTAGCACAATAGGGAACATTTATGAGGACAAGAGGAGTTCCCTGGCAGGTGTAAAAGCTGAGAAGCTGCTTCTTGTTTTACAACCTGCCTCTAATTGTCTGGCAGTATTAAAATAGTCAGCAATTGACTGATACTGAACAGCACTGATGTTTACTTAACTATTTATTTAATTGTATTCATTCTTTATTTAAGTGGTCAGCAAAGACCATACAGTACAGATCTGTATTTTATATTGATATTCTTTATTTGAATGGCCAGCAGGACTGATGCTGAACACATACAATACAGATGTTTAATTATTTGTTTTTTTTTTAAATGTAGTCTTTAATTTTGAAGAAAGCAGCCTTCTGAATACTTTACATAGTCATATTGGTGCAAAATCAGTGCACAATCCACATAGAAATTATCTCTTTTCATTCAAGCTCAAAAATTCACTATATTGTCAGTGTATCAGTAAATGGTGAATTCTTCGACTATAAAATTGGTATCGATCTCAAAAATCCCATATCGGTTAGACTCTAGTACAAACAGAGTAACAGGGGTAAGCTGTGCGTACGGTGAGCGCCCACAAAGCTCAGTTCTCCTCCAGCCATACAGGAAAAGGCTTTTTTAATTTCTTGCTTGTAATAAGTCATGTCTCATAGTCATAAATCATTGAAATAAATAAAATAACGATTTGACACAAATACATTAAATTACAAAAAACAAGGCACTGCTCCTTTAAACAGGAAATTTCCCGTTAGTTTAGCCTTAGAGCAATTTTAAATACAAAAATGCATATTTTGAAAGAAATACAACTTAAAAATATATATATATTGAATAATTACGCAAGTAAAGCACATTTAATTACCAGAAAACCCAAATTTTAGTGCTTCTCCATATACAACACCAGAAATTCATTGCTGAAACATTTGAAACTGATGCTCTAAAATTATTAACAAGCATCTCTTTTAACATTTGACAGCCAAAATAGCTTAACTCTTGCTACGGTATGCAAAAAACATTCGTTAGACATTCGTTAGACTTCTCAAAACATTCATCTTAGCACCAAACTATACCTATGGTACAAACAGTGACAGGGGTAAGCTGTCTGTACAGTGAGTGCCCACCAAGCTCAGTTCTCCTGATAACAAACACAATGAACGGCATTAAACAGTGATAGTGGGACCATTAGTCGAAAGCACAGTAGCTAACTTAGCATGCTGGCATTTGTAGTGGCCTTGGCGTGGTCTTTTCATTTTCTCTATGGAAAACGCCACAGCTCAATTTTCAGTATACAAGTGGGGGACATGTCAAGAGAGACTGTTTCATGAACCCAAAGAATTCAACAGAGGGTTTTAAATGAACTTAGTTGAGACTCCCCAGTGGAATTCTGCAAACAGATTCTACTTTCAAGCCACAAAAAGTGTCAGCCTTTGACACTTTCCTGCTCAAGATACCATGAGCGATGGATGTTTTTGGAGGTCTCTTCTATCACAACAGGGTGTCAAGAAATCCAAATGACCTCCAGGGGCCACTCAGACATGCAATAACAGTTGTTCATTACCTTTCTTTGACACAAGGACTGAAGTTTGGTGTAGTGAACTGGAGACACATTTCTACCAAGAATTTGAGAAGGGCCAACAAGATTACATAATGATCTTCACTCTGATATTTAATCCTCTGTCTACACCTCTATATCTCTCTATTGCCTCTCTCCCTTTGCTGTCTCTATGCCTCTCTCCCTTTGCATACACCAACTTCCCTCTCATGCCCCCCCCCTCACCTGCTGAGATGACTAAAGGCATATGGCAAGATCATTCCACATTCTTTTGTTAAGACCAACATTTATCATGATCACTTGAACCAAAATTATTAATTAAAGTAAACCTAATTCCCTAATATTTCTCCTATTAGGTCAGAGTTCATCTATGTGTTTTTGTAAGTAGAACCAACTCACATTTCTTTATCCTTTAATTTGAGTGAGTAAGGTAAAATCACATTTTATTCCCTTTCTGTGATACAGCCATACTGCCATCCAGTGGCCTTAGTTATCAATTACATAACCAACTTTCTAGTTATATTTTGTTTTTCATTCATTTTATGTTAAATGGTAATCCTACATCTAAGTAATTACCAATTGCTTTATAATCCATTGGATGACTTTATATTACGTGTGATTACTTAATAAGATCGCACCAAGGGTCTTCAAAGTTGTGTGTTACATTATTAATTGCATTTAGGTCTCCCAGCATGTGTTTGAAATTACTGTAATGGGACTATAGTGGTGATGAGATACTGACCTTATACATAATGGGTCAAATCAAGTAATTCATCATAAAGTATGAGAAATAAATGTCTTCTGAATTACATTAGGTCCTCTAAAACTAAATGCCAGATGTGCAGTTGCTCTGCGCGAATGTTTGCTACCCCGCCTCCCATTCGCATCCCAAAACTCGTGCTTCTTTTTACTTTCCCTTTCACCACAGTGCTTCTCGTGTATCCTCGCCGCACCTCTTTTTTTCTTCCTCTTCAATTGTTCAAGAGGAGCTGCAACTGCTCATCAGAGCTGTGCTGAACGTTTTGGTCAGCAAAGACATTCTTGTATTTATTTATTCACTGGAGTGAAGCAACAACCAGGACCTCCATGGAGAAGTTAACGCAAGTCCACAAAAGTAGGCAAAACATCTTCTTGTGATCAGAGTTGATGATGAATAGTGAAGTCTTGCCAAATTTCTGAAGTCTGATTTGCAACTCAGTGCGCATCGACACTCTATACGATCACATATTTCACCCACTATCATCCATAACTAATCAATTATACCACCTGAATATATCTCAGATCAGTGAGACATGTGCTTGGTGGCAGAAGGGTGACCTCAGGTGTTGGGGTGATCCCAAGGAAGAGATTTAAGCTGAGGAAATGGGCGACAACTGTGAGAAAAAACCTTAGTTCACTGGATATATGATGAGTGTGTGTGGTGTGTCATGGGGACCTGTTGGAGTGGTGGGTCTCTGTCTCTCTCTGTTTCTCCTCTCCTCTTTTCTTATGAGAGTGTTGCTGGATTATGTGAGAGACAAAAATGTTAATGTCATATATTTACAAGAAACACACACTGATGTTGATAATGCGGTGGACTTTCAGGTTCTGGTTTTTGTGTTTATGAATGTGTATGCACCAAACACAGGCAGGGAGAGAGTTGAGCAAGTGTTTAAGGGGTGGATTTTAACTGTACTGTTGATCCTCATTTAGATAGGAGGGGCGAGGAACCACATTTTGGTTCAGTCAGTGTGTTGAGCCAGGTTTTAACAGACTGTGACCTGTTGGACATATTGAGGGTTAAACACCCAGACAAGCTTCACTTGGGTGAAAGCAGGGCCTGATAGGTTTAGTGCAGCTCAGTTGGACAGTATATATAGTTTCAGCAGACGCAACAGATTGGTGAGGGTGCAATTGTCCCTTGCAGTGTTTTCAGACCACTATGGTGCATTGTTACTTGAACTTCTCCTGAGGACGAAAGGCAATCTCTGTACTGGAAATTTAATGTGAGGCTTTTGCAAGGTGCCCAGTTTTGCTCTAGTTTCACATAAATGGGGGAAGTGCCGAATTTGACATTTCTGTCAAATGTATTCAGCATCTGCAACTGCTGAGATGAAGAGGGCAATAATCAGGATGAAGGGCAACATGAAGGAGGTTGAGGACAGACTTATGGAGCAGAACACTGCAGAGCAGAGGCAAAGACTGAACGAGAGATTTGGGCTCCGTTCTCCAGGAGAGAGGGAGGGGGAATCTTGTAAGGGCTAGGTTAGGGATGGGAACGAGATGGATACACCCAAAGAAAAAAGATGTAGGTGCCTGGACTCCCCTGTCACCTTTCAGGAGTTGAGTGAGGCAGCTTCACAGATGGGATTCTGGTCAGTACTGGGCCCGGACTGGTATGGAGTGGCGCAGGAGTGCCTTTGTGTAGGTGAGCTACCACTCAGATTTCACAGGGCAGTCCTGACTCTGTTACCCAAGGGGATCTTAGAGACTTGAGGAACTGGCGGCTGGTGACTCTGCTCTGTGTGGATTTACAAATCGTTTCCAAGAGTTTAGCAAACTGGCTGAAGGGACACTTACAGACAAAAGTACACTCTAAGAGACTTACTGTGTCCAAGCATTTTCGATTCATGATAACCTGCATCTCCTGCATGATATAATGGACTTGGCAAGACTCTTAGTGGTCTTCTTAGTCTGGATCAGGAGAAGGCCTTTGACAGGATTGACCGTGGGTACCTGTTTTAGGTTTTACATGCTTTTGGAGTGGGGTTGCAGTTTATTGCTTGGCCTCATGTTCAGTGAACATAGCTGGGGGGCTGTGTAGACCAGTGCCTTTGCTAGCCTTACTACATTGTTACAGAGTGGAGTGGGGTTAGAGTTAGGGTTTAAGATGCCAGTTATGGCGTCTTCATTGTGGCACAAGCTGGCTGTTCTTAATCCACCTGCGGGCCTTTTGGAGAAGCTACAGAGGACTCTGAGGATTTGGCGGTAATATTACTGCAATTACTTCGTGCAGTTACTATGTACAGTAAAGTGTTACCACCTGATAGCAAGCGTTGATATTTTCTCAGCATTTTTTGTCCCTTTGACATTTTTAACACCTTGTTGGACTTCTGCAGTGTTTTCGGTGAAAGTAATGCAAAAGTTGTGTTATGCATTGCTCTACACAGGAAGAAATATTTCAAAGAAACCTCCCTCTAAAATGGCAGTTACTAGTAATATGTAATGCATTATATTTGGAAGTTACTTGCTCAACACTGCTTGTGAAAGTTCAAAAGAACAGGACTGTTAGTCACATTTGTTTGTATTTTTTTTTGGTTTTTCAATGTTCTTATTGAATACAGTGCACATAATATTGTCAATAATATTCTTTATTTTTCCTGATTGAGGTGGTTTTCTTGTATTGACATTAGGGATTATGTGTTTGTACAGATGGAGGTAAATAGAATTATTCCATGTAGTAACACACAATTTTTATGACAAGAAGAAAAACTTACACATACACAGTCTGCTCTTTTTGTGCTGTGGATGTTTTGCGGACATTCAGTGTGGTTTGGGGCCAGGATGGTCAGTCATGCATGATGGAGGACTTGGCTCTTGATCCATTCTTCATACAACCTAGTGTAGAAAAAGAAAACAATTTTTGAAAGTAACAGATTTAGTCCAGACTGAACATAGATAATTTCTCACTATTTTGTGTAACAGGAGTGATAACTAAACTGTTGGGAAAAGACAAATACATGTTCTCTGATCTACCAGATATTAATGTCCTCTTAAAATGAATATAATTTATAAGGGGTTTAGAGTGTTCTAAAAGAATTTCAGAATACTTTCTGTCATAGATAATTCTATAGAAATTCCACCAAGACAGTGTGAAAAAGATAATACTATCTTTACAACAAACATTTTCAAGTAAAATGTAATCTCCTGCAGTTTATATAACAGATTTGTTATGCTCAAGCAACAATATTCCAAACCAGGAGTCTGTAAAATTACACTTTTCTCTGTAGATGTAGCTTACACATTCTTACAAATCAGTCTATTTCAGCAGGCGTTCAGTGCACTCCTGGATGATAATCAGCGGCAGTGCAGAAACAGTTAATTTGTCAACAGAAGAGAAAACATTTTATCAGCAACTTTACCTTTGGTATTTCTTTTCCTCTTCACTAGACATCTTAGCTCATTTTCCACATGTGCACCAAGTAACAAGGGAGTGTATTAGAAACTAAGTAAGAGTGGAACACGAGTAAAAGAAAAAATCCACCATATGGTTCAACAGTAACTCTGATAACTGTTTACTCACCATGCAAAGGCGGTTCCTCTTCCATTGTGTCAGGGCTCTGTAAAGCTGGATACTTGTGAAGTTTCTTTAGAAGGTGTTTGTGACACTTTCTCTCTCTCTCGCTTTGTGTGTGTGTGTGTGTGTGTGTGTGTGTGTGTGTGTGTGAAATGTAGAGTCAAAGCTGCCTCCAGAGGTGTGAAACAGGGAAGCAGTCAGCCTGTGTGATTGTGGGAGGGCTGTATTTGCTGTAATCTACTGCTTTTACAGTGCTGAGAGTAGGGTAAACAATGGAGTAAGAGCTCTATGTGCTGGACAAACTATAGAATGCAACAATTTCAAAACCACCCCAGCATCATTTCCTGAACTAAATGGTCTGTGAACAGAGTTTTCCTGTCAGCGAATATGGGAAAAAAATATGAGCCCTGACTGATTTGCTCCATTTTGTCTGTAAAAGACTTATATCAGGCAATAATATAAGTATATTGAAAAATCAGTCGGGCTCTAACAGAAATTGCAAAAATTTGCTGAAAAATTTAAATAAAATTAAAATTGGTGGACTTCCTGCAAGGTTTAGGGCATGGCTCCAAGAGGCTTTTTTGTAGGTTGTGGGGGTTTACACGTTTCCCAAGTTTTGTAGCTCTGGGTTAAACAGCCTGTGGGGGCTGCTTCGTTGAAATTTTCTAGGTGGTGCCCCAGAGCCATCTAGACACATCATAGCAAAGAACATTAGGACTTCTGATGTGTGTGCCATGTTTGGGTTTGAGTTTTAGTGCATGCCTTGCCCCTCAAAAAGTGCTTCCAGTTTTTTGGCGAATAATGTGCAACAGCGTTTGCTGTAAACTCAGATAAATTTCTGTGCATCGTGAAGGTCTTTACAGTATTCTAATTGAATATGAGGTCAATTGTGTTATCCTGCTACAGGGGAAATATGAAAGATTAAAAAAAAGTAACTTCCTGCTACCAATAGGTGCCGCTATGACTATGATTAAAAATTGCACTGCAGATGTCTTCAGGCATGGACTCATATAAAAGTAAGATCTGACCATCTGAGGCGAAGTTAAAACAGTTTAGATGTCATGTCCACCCGACTATGGTCACCGATTTTAACGAAAACTCAGAATATTCATTTTCAAGCATAATTAATCATTCAACGTCTTAAGAAAAATAATAATAATAATAATAATTAAAGCTGCAAGCAGCGATTAACGGGCCCTCGCACCCTCACTCAAGTCAAGGCTACTGTAGGGACTCTGAGTGATGCAATAATCCATTTCAATGAAACTTGGAAAGTGTAGAGAATTTGGACCCTTGAGGGAGATATTTCACATGGTCAATTACTTCCTTGGGACACACATAATCTGTGGCATCTTGGTTTACATCATTTGTCGAACAAAGCATGTAAACTTCATGAAAATCAAAGGACAGTTGTGGTATAAGGCGTCCTTCCTGCTGACAAATCTGGGGCCAATGCAAACTGAAGTTAATTCATTTTTGGCGGCCACCACTGGGTCTCCATAGCAACTGCATTCATGGAAAACCTATAATTCAGAGTGAGGCATCATTAAAGTCTTAAAGGTTTTGTCACCAGATTTGAAGTCAATGGTATACAATCTGTAGGAGCATTCCATCAAAGAAGAAAGCATGTAATTTCCATGACATTTCATGTTGCCAGTATGGGGCGCTAAAAGTAATGGTAATTGTTGTCATGTAGATGTTTTCAGGGCAAGACAGTCATCAGACATGTGAAGTTTGAGGAGATTGGACCATGTCCCTCAGAGTGATAAACTACTTCCTGGTTAATAGTGAGACATGGAAATGATTTGCCCAGTAACAACCACACTATGTGATGAAAACTCACAAATGTAATAACTTTTGATGTCCCAGGCCTTCTGAGAGGATTTTAAAATTTTGAAGTCAATTGGATGAAATCTGTAGGAGAAGATCAAAAAATTGCAAGCCTTAAAATTGGCCAAAAATACGCCTAAATTGCACATTCACTTCAAAATGGCTGATTTCCAGTTGGGTTTAGGTTATGGGTCCAAGAGGCTTTTTTGTAGGTACTGGGCTGTTACAAATGCCTCCCAAGTTTTGTTGCTCTAGGTGAAATGTACTGCAGGGGCTGCTTCGTTGAAATCTGTAGGGGGCGCTAGAAAGCCATTTTGGCAAATCAGTGCAAAAAAAAAATGAGACCATTTTGAGATCAATGAAGTGAACCTGCTAGGAGCTGGACATCTTACTGTAAAACTTTGCCTTTCTTGTGCCAATAGGTGGTGCTCTCATTATTACTTAAAATTGTCATATAGATGTGTTCATGGCGGGACTCCAATCAAACATTTGAAGTTTGGGTCTTATTGAACCATTTACAGCAGAGTTACATACCAATTCCCATTTACTTCCTGGTTCATTGCAGAACATGCAAATTAGATGCCTCATACAGATCACACGGTGTGATGAAAACTCATGATTTAAATAACTTTTGCTGTCAAAGGTCTTATGAAGGTAACCCACACACGAGACCATTAAAAAATGTCCAATTTTTCACAAGACCTGATAAGACTGCAAAGTTTCATGACTTTTTGAATATGTTAAAGCCCTCAAAAAGGCAATTAATTTGAGAGAATAATAATAATAATAATAATTCCTTCAGTTTCAAGAGGGTCCTCACACAGCTCGGTGCTCGGGTCCTAATAATAAGAATTCGTTCAGTTTCAAGAGGGCTCTGGCCCTAACAATAATTCCTTCAGTTTCAAGAGGGTCCTCGCACTGTTTGGTGCTCCGGCCCAAATTAAAGTTGCAAGTGGCGATGAACGGGCCCTTGCACCCCCACGCAACTCAGGGTAACTAGCGTGACTCCAACTGCCCCGATCTTTAATTGTAGTGAAAGTCAGAAAATGCATGCAGAAATTTTAGACCACACAAAATCGAAATCATTCTGGTCTACATTATGTGTAGCCCAAACCATGTAAATTGCATCTAAATCAAAGGATGATATTGTTACATGGCATACTTTCTGTTGCCAGAAGGTGGTGCATTGAGTATCACCTGACCACACCTGTAAAATTTGGGGCCAATCGGTTATTGCGAACTGAAGTTACAGAAGCTTTCTGTTTTATGGCAATAATTGAAAACATATGATCTTCACAAAGAGGCATCAAGAAAGTCTTACAACAGCTTTTGTTCCCAAGTTTGAGTTGAATGTGGTCAACCTGTAAGGGGATGCAACTAAAATATAAAACATGTAAATACCTGTCAGGGCTGCACCTCGATCACACCTGTAAAATTTGGGGCCAATCAGGTGATGCAAAGTGAAGTTAGAACAACTTTCTGTTTGGCGGCAAAGACCATGTTGCCATGGCAACGATGTTCATGAAAAACATAGCAAAGAGGCATCATCAAGGTTTCAAAGCTTTCTTTCCAAGTTTGAGCTGAATATGGTCAGCCTGTAAGGAGGTGCACATCAAAATATAAAACATATAACTCCCTGTCTCCAGTAGGTGGCCCTGTCATGATAACTCGATAGAGCCATGCAGATATGTTCAAGCAGGGACTCTTATCAAGTTTTGGGCAGATCTGATAATGTTTGGCTGAGTTACTACAAATTCCTGTTTCATGGCGAAACATCATATTTGGAAACCAAGCCTAGCCCACATAATGTGAAAAAAAATCACAAATTGTATAACTTTTGATGTCCCATGATCTTTCATTTTAGTGAAAGTCAGAAAATGCATGCAGAGAGTTTGGACCATTGACTGAGATATTTCACACAGTGTAGTATTACCCTATGACTTGACTTGACTATGACCACTAGGTGGTGCTGGAGACCACAAAATCTGAGTTGTCCTGGTCTACATCATTTGTAGACCAAAACATGTGAATTCCATGTAAATAAAACGATAATTGTGTTACAAGGTATACTTCCTGTCGCCAGTAGATGGTGCATTGAATATCATGGTTAACTGACTGATGTTGATGTGTTCAGGGCTGCAATCTGATCGCACCTGTACAAAATTGGGAGCTAATCGGTTAATGCAAACTGAAGTTAGAGCAGCTTCCTGTTTGGTGATGAATACTACATTGCATACACTATGTTTCCAGTAGGTGACAGTAAGCCGATAAGTCAAATGAGGCAAGCAGATGTTATCAGGTCGGGACTCTCATCAATCATGAGAACTTTGGAGCAGACTGGACAATGTCTGACTGAGTTACTACAACTTCCTGTTTCAAGGCGAAACATCAAAGTTGAAAACGTAGCCACACCCACATGGTATGATGAAAACATATGGGGTAATACCTCCTGTGGCCACTAGGTTGAGCTAGAGACCACACAAAATGTTAGTCATCTCGGTCTACATAATTTGTACACCAAACCATGTAAATGTCATGTAAATTAAAGTATAGTTGTGTTGAGAGGCTTACTTCCTTTTTCCAGTTGGTGGTGCTGTGAGTATCATACTTAATTGACATGTTGATGTGTTCAGGGCTGCACCTTGACCACACCTGAAAAATTTGGGGCCAATCAATTGATACAAGGTGAAGTTACAACAAGTTCCTGTTTGGCAGCAAAGACCATGTTGCCATGGCAACACTGTTCATGAAAAAGCTCTGATATCACAAGCAGGCATCATCAAGGTCTCAACACTTTTCTTACCAAGTTTGAGGTAAATATGGTCAACCTGTAAGGAGGTGTACATCAAAATATAAAACATATAACTCCCTGTCTCCAGTAGGTGGTGCTATGATAATAACTCAATTGAGCCATGCAGATGTGTTCAGGCCGGGACTCTTATCAAGCATGATAAGTTTTGGGCAGATCGGATGATGTTTGGCTGAGTTACAACAACTTCCTGTGTTGGTCCTTCAGAGTTATGAACTACTTCCTGTTTACTTCCTGGTTAATGACGAGACATGGAAATGTTTGGCCCATTAATGCCAAACATACTTCTGAGAGGATGTTTAAATTTGAAGTCAGTCGGATGAAATCTGAAGGACTAGTTCGAAAGGGTTTTCGCGCATATTAAAGCCCTCTAAAATCAATTGAATTTCAAGGAATAATAATAATAATAATTCCAAGGATTTCAAGAGGGTTCTCGCATCGGTTTGTGCTTGGGCCCTAATACAGTAATTCCTTGAGTTTCAAGGGGGTCCTTGCACCGTTCGGTGCGCGGGCCCTAACTATGTAAGTTTGTATTTTCAGTGTTTGCAAACAGAACTTCGGTAAACCGACCAATTAGCAGAGTGGGCAGGGCGGGAGGCGGGCACAGAGCAACATGGAGGAGGAGAAGGCTGAAATGTACCATCTCAGAGCTCTGCTGAAAACAGGGTTCTGATAGAGGATTTCAGATACAGTTTTGTGAACATCTGGAAAGTTTTTTGGAAGTGAATGATACAAAGCTGCTCCACTGGATTTTGAGATCAATATTGAAGATACTGAAAATGGGCATAATATGCCCCATTTAAAATAGCATTTTGTATCACAAATAACAATGTTGGCCTCATGATGATTTTAATTATAGTCAGTGTATGGATATGGCAAGTTGTATGGATTCAAAGTATAAAGACAAGAATAAACAATAAACTGTTATTGTTTGTTCTTTGTTTTTTCAGAAGCTGCACTGATATCTTATGTTGTGTGATCTTCATCATTGTCATCCTCTCATACTTGGCCCTGGGAGTAGTGGGTAAGTAAGTGAGCCGCCCCCCTCCACACACACACACACATGCACACACTGCCCCTAAGTGAGTGAAAAACCTCTCTCTTAAAAGGAGTGCTGCCACCTCTATAAATGGAAAGTTTTCATCGTATTAAACTTATACACACACAAAAACACTCCAAATATAATACTGTGTGGTAGCCTGATGCACGTGTGCACCAAGAATCCCTTGGTATAATACAGTAAATAAACTACCATGATTCTTTGCTTCAAAGAGAATCACTTGGGGGGGTCAACGTTCATTAAGCTGTTGTTATTAGGGGAGAATTTGTCAGGTGTTGTGTGCAAGCCTACAGCTTGTTTTGCTATTCACATGTGGTCAAAAAAATTAGTTGATGCAGTTCCAAATGTTCAGACCTCAAAGCAAGAATTGTGCTTCTTAATCATGTTATACTACCCCTTCCATTGGCGCAGGATGGCTGGGGTGAGTCCGCTCACCGGGATGTGAAGCCCAGCAGGGCTGTAATAAACCGCTCTTCAGGTGACAATACTCCACAGATTACTGTAACACCTCCATCATCACTGATAGTCGGTGATTACTTTGTGAGAGATGTGAAGATTAAGCTATACATTTGCTACCTGGTTCTGAGTGTTTTAGTGGGCTTTACATCAGTGGCTTCAGGCTCAATAGAGATCTTGGAACTTTTTTTTTTTTTGACCGTTTTAGTAGGGGGGTAACAAAACACATATTCCTACCGAACTGTCACGGTACAGGCATTTTCTATTTGGTTCAGAGGCGTACCAAGGTCCATACAAATTAACAATAATTCAGTGTTTCCCCTACCATTAGATTGGATTCAGAATAATTTCCATATAGAATAAGTCTAGACTGTGTTGGTATTAAATAAACTTAATATGCTTATGGCTGTTACCTAATCTATGTTTTAGTCTCTACTGCCCCGCTGTCAATTCTCCTCTGCTCCCACGAGGCTTTGCCCCGACACACACACACACACACACAGCTCGTGTGTTGATTTAGTCTGGTGGAGGCTGCACTCTGTCTACTGAGCATAGTGGTGTTGTGTACCATTAAAGAAACAAAAGAAGGTAATAGGACAGAACTGTGTCGCGGTAAACTGACCAGGTTATCATGATGTTGTAGGTCAAAAAGCACAAACGCAGTACGCACTGTCTGTGGTGCACGGTCTTTAGCCTACCACTGTGTGTCCTGTGTTTTACTGAACATCTAACATGCAGCAGCTGGTTAGAGAGTTAATACTGAAAATGTTATTATTATTGTTTTGTTTTTAAGAAATGTGCCTGAATACAGACTGAGCCAGGTGTGTGTGCATTTGGATACTACTGAGTACAGCTCGTGCGGCACATTTATGTCAGAACCCAAGTGACTGAACCCAAGAAATTAATTTTACCATTTTCAACCATTGACAAAAACAAGTAGGCCAAATGAAAACAAGCGACATTATTACATTATGCTGATTACAAAGCTGATCGATAGACCGCAGCGCAGTGACAGAGGAGACAAAACAAAGTTTTCCTCACAATGCCAAAGTGCCGATGGTAAAATGTTCAGCAGGGAAAAGTGACTTCTTCAGACTTCTACAGAGGATTTTGTTTTAGTCTCAGTTTCAGTCAGACTTTAGATGGAATGTTTTATATTTATGATGACACATCACTCTGTCTCTCATCCAGCAGCTCTCTCTGCTGCTTTCCTCATTATCCACTGTGCTCTGTCCAGCCCAGCTGCCTGACGGTTAACTATCACAGGAACATGTGTACCTGCCTTGATACTCATTTCTCATTGGCCACCAGCTCTTGCTCTATATAGCCATCTAAAATTATTGTAAAATTCTTATAATTCAGCCTAGTTCAGGTTATTTCCATGAGTATTTGCCTGCTCAAGTCTAGTTTTCGTACAAAAAAGTATTTTGTTTTATGTTGTGTGAAAATATTAGCTTATTAATTTATTGTTTATTGGAAATTTTTCTTTTGAGTCTATTTATTGTATTTTTTAAATATTTATTTTGAGTTAATTCATTCTTTCATCATTGTTTTTTTTAATTTGTTTTAATTTTTAGCCTAAATGTTTTTGTTTTTGCTTGCAGTCATTTGGTTAAGCTTAGTGTTTTTCTTTGTTTAAAAACTTGTAGTTTTAGTTTTGTTTTTTGCTGAGTTATGTTATCTCTGTCAAATTGACAAACTGCAAAACTACATTTTCTCTATATTTTACAATTTATTTGAGTTAGTTTTAGGTACTCCATGGCTTCTGTTAGTTTGTTTAGTCTAGTTTTTATTTTCAATAGAGTTATAATGTTTTCTTTCACCACACCTAAGAATTAAGTTAAAAAATCCCTGTAAAAAGCCAGGCAGTATGCTTAGCATGTTACAGATGATGCAGTTCTTCACCTTTCTGTAGGTCAATGGCACATTTGCTTGCTGTTGCCTTAAAATAGCAATCTGCCCACAGTTTGCCTGACCACAACTCACTTTAAGACTGACATGCCCGGGAGCCACAGATGGGCGCAAGTACATTTGCTGTTTAAACGTTGTGCCACACTCCACTGGCTCCTAGTTTCTTTTAGAACATATTTTAAGGTTTTTTACTTGGTTTTAAAGCTGTTAATGGTTTGGGAGCGGCCTAGATTACAAACTCTCTGTCGTTCTATAATCCCTCACAAGCTCTCAGATCTTCTGCTGCAGGTTTTTAAATACATGCAGTTATATGCACAAGAAAATAGGCAGTGCAGCTTTGTTAACTATGCTTCAAGATGCCAAAAGCTATACGAAAAGCAGGCTCTGTGCATATTTTATAACAATAGTTAAAAACCTTTTTAATTAGTCTGACTGTAAATTAATGTAATTCTTTTAGTTATTATTTTATTTTACATTCTCTTATATTAACTGTTCTCACTGGTCTCTGTACTTTCTATGTTGACTGTTATATTTATTTTATCACTGCCTGTCTTTTGATTGCCTAATCTTGTTTCTGTGTTTCTTTTGTGTTGCACTTTTACAGTCAAACACTTTGAGCTGTAAACATGTAAAGTACCCTAAAAATAAAGTTTATTACTATCATTATCACTATAATTGGCTCATTGATGGTGTAGAAGCAAAGGAGG
Organism: Plectropomus leopardus; assembly: GCF_026936395.1. Taxonomy (NCBI): domain Eukaryota; kingdom Metazoa; phylum Chordata; class Actinopteri; order Perciformes; family Serranidae; genus Plectropomus; species Plectropomus leopardus. The sequence continues at coordinate 417,766 of NC_142187.1, read as the reverse complement.
GTGGATGATCTCCTCGACTAGACAGGTTTATCGTCAACAGACCAAAGTAATGGAAAAACAACTTACCACCCTTAAAGCCATCGTGGAATGGTATGCAAAAAGCAATAAGGTCAAGATCCATTAATGTCAAATGAAGTGCCAGATGCAGGAGAAGCAGGGTCTGTCCCAAGAACCTCTTGGTGTGCCATCTAGTTGCTGCAGCACCAAGCCAGAGACAAGATGGATCAAGTGGCTTGCATTCAGCTTGACTTCTGTGTGAAACCATTTTGATAAAATGATGGACCAGTATCAAAGGGATGTTGACAAAAAACTGACCTATGGCATCAATTACAGTCAATCTCACTGTTGCAAAATTTGTAGAGAAGAAAAAACAGAAGCCAAAAGACTCTACATTAATACCACAGGTAAGTTAGAATCCATGACATCTGGCAGGTAGCTCAAGTCATTGCGATACAATTAAAAACAAGCAGAAGACCAAGACTGACTTGCTCTAGCCCAGCTGACAACTATCTTGAGGCAGGAGATTGTTGACTTGCACCAGGCAGAGCAGCACTGGAAGTGTTGTTTCGATAGAGGATGGAGAGGAGCTGCTGTAATTTCCAAACCCTTTTCACTTTCCCAAGAAGCTTTTGGGCAAGAAAAGCAGAGGCAAGCTGTGCTATACAGAAGAAAAAAAAGCACACTTACCCCAGTTGAGATGTACAGTGATCCAAGAGGAACAAAGATCTTGGACCGTGCTTTCAGACCCACCTGAGCCTAGTAAGCAGTTCAATGAATCAGAGCTGAAGCTGAATGAGGTAAAGGATTTGGTATGCAAAGCAAGATCCAGCTCCGCAACAGCGATAACCGCGGTGGGGAGTTCCCGCCAAAAACACCCGTTCAACCAATCGAGAGAGACTCCATCAAACTTATCATAAAAACAAACACTTCACATCAGGGTGATGAGAACTACCTTCAGTCACAGAGACCATCTTTGGAAAAAGTTTATTTGGTGTGTACTTTGAGTTTTTAGTTTAGCCTATGTCCATACACTGACATGGAGAGGCAGGCCTTATGACCTGTGCTTCAGTCAGACACCATGGGGCGATCCAGATTGAATAGCCTCACTTTGGGGGCGCTGTCATGTCGTCCATCTTTATATACAGTCTGTGGTTCATCTCATTTGCTTATCACGCATCCACACTTTGTTCACTTATGTCTCTTCCTCATATCTTAGATCCGCCCTCATTAGATGCGAGGGAGAGATGCGAGGATAAGATGGCAGGAGAGAAAGATGTCTTTAGACAAATAAGACATCCTTTTTTTCGTCGTCGCTTGAGTGTCACGTCAAGCGACGTCTGTTTCTGATAATGGCAGCAGCTGATCACAGCTGGATCAGCGGTCTGTCGGCTTTTTTAACAGCTGTAGAAACTTCTAATTGAGTCTGTATCTGCACATGCAGAATGTAGTATAGGCTTTATACAATATATGATTAAGATACAGTAATCAGTGGCAGAGCAGCAGAGTTTGTGCAAATTGTGTAACAAACACCTTCCAGAAGTAACAGAATATGTTTTTATGACTTAGTCATTATTTGCATCCGTCTCTATTGCTATTCCGATAGTAAACAAATTATTTAATAACCCAGAATGTGATCATGGTTTCTTTTTTGCACTGGAAATGATTTATATCAAATGTTTCAGGGAAAATTTTAATTCTGTAATGCTCAGGAATGATCAGCCTCATGTGTGACTGAATAGAAATGACTATCGGTGTTGTAATAAAGCAGTTATATATATGGCCTACCTTTTCAGCAGGGGCCTAAAGAGCAAACATCAGAGTCAGGATCAATCAAGACACAGCTTCACTACATCTGATTATACAAGAAACCTCATTACATTTCGGATCTAACCATCTAAGCAGTACTTCTCTCCAGATTTCCCTTACCTTCTCACACCAAGCAGTCCTTCCACACCTTCCACACCACCATCTACCAGTATTCAGGCAAAGAAACAGTGTATACAGAGATAAAAGGCCTTTATGAAAAAATCTGTATAAAAAACGTAATTAAAAATAAATAAATAGTTCCTGAACATGAAATGGGTAGATAAATAGTAATACAAGATAAATAATAATATTCACATAGCAGCTGCCAAGTTATGGCTAAGAGAAATGACAAGACAAAATCAGTGGTGTGTTATTTTGTGAGGCCCTCTGATAGCAGCCAGGTTGAAGCTTTTAATGAACCTGACAATGCTGCTATGCAGGCTGCTGTATCTCTTGCCTGAAGGCAAGAAGGAGAACAATCTGTGACAGGGGTGAGTGGAGTCTTTGAGGGTACTGGTTGCTTTAGCCAGGAGGCGTTTTTGGGTCAGGTCCTCAATAGGTGGCAGTGTGATCCCAACAATCTTCTCTGCTGTCCTCACCTCTCTCCTCAGAGCCTCTCTGTCTGAGGTGTTAGATTTCTCATACTAGAGAAAGATGCTGCTGGTCAACATACTCTCCTTTGCCCCTGTAGAATGTGGTGAGGATGGATGTATTGAGGTGAGCCCTCTTCAGTCGCTGGTGAGACCTTTTTTCACCATAGAGGAGGTGTGTGTGAACCCCTAGGAACTTAGTGCTCTGTACAGTCTCCACAGCAATCTTGTTGATGGAGATCGGGGTATGCATGGGATGTTTCCTTCTGGAGACATTCACCATCTCCCCTGTTTTGTCGACATTCAGAACAAGGTTGTTATTCCTGCACCAGTCTGCAAAAAGCTTCACCTCCTCTCTGTAAGCATTCTCCTGGTATTTCTGGATCAGGCCCACCACTGTTGTGTCATCCGTGTACTTTATGGTGTAGTTTGTGTTCTGCTTTTCACAACAGTCGTGAGTCATCAGGATGAACAGTAAGGGGCTCAGGACACAACCCTGCAGAGATCCGGTGCTCAGTGAGATGGTGGATGATGTGTCATTGCCTACTCGTACAAACTGAGGCCTTTCTGAGAGAAAGCGTGTATTACAAGTTTGCCCGGTTTGTTAATCAGATGCTGGGGGATTATGGTAATGAATGCCAATCTAAAATCTGGAAAACAGCATCAGTACATGGGTGTTCTTTTGATCTTCCTTAGGGTTCGTTTGACTTCAGCTGGGTCGAGATGTAGCACCTGGTCGTCATGATGTGGAGTGGCTTTCACTGGTGGTGTGTTGTTAAGTGCCTCAAACCTGCCGAAGTAGTTGTTTAGACGGTTCAGAAGGTTGGTGCTATCATCACAGAGCTGGAGAGCAGACCTGTAATCTGTAACAGATTGAATTCCCTTTTGGTCTTAAAAGTGGCTCTGGACTTTTTTTGTCTGTGGGCTCTTTTTGCCAATCGGATGGCCTTTTTCAGATTGGCTGTTGCAGACCTGAGGGCAGTTTCGTTGCCAGATTTAAAAGCTGAATTTCTTTGAAGAATTAATGGCCCTGGATGCTCTACAAAGGAAAGGGATCTGGGCAGACCTGTGGAAGTCTAAAGCCAAAGTAATTGCTTATATGATGCAGTCTATCTACTTCCTGTTTCTCTGTTTAATGATTTGTCTTGTCTGTCCATCGATCCGTCTGTCTGTCTGTCCAGCTTGGTTACATGGGGATCCCAGTAAGGTGCTCCATCCAACAGATAGCTATGGCCAGTTCTGTGGTCAGAAGGGGACTTCCAATGCGTAAGTGACTACCATTACACTATACTCACCAGTTCCATCCACACCCTACAGTTTTCAATATGTTCATACATTACAAATGACTGTACATCTGTCTGCCACACATTAACAAGATTTAATATTCTGTTTTCTGTATTTTATATTTTATCTCTATGTTTCAAGTTTTACTTGCACCACTTTGTCTTGGATTTCTTTATTTTTTGTAACTTGAGTGGATACTTTTATACATGTTTAATGGGCTTTGTTGAAGGGAGACTTGGATCCAAGATTTTTCATTGCCAATGACTATTTTTGTATGTTTTTTGTACACATTAGAGTGCAGATTCCTGACAAAAAAGGGGTCCCATGCAAGAGGCCATATAAGAACAGATTGTCTCTTTTTTGTTTGTGTCCACGGTTTGTTTTTGTTTTGTTAGTTACAATTGGTTTTTTTTTTAGGATTTACCCATGTTTTCTTATTTTTACTCTACTCTAAGTTAAGAGAACATTTTTTTAGGGTCATTTCATTTAAGTGACTGTGTGTCCCTCTGCTGACCAGTGGTGGGGTGTAACTAAGTACGTTTATTCATTCATAGACTTAGTGGTTTCTTAGGTGGTTTTTAAATGGTCTAATAAAAGTCTTAAATTTGACATTGATAACCCTGGAATCCCTGTACCCTATGAAAAGTGTTTTTACAATGCAGCATTAGTTCTTTCACTAAAGAAAAGGATCTGAATACTTTCTATGACACTGCCGCTGACACTCTTCTTCACTCTTTTCTAAATTTATTTAAGGCAGCATGGTGGTGTTGTGGTTTGCACTGTTGCCCCACAGTAACAAGCTGGGCAAGAGGGTCCCTGGTTCAATCCCAGATTGGAATTAAGTTTATTTAACAGTTTTTTGATTTCACTGCAACTGAAGTTCTTTTTCTTTTTCTTCTTACAGCCTTTTTTGTGTCATCTCTCCAATTCTTGGCTATGTGCCAGAATAATTGCATACAGCACAAGGCCCTCCCTTATCTGGTGTTTAGGGGGTGTTACCTGCTCTAGTAGGTGACATGATCAAGTGGGATGCATCACTGAGCAAACCTGCATAATGCAGATTTGGATAGCTCAGAACATGAGGTGCATCTGGAGTTGATTTATTTTATTTAACCTTGACAGAAAATTAAGAGAAAATATAAAAGAAATTTAAGAGAATTTCACTGCCTGGGACCCAGTTTTTGGGTAAGGCCTACTTGACATGGTGCTTCATATTTGTTCTTTGTAAAAAGTAAAGCGAAGTCAATTTTATTTATAAAGCCCATTATCACAAATCACAAGTTGCCTCAGAGAGCTTTACAACATATGATATCCCTCTGTCCTTAAACCCTCACAGTGGATAAGGAAAAAATCCCCCCAAAAACCCTTTAACAGGGAATAAAACGTAGAAAACTCAGAAGGAGCAACTGAGGAAGGATCCTTCTTCCAGGATGCGATGTATGCATGTACATGTATGCGATGTCTTGAACAGATAAACATCATAAAAATATTGTAATGTATGACAAAATGATACATAGGAAAGAAAGAGAGAGAGAGAGAGAGAAAGAGAGAGAGAGGGAGAGGGAGAGATGCACAGCAACATAACAACATAACATATCACAATAGCAATATAAATATGAATATTAATGAATTAAGTTTATGATAGTTTGTATGTTACATGCATATGTTATAATGTAAGTAAGTGACAATAATAAATCATGTGTTTGTAATAATAGTGGAAGTATTATTACAAATAGTAATAGTAGTATTAGGTGTCTGACAGGACCATGGCATCAACGCAACCACAATCCATGATCCAGGTGCAGGCTTTTATTTATTTAAAAATAAATAAAAGTGATGAACCTATTGTCTGTGTTGGGCTGCCTCGTGTTACTTCTGGGTATGCTGGGTGTCAGGGTAAACAGGAAAGCTGTAGCTATGGTAACAATAATTGTGTGATAGGGTTACACAAACTTTAGCATGATCTCATTCCCAATTGATAAAATAGCACTGCTTTTACAGTGCTTTTGGCATAAGTGTGCATCATGAAAAGGCACTTTTTGTGTGCGCATGACACGCCACTGAATGGTGTCAGCTCAGAATGCAGCCGGAGGGAAATGGTCCCAGTGTAATCATACGCTGTTGCGTCCACATAATATGCACACAGACAGGGTCACTTGAGTCTGTTGATGTTCCGGCGTTGGTTGCTATGTGCTGTTGATGTCTACACATGACCACATGCAGTGCAATCCCACCATGTGCACTAGGGATCGACCGATATGGATTTTTCAGGGCCGATACCGATACCGATTATTAATAACCAAGCGAAACCGATAGCCGATATGTATAACCGATATTTATTTGCAGTAAAAATGAAAATTTTGGTGTCAAAATTTACAGAAACACACCTGGAATTAGAATGAATACAGTATACTGTTTGTTTACACTGAAAAAAATGGCCTTACCTTTTGGTAATATAACATGAACACATAATTAACATAATAACATGAACACATAATCTTAATTAAAATGCCTATTAAAACAAAAAGTGCAGGGGCCTTCTAGTAGCTGGGGCTGGCTGTGTGAAATACTGCCATACTGTACTTTTCACCCGCTTCTTTTATCCATCCATCTGCAATGAGGATTTAGAGAAAGAGAGACAAAAAAAAGAGTGAGAATTAAAAAAAGAGAAAATATATTCATTTATTAGAGCAAAACTGTCTGTTAAACTTCCACTACACTACATAATATTCTTAATGATAGCCTACATTAATAACATTTAATTAATGATGTCTTAAGTGCTCTCCCTCTCAGGTAGGATACATCTGATCCAGCCTGATTAAGACCAAACAATAAAGAGGGCAGCCAGAACCTTGGATCACTACATTCATTTTATAGATATAATAGTTACTTTTCAGATTAAAATTTTACATAAAACAGCATGAGTAAATAAAGACACAACTTTCAGTGCTCACCAGAGTTTTTCACTGATAGTTCCTTATTTATTATTATATTTATTTATTTATAGAAATGAATTCATATTCAGAATCTCAGAACATTAAATGTACACTATTGTGCTTAGAAGTGTATGTCATATTACATAAGAATAAGGCAATTGGCAATTGTAAATGCAAACAATAAAGGCTACTTTACACATGTGGGTTCTAGACGCGACGGTAAATTTATTGATTGAAAAAACTCGACGTGTGCTCTCTGCTTGACTCATTGAAATGGCCCATCATTTCCCTGGACTTTACGAGTGACCGGCAAAAAGACGAATATTTAACATCTATTCTGTGTGATCATTGTGTAGTGACAGCATGAGCGCTGAGGGAGAGGCGACTGTAAACAAACAAGGACACGTTAGCGTGTGGTGTTAAACTTATAGGCTATAATCGCCTCGGGTGTTGTTAATTGACAAACCAGGAGCCGCCCCACGGGCTGAGACACGTTAGGAGATTAATTATTCCCACAAAGTAATGATAACCATAAGTGTCTCCTATTATTATTGTGCGTCTGGCCCCAGCTCTAAGGCGGCTGGTCGTGTCAATGATAATGTAACGGTGAGCCATCATTAAATAGCCTACCCCATGTTGAAGTTGTGAAAAGTTTAATCTCAAACTGCTCAAACAGCCAAACAGCCAAACTGCAGGTTTTCCTCCCTTATACTTGCTACAGCCTACCTATGTCATATTTTTATTTAATTAAGCAAGGGACTTCAGGTCATCATCACTCACATCTTTTTTTTTTTTTTTTTTTGTCGTGAGTGATGCTAGTCCTATCTTGCAAAGTCGTATGCTTGATGTGACTAGACAAGTAGGTTGGTGAAATGTCGACTCTGGGCCTGCATGTTATCACTAATATTGATCAAGGTTGTGGTATTTTTAAAATCATCCTAAAGGGCTTTGAAACTTCGACTGACACTGCCTTACCTTTTCTGCTGGATCAGCCACCGAAGCAGTCCTCTGTTTCTCCTCTGTGTCTGTGGCACTGCATGTAGAGGCTTCAGTGTTGATTGATTGGCTGTCACTGGCTCACTTGTGCCAAGTAGCCAATCAGTGAGGGATGTGGGCGGGACATTGTTACACAACCAAGAGAGTGGTGACTTCAGGCATCAGAGCCGAAGGAGCGCATTTTAAAATACATTAATTAATTTTATCAGTTATCGGTGAAAAAAACGGCCGATGCCGATGATCGCAAAAATGCCGACTATCGGACGATATTATCGGCCAAGTCGGTTATTGGTCGATCCCTAATGTGCACTATTTTCCACTTTGCATATAAACTCCCTTATTTATTTAATTTCCCATTTTACATATTTATTTATTCATTTTTACATTTATTTATTTATTTGTGTAATTATTTCTTCATTTATTTATGTATTATTTTCCCTATTTGCCTCCCCCTCCATTTATTTCATCAAACATTTACTTGTTATGCAAATGAGGGGGGCTGGCCTATGTGCCAAGAGGGTGTCAACTTTATGCCTATTGTTTGATCAACATGGTGCATGGAGTGCATGGATCAAGTATACATGCCTTGAAAGACACTCTGACACTGTCAGAGCATCCACACAAAAAGGTGGGTGTCAACGGGTGGGTTGCTGCTGAATGCCTGATTAGCTGCGGGCGCTGCTGTTGTTAGCCTGCGTAGCAGCAGCCATTGTTAGTGGCTAACAACGGCACTTTATATAGATGGTTGTCTTGAAGACAACCATTCATCATTAAAAAACAATATAGATATATATGACCTGGCAGCCCAAGACTTGTTTGCAGATGGTTGAAACAATTATTTTCTTTCTATTTTGTAATTATTAGTCAGACATGATTCTGACAGGCACAGCTCTTTATTTAAAAAGCATAACACCGAATACATCCTACATGGTGGCGGCTGAGGTGGTGGTCGCTCACAGCCCTGCCCTCCTGTGGCATGACTAGGGCTCAGGTAGGGATGGATGGGGTCTGTCCCACCCTCTTTAAAGGAAGGAAAATAACAATTGATTAATAAAGCCCATCAAATGTATTTACAATCAAAGAAAACACAATAGTGTTAGTCCTCAGTGGACAGACTCTCTAAAGTGATCTCAGAGTGGTCCAAAGTAGGACAAAGCAACTGCAGCGAGTCAGCACCCTCCTCTGGCATAGGAGTGGCTGAAGAGAAGTCTCTGAAATCAAAAATATGAACTTAACTACAGTTTTTAATAATAACACACAAACTAATAAATGAAAAATCAAACAAATGAACTTCTTAAAAAGTGGAGGGTGGGAGGGGGCGTGATCCTTTACTGACCCTCTCCAGCTGTGATCTGCTTGGGTGATGCATCATTTATATTTTTTACTATAATATCAATACTGTCTCTTTCTCTCTCTCTCTCTCTCTCTCTTTCTTTCTCTGCCACACATCCCAGGCCTCTCTTAAATCAATAACTCAGACACATACCAAAGCATCACATACCAACATCATTACATACACAAACACACACCTTACCCACACTCTTCTATCACCACATACATCATCATAACTACTTTGTATCTGTATGTCAGTGTATTGTGTGTGTGATTCAATATGAACACTTATTTGTAGGAAGAAACCCATCCTGTTCTTCTTCAACATCTTAAATTGTGCCAACCCGGCTGTACTCATCAACCTACAGTGCCCCACAACTCAGGTACTCCATTAACAATTACAGATGCATATCTGCTGTAGAAGATATGCATCAGTTTATCCAGTTACTGAAAGCACCTGGATACCAGCGGAAGCTGACAAAGGTGTGATCTCTATGACCATAGCAATAGTAAATAAATGTGCTATCTGTGTCAATTTTCTTCCAGATGTGTGTCGCAAAGTGCCCTGACAAGTTTGCAACCTACACTGAGATGCAGCTACAACACAAACTCAGTAAGAGTTACTGGGAATACTACAGACAGTTCTGTAAGCCTGGCTTCAACAACCCTGACAAGGTACCTATACTGGCAGCATTTTATACATGCAACATCACTGTTGAACAATCTTAGTCAGAAGTTACTTGTACTTTCTGTGGTTTGGTACACTGTAGTCTGTGAAAAAAAACAGTAATAGAAGGTAGAAGATCGATTTATGAGTCAATTTTACACAATCTGTCCTTGATCCTGCTACATATTTGGAGTTGATGGATAAGTTTTTTGTGATCAATTTTTTATTGGTTTTTCCATTTAGTTTAAAACTAAACAAACAAACAGATGTGGCAAGCAAGAATTAGACTATAGTAGCAACAGTAACAAAGGAAATATAATGGTAGCGTAGCCCATCCAACAGAAAATGAATAACTAAATAAATACCAAACAATGGCAATACTATCAACCAACCATATCTACAGTATTGAGTGTATGAGAAGGTAAATATAAAGAATGCCACATCTCCCCTCCCACCCTCCCACCCACCCACAGGACCCAAAGTAAGAGCAAAAGATGGCTACAGTAAGGATTTTAGAGTGGAGATTGCATCATCCCAACATGAAACGTTTTTGGGTTTCGCTAAGTGCAAATTAGCTGCCCAGCGTTCCATAATGGCTATATCAATAAAATCTAACAGCCATTTGTTTATGGATAACACATGAGGGGGTTTCCATCGACATGCTATCATCCTTTTAGCAGCAGTGAGACCAGCCAGAAAAAGGCGCTTAAGTTTAGCGGATAGGTTCAAACCAGAAAGGTCATTGAGTAATAAGATGGTGGGTGAGTAAGGAATTTGCTTAGGCAATATTGTGGACAGCACACTACAAACATTCTTCCAGAAAACCACAACTCCTGGGCACTCCCAAACCATATGGAGAAAGGTGCCTAAGCTTTTTTGCGAACATAAAGTGCAGTTAGGAGAGGGCAAAGCTTTAAATTTGAACAAGCTGCGTGGAGTGAGATATGACCTGTGGATGAAATTATAATGAATAATTCGGTGGTTGGGGTTTCTGGAAGAAAAGGACAGGTTTTGCCAGATCAAGTGCCAGTCCATATTATTGTTGATAGATGGGAGGTCCTACTTCCAAACTCTGTCAAGAGAGAGTGGTTTGTTTGGTGCCTGCATCAAAATGGCATAAACAGTAGAGACCAAAGCCTTACTCCCAGTCAGAGCCGTATGAAAAGGGTGTAAACCTAGTGAGCCATCCCAAGGCACCCCACAAGTGCGCATTGCCGTACGCAACTGAAGATAAAAGAAAAAGGAGGAACCAGGTAAATTAAAGAGTTTCTGAATGTCTAAGAATGAGCGGAGACCTTCAGCCCCAAAAATATCAGATAATGTAAATACACCATTATTTGCCCAACTAGAAAAATATATAGGGCGCCCTCCCAGCTGGAGACGGGAGTTAAAAAATATGGGTGACTGGAGATACCAATTGGAAGAAACTTTACTTAATTTTTCAGCAGCACTCCAGGTGGAAATTAGCTCAGCGATGATAGCCCCAAACTTCAGCTTAGATTGTTTAATAGAAATATTGGAATAAATAAGATCTTGTAAATGGTGGGGCTGGACAATATTTTCCTCAATGGGGCGCCAAGATACACAAGATGCTGTGTCAAACCAGGTGGAGAGAGGGTGCAACACAAAGGACCAATGATATAGTTGAAAGTTTGAGAGTCCTAAACCACCATATTTCTTTGGTCTCTTAAGGACAGATAATTTAATTCTGAGTCTTTTACCAGCCCAAATGAATTTAGAGAGTAGTGAGTGAATTTTCTTCCAGTAACCTTTGGGAGGTGCCAGAGGAAGCATGGAACTAACAAAATTTATTCGGGAGAGAATATTCATTTTAATCACTGAAATGCGGGAATGAAAAGACAAAGATGAGGAGCTCCACTTTTGAAGGCTAGTTTCCACATCAGCAAGTGCTTTCTTATAATTGTTAGTCACTGTGGCTGAGCCTGTAGGAAAAATTAAGACTCCTAGATATTTAAATGTTTGTACAACTGGTATGTTTAATGTGGCTACAGCGGTAAGAACCTGCCCAGTGGAAGAGTTCAGAGGTAGTAACTGCAGATTTTTCCCAATTGATTTTGTATCCTGAAATCTGGCCAAAGTCCTTGAAAATGTTTAAAAGGTGAGGAAGACTATGAGACTATGAGTTGATGGATAAGTTGAGTAAAATCAGCAGCTACTATGAAAATTACATGCAGTTGCTTGGGCATGTTGCTGCTGATGGCATCATTCAATTCCTGCAATGCATATTTTGAATTTGCATCATCTCATGCACCTGTTTGAACTGGGATGTTAGGGGTTATCCATGTCTCTGTGAAGATTTCCTGTTGCATCTCATTCACTTTATTCTCCTGCAACCAGTGTTGTTATGATATCAAAATTATGACTTTGATACAATACCTGCCCAATATATCTCAATACTGATACTGTTTAATTGGATCTGTCACCTCGTGCGTCACTATGAAAATATGTAAATACATTTTTGTTTATTGTTACCTGTCTTGTTGTTTATTTCTCACTGAAGTTGCACAAAAATCCCATGTTGGCCTTTTTTAGATGCATTTTAAATTGGATTTCGAGAGAGACAGAGAGAGAAGAAATGACGGCACTTCAGGTCACACAGCACACAGAGTTGGGGAATTTTGTGCACCTCTTGTGAGCTGATGTGATTTGAAACTGCGATTTTAATCAAATTGGCCTGCTTTCACTGGCACAGGGGAAACTGGTAAAAACGCAAGACGACAATAAAGTTTGTTGAATTTCCTCAACCCAGCCAACCAGTTGGACACGAAGCAGGCAAAGTCATTTCAGCCTATCAACAGTATGGAGACCCCGGTGCAGTGATTCCAAAAGGACATAGAACTGCTCAAGATACGCGGAGTGAAGACACAAGCAAGGGAGAGGAGGCCAAGGGAGAGGAGGCCAAGGGCTCTGGTGATGTTTTATGGGCTGTTTTGGACAAATAAGCATGAAAGAAGGAGGGAATTTTTATTGTTGATTTCTGCTGTGTCTGTGTTGATTATTGACACTCCAGAGAGTTGCTGCAGCATTGTCTGCAGTACTGAAACAGGATGGAGGTACAGATATACAGATGTCATTTAGCCTGCTTGATCTTTGTGGTTCTTAAGAAAATATTTGACCCTAATTCTTAATTTTCCCACATTGTAGAAACCTGCCTAAAGGTACAAGACAGAGTTATGAGGGAAGGAATGCGCTACAAACCGTTCACAGCTGTTTCCATGCATCTTATGCTGCTGATATTGAGTGAACAGAATACTCTGATTAATGAATAAAGTTTATAAATATTATAATAATATTGCTCTGTTTGTGAAGACAGTGTTGTTTAGGTTTGTTTAGTTTGTAACAGCAAGCACCCATGCCGTCTTGTATGTTGCATATGTGTGACTCCGGCTCTCCTCCCTCTCTTCGTCCAGCACTTTTGGTTTTGTTTGTTACTAGAACACTTATTCTAGTATAGTATCTTACCCTCCTGTCTCTCCTGTGTCTTCCAGCCAGTCTCTCAGGTTCTACGAGATGAGGACTGCCCCTCCATGATTGTACCAAGTAGACCATGTAAGGATGAGGCACATCTCTAACATTCAATCTACTGAAAAGTTAAATTCCAAATGCCAATTTTTAAATTTAAAAGTAGGAAATATAACTCATCACTTAAAAAAAGTACACAGTGTTTTTAGGCCACAGTCATTCAACTAACTAGCTAACTAACTAGCAGCCAGCTCTAACATATCAATAAGGTTTTATTTACGTGATGGAAGAGTACACTGCTGGTTAGTTGTTTCAGAGGAGGTAGTAGTCAATATTGAATATTATAGGAGTGTGTGTGTGTGTGTGTGTGTGTGTGTGTGTGTGTGTGTCAGTTCTCCACAGATGTCTACCAGACTTTATCACTTTGAATGGGACCGTGACTGTAGCTAACAGAACCAGCTTTAAGGATGCTCTGGAAATGGCACACAGTGTTACTGAACTCCAGCATGCAGCCAAGTACTGTAACTTCTATTACGTAATATATACATTTATGTCCTTTTCCTGTTTTGACTTGCCCAAACCAAAGCAACATATCTATTTCCTTCAAACCCAGAAGACCACATGGGTGACTTTGTTTTACATGTTTTATAGGTGTGGAATATCTCTACAAGTTTATATTTTAATTTTAACATATGCAAGTCTTGTCAGCAAAAAAGGTCTCATTTTGATTGGCAGGATGTTTCAAGATGTTGGCATTATAAATTTAAACAAACTGAGCCTGTTTAGATCTGGTATTGACATATGTCTTAGGTGATCTGATCACAAGTGGACAGAATAAATAAAATTTAATTCAATTAAATTCAATTTAATTTATAAAGCCTGTCTTCTGACCTAATAGATAGATAATTGAACATCACCTGCATAGCAATGATAGCTCATGGCAGGGTTATCCACTTCCAAATTCAATTTGGCCCTATTTTGAGACAAGAAAAACATTGACCCAAACATTTTCAGTAGCCTGTTAAAAACTTTTTTTTTCTTTTTTAAAGCTATAGGCCATGAATCCTCCATTCTCTACAATGTAAAAGGAGGGCAATTTTTATCTACTGACAGGTTCAAGCTTATACTTGTCTGTATTTAAACCACTTGGCCTGACATATGCAGCATTCATATACTAAACATTGTGGCTACCACAAAAGAAACAAAAGTCGAAGGCTCTCCACATGCATATATAGGTATGTGTGTGTTTTTATAAGACATGACCTGGGAAGAGGCAAAAGAGGCAGACAGGCAGCGGTCACATAAGATGTGGGTTTGAGGTGAGCACTAAGACATTATATTACTCAAACAATGCTTGCATTACAATGTTTGTCAGCAGTATGATGTGAGCTTTATTTAAATTCATTATTAAAGAGTTTGTGTGGGGTGAGAGGGGAAAAAATTGCAGAAATTTGAACAGTAGCACACCTCGATATCACTATCCATTTTCTCTGTCTCTCTTTCAGTTACCTCCTTCACTAAAAGATCCCTGACAAACGGTATTATGCAGCTGGTTATCACCCATGTTCGCTAACACTGGGGTTTTCAGCTACAAGTGGAAGAATTCTTATTTCATTTTATATTATTTGAAAAAGGACCATAAACAAGATTGAACATAAATGTTGCCATTTGATGCATTGTACCAGAGTTAGCTTTAAGCTAATTTACATCTGCAGTCCCTTGGCAAGAAGAGGGTTTTTAACTGCTATGTTACAAGCCACATAACTACAAAACAATAAGTACTGAGATTACATACAACAGTAAAGTGATAGTATAGAAAGGGCATAATATAATTAATGGGCTTAATTTTTATCCACAACAATAACTACTCAAGTCAAGTCAAGTGAATTTTATTTTTAAAGCCCACTATCACAAAACACGGTTTGCCTCGGAGGTCTGTACAGCATACGACATCCCTCTGCCCTTAGACCCCTTACATCACAAGGAAAAACTACCGAAAAACAACCCCTGTAATGTGGGGGAAAAAAAGGAAGAAACCTTAGGAAGAGTGGTAGAGGATGATGAGGGATCCCTCTTCCAGGACGGACAGATGTGCAGTAGATGTCGTAAATAACTATGAATTTCAATTATGACAAAAAGGAAAGAGAAAGAGAGAGGGGAAGAGAGAGGGAGAGAGATTAACAGCAATAATGAAAACAAACGCATGTCATATTACAATAACGACAGGTGTAAAATTACTAAATGCACTCTATGATAATATTGTTGGTGTTGATAAGAGTCTCATGCGTATATTGATAGTGGAGGCACGGCTCATAATAATGGCAGTAGAAAGTTGCATCTAGCACGATCACGGCATCAGTGCAACCAGAACTCACAACACAGGCGTAGCTTCAGACAGGACCACAGCAATGGCAAAACCAAGACCATGATCAGGATGAACCAGGGGTACAAGTATCAGTGCAGCCACAGCACCAGAATGACCAAAGGCAGGGTCACAGCTGGCACAGCTATCATCACGATTAGGCACAGCCAAGATTGCTGCCAAGATTCAGGAAAACTAGGAAACAAGGGAGCAGGACTGCTTCGGAGAGGCAATGGAATTATCATAATGCAGTAAACAGACATGAGCGTTTTCAGATGGAGGGAGCAAGAGAAGGAAAAAGGAGCTCAGTGTATCCTAGAAAGTCCCCCTGCAGATTAAAACTATGTCAGCTGGTCCAGGCAACCTGAGCCAGCTCTAATTATAAGTTTTATCAAAAAGGAAGGTCTTAAGTCTACCCTTAAATGTGGAAATGGTGTCTGCCTCCCTGACCAAAACTGGAAGATGGTTCCGTTAAAGAGGAGTGTGGTAGCTGCAGGCTTTTGCTCCCATCCTACTTTTGGAGACTTTGGGAACCACAAGTAACCCTGCGTTTTCAGAGCGCAGTGATCTTGAGGGTTGATATTCTATAGTTACCAACAGTTTAACAAGCAAAAGTCTGCAGTCTGTGACTGTGTGATAAACAGGCTGTCGCCACTTCCTGTATCTGTCATTTCAAATTAAGAGCCCTTTTAACAAAAAGGCGTTCTGTTACTGGCACGCTGTGTTCCTAAATAATTTTTCCAGTTTGCACATTTCAATCTTTTGGTGCAACTACAAGTTAATTGCTCGCACTGTAGAGCCCTACATTTACAGCACCAAATTGATATATAATGCTGATTTAGATAAGAAAGCTATGTAAAATGGAGATTGAACCATGAGCAGAAATTACAGATTGCTGTGAAAGCATTTAAATATGCTACTGCAGTATCTAACTGTTTTAATTATTATAGCATAATTAACAGTGTGATACTGCAGGATGTTGTGAACTGTTTTCTTGAACATAACAAAAGGGATAATTTGTTACATTATGTTACTTTTATTTTGAAATGCCAGGAAGTTGTGTTATTGACCTTACTGCTAGCTTGATGTTATGAAGTCGAGGTCGACACGAGATATCTGTGTTCAGTTAAGAAAGGTATTTGCTGAGCCAGAATGAACCAGACTGTGAGAAAGTTTAACATACTTAGACAAAGGCATTGAGGATGAAACACAGCGGGATGATCTTGAGGAGGAAATTGCAATCGTTCAGGACAATCAGGACCGCATTCTCAAATGGAAGGCACTTGCCAAGAGGCTCATTCAGAAAGTCTAAGAGTGTTCAGGTGAGCAATGCAAGTTTAAGTTCAATAAGATCACCTGAAAAACAGACTGTTAAACTTCCCAAGCTACTGATAGAAAAATATGACAGAGAAATAAGCTGTTCATAACAATGATGCACTGTGCAAAAGAGAGAAGTTCACTACCTACCTGACTGGAGCAGGAGCTAGAGTTGCAGCAGGACTTACCATGACTGATGAAAATTATGATGCAGCTGTAGAATTATAACAGAAACAGTGCACATATATCAAAGTTACTGAACTTGGTCCCTGTAAAGAAATCATCAGATGTTGGTGCCCTGAGACATCTGTGTGATGAATGTGAGATACAGGTCCGCTGACTGCAATCTCTCAGTGTGAACAGTGGACTCTGCTATGTCCAGTTCTACTGCAGCTCATAGCAGAAGACACACGCAAGGCAGACCCAAGCGGGGAATGGAAGGTGCATGAGCTCATTCAGTTTCTTCAAAATGAAGTCCAAAGCAGAGAAAGAGCTCTTCAGCTTACAAGGCCAGGTAACAAACAATGGGAGCTTCCACCCAATAACAGATTCAACAGCAAACCAGCACTCCTCTGTGAAAACAAAGCAAAGAAATTGAATGTGCCCTCAGCAGCCCAGTACACACAGCAAGCAATGCTTCCCAAACTTGTGTATATAGTAGCAGTGCTAACCACAAGCCAGAACTGTCCAGACATATCAGTGACTGCTTGCAAGGAGAAACTGAGTAAACTAGGACAATGTTTTGTCTGCCTTGGCTCAAAGCACATAGCGAAATTCTGTGATATTAAAGGTGTTTCATTTGGCCTTTGTAATCACAGACATCACCAGTCAGTCTTTGATCAAAGTGAAGCTAAGCCAGATATTGACTGTAGCAGTACAGATGCTGCACTGTCCACAGTAAAACTGACAGCTAATGTCCAGAACACAATGCTGTTACGGCACAGATGTCAATGACTGTCAAGGCACAGATAGAGAGTCCAACTGGGAGAAAAATCATACGCTGTTTGTTGGATAGAGGCAGCCAGAGAAGCTTCATTCATGTGAATGTAGTTAAAGCCTTAAAACTATCCATAATAGGATAAGAAACACTGAAACTCCACACGAGTCTACAACCCCTACAATCTACAATCCAGATCAAAGAGTTGAAATCAAAATAGTGGAGACACCTCAGGTGTGCACAGCTGTGGTTAAAGTACCAGGTGAACCCATTCAGGACAAACTAAAAAGAAAGGGTCTGCAGCATGCAGATTTTCTTGGCCAGGGCCATGATGATCCAGAGCTGTTGTTGTTGATCGGAGCAGACTATTACTGGCAAGTAGTTTCTGGCAAGATCCTGAAAATTACAGAATCGCTTGTAGCAATAGAAAGCAGCTTTGGATGGACATTACAATGGCCAGTTACTACCTCCAGTGTAACCAAAGCCACTTGTATGCACATTGGTTTAAAGGAGGACACCCAAATCTCCAACCAGCTGCACACCTTTTGGGAGGTTGAGTCACTGGGCGTTGTTCATGAGAAAACCCAGAGCCCAGAGGAAAAAGATGCTCTTCAGAACTTTAAAAAAACTCTGACACGCAAGGAAGGCTGCTACCAGGTTGATTTGCCATGTCAAACCAGATCTCCCAGACGACATCAGAGTTACAAAAAAGAATTTTTAAAGCCTGAAAAAGAGACTGAAAAATGATCCAACCTTGTACATCAGGTACAATGATGTCATTCAGGATTACCTGCAGCAGGGGATCTGTGAGCATGTGCCAGAAAACACTTCAACGGAAGAAAAATCAGAGTCTGTGAAATATAACAGTCCAAATCACGCTGTTTTAAGGTAACAACTAAATTGAGAGTGGTGTTTGATGCATCATCACGCAGGGAGGGTTGCCCATCCTTAAATGACTGTTTACATTACTGGTCCAAATCTGAATCCAAATCTCTTAGATGTGCTAATCGAAGTCAGACTCCATCAGATAGCATTCACTGCAGATATCACCAAAGCCTTCCTTCCGATAGCAATAGCAGAAAAAGACAAGGATGCTCTGAGTTTCCTGTGGCTGCATAGACCTCCAGCAAAAGACTGTAAAGATGAGTTGTGCATCATGAGAATGAACAGGGTAGTGTTTGGGGTGTCACCCTGCCCATTCATATTAGCTGCAACAATTAGAGAACATATCAAGCAGTATGAAACAGAGCATCCAAAGGTAGTAGAGACTTTAAGAGACTCTCTCTACGTGGATGATTTCATCTCCAGTTCATATGATGTAGAAGAAGCCTTTTCAGTTACCACAACAGCTAGGGAGATTCTATCATATGCTGTCATGAACCTATGCAAGTGGGTTACAAATTCATCATATCTGAGAGTCAGGTGGACAAAAAATGGAGCAGAGCATGCACAAGCACCAGACACCTCTGAAAATATGGTGAAGGTGCTGGGATTAGAATGGAGATTAGACAAGGATTACTTGTGTTCAATCTAAAGGGATTAATGGATATCATAAAGAACAAAGACAACACAAAGAGAAATGTTCTACAAACCTCAGCTTGCATCCTCACTCCATTCACCATACAATACCATAAACAAATGAATAATTTCATATTGTGGTAACTAAAACAGAGATTATACATTATTTACATTAAATGTTAATTGATTTGCTTCTACAATTACTTGGCATTAAATATTTACTAGACAGGAAATGCTCTTATTCTGAAAATACTGAAAGTGTGCTCAGTGAAGCAATGTGTTTACTCCAATAAATGAACAGTGAGGTTCAAAATGAAAGACACTGGCTCTGTCATCAGTAAGAAGCTTCAATTACGCAACACAGACAAACTTGCATTTGGTTCTGACAACATTCTAATAAACTGAAATCACTTGTAACAGAATGTGTGTTTCTGTGACATCCTGTACAGACTGAAGGCTGCTGGAAACTGTCCAACTTTACCGCAGCTTTTTGTCAACATCCCCTTTCTGTTGCCACCTGATCTTGTCCAATTTTGAGACCAAGTACAGTTCATTGTGAAGGGAAGATGACAGAGGCAGAACTAGATGAATTTGAAAAAGGGAGCAGGAAGGCATCAAGGAGGAGAAAGCAGAAAAGCAAATACATTTCAAGTTACAGTGAAGAAAGTTGGAAAGAAAGACAAATCCCCTTGCCCTTGAATAAAAGTTCACTGGTAGTAAAGACATAGCTTGCGTTCTGTGGGACAAACATGAAGTCCCAAGTGTGATTACATTGGCTGAGTCAGTCTAATTGATGTAAAAAGTAGATTGATCAATGCTGGATGTGTGTCGGGCAAAACAGCTGAAGAAGGCACTGAAATAACTGGGTTAGCTGGATGCCAAGTGTCATGTTTTCTACTAAATAGTAGAACTCCAACCTTTGTTGATGAAGACCTGCGAATGATCAATGTAAGCAGATTCAAGGATGTAAGAGCAATGCAAGAGTTGTTATCAGTCATCGAATGTTGTAAGATAATTGAGGGAGAAAGGCATGAAACATCTGTTATGTGCATTTTGACTTAAATAAGTTCATTAATGGGCCTGACTCCCCAACAAGGACTATGTCTTCAGTGCAGGACATGGTGGTTTTTTTTGGTGACACCACACTTTCACTTTTTTTACTTATTTATTTAAAATGCATCAGATCGCCGTGTGGAAGCAGATGTGTTGGATTCTGCTTACAATGATATCTCCAGCAGTACGGACAACACTACTAAAGTGACTAGTAAGAATGACTGGAGAATGTGGATAATTGTGCGCAGAGCCTTTGACATTCAAGTGTAAGTTACATATGCAGTAATGAAATCTGAAGTGGTCAGGTTTAGACGCATGACAGGCACAGATGTGAATCTGCAATATCTTTCAGCTGTCCACTTGTGTTCTGATCACCAAAACACATAAATACCACATGAAAACAGCCTCTTAGATTTGTCATGATTAAAACTTAATTGTACAAGGTGCCAGATATGTTGGTAAAAAGTAGTTCATGAAGACCTGGAATGCATGTTTATATCCAAGTTTTTGCATCTAGCTGATGTACATGGATTCTAAAAACTTCCCATTCCTCTAATTTTCTCTTTCTTCTCTTTGCAGGGGTATAACAGGACTAGTGGACACTAAGGATCTGGGCATAAAGATAGTGGAGGATTATGCCAAGTCATGGGCATGGATACTCATGTAACTATGCATGTGTAACACACACAGAAAAACCACAGCATCTACACTTAAGACATTTAGTTTTCAACACTCACTTGTCAGAGCTTAATCAAGATTTATACTCATAACACCATCATTACTGGTACTGATAACACTCTCTGCTTATGTCTTTGTCTATTGTGTCAGTTTACTGTGCAGCCAATCAACTGACGTTTCAATTCCAAACAACAACATGAATGTGTGGTTTGCATCAGTAGGTTCTATAGCTCTGCTATGATGTAAACAGTAGATAACAAATAAAAACTAAATCATAGAGAGATCAGTGCAAAATATAAAGGCATTGTATTGACCATACATAGTATCCAAATGGGGTTTGTTCCAGGTAAATGTTTTATTTTAATAAAGTTTCAGCATTTCTAAATCCAAGTGAAACTATGTTAGTGTTTAAAATATAAATCAAACAATCTTATGTACGTATGAACACAATTTTTTTTTTGTCATTCCTCACTGTGACAAGAAAACTGAATGATGGTGTGTTCCAATCGAAAGGGAAGCAAATTTTTACTTTATGTTATTCATGCATACATGGCCGATAGAGCTTTTAATGCCAATTTGCATTTGGTTAATATTTGTAGCTGTGCTAATGTTTGTGCTAACTAACTGAGGAAGACAGCTAATTGCCTACTTGGTTTGCAGTAAAGTACAACCAATAGCTTTAATAAAGTGATGTGAATACTGAAAACATGGAGGCTTAGTGCTCTGATCAGCGTAAACAGGCAAGTGTGTATGTTTTTACACTGTAATGGCAGCGTATTAGGACTTCACTTTTGTTGTTTATATTCCACAATAAAAGACCAACTTACATTACAACTTATATAGTTGCTCAACAAAATAGCTTACACAAGTCAAAAATACATATTTTCAGAACTTACCATGTAGTCCTATGGCTTTGCTCAAGAATCTCTGAGCCCTCTCTCTTTGTGATTGCTCCATCTCTGTAACAACAATCATGGCTTTCTGTTTGAACACACCATAAGATGATGTAGCATGTGGAGGCAATTGAAAGTTTCATAAGCTAAAAAAGTATAACATCATAATGCTGATGTTCAAGTTACAATGACATACAAAAGCTTTTTTGGACACTCAGTTTTTAACCTTTATCTGTGCATGTGTGACAGAGGTCTGCTGATATCCTTGGCTGTTAGTCTGGTCTTCATCCTGCTGCTAAGGTTTACAGCTGGGTTGCTGCTGTGGACTACCATCATCACTATCGTACTGCTGTTGGCATATGGTATGTCATCAGGACTTTACATTGTTTCTACTAGAATTGTATCATTCTAATGTATTGAGATTATGTGATCAGTCGGGCCCTGTGCCAGTAAAAGCAGAGATCTGGCGTGAAAAGGACAACATTGGAACTCATCTTATGTCATGAATTGATCAAAGAAACAATTAAATAAGTTGTGAAAACTTTCTGACAACACTCTATGTCTGTATGCATGTGCAGGTATGTGGTACTGTTCCATGGAACTGTCTCAGCTGAGGCACAGACCAGGCTCTGATGTTGCCATTGTGGAAGTTGGCCTGCAGACGGACCTTCAGGTCTACCTTCAGCTCACACAGACATGGATCATACTATGTAAGTCTGCCTGCTGTTGAGAGGTCACAGGAAATCATTAGAGTAAAAATTGAATTTCTGGATATTAAGTGCCAGTGAGGATCTCTGAAAGGGCTTGTAAATTTTTAGCTTAAAAGTCAAGTTAAGAGCAACATACTGATTGTATGTGCTCTCTCTGTGATGGACAGTGCACATTTTGTTAAGTACTGCATTTCTAACAGTCCTACTAATGTTACTTACCCTTCTATGCATTTACAATTCAAACCAGGTGTTGGATAGTACCTACTTGAGGGGAGCTATGGCTATTTTATAATTCCTATATGTTATTTCCATGGTCTAAAACAGGAAGTTAGCCAGAATCTTGCTCTGGAATTTAGCCTTCCTAAGTTTCAGTAGGAAGTAGAGCCTTTTCTGTACATTTTTAACCTGGGTGGTGCAGACAGGGGTGTGTGTCTTTGCCTCCTTCTTTCTAAAATCAACAATCAGCTTCTTGGTTTTATTGACTTTGAGTGGTAGGTCTGTGCACACTCTACAAGGTTGTTGATTTCCTCTCAGTATGAACTCTCATTGTTGTTTGTAATACAATCAGTGTGAACAGGAGGGGCACACAGCTCCGGGGGGGCTTCAGTGTTGAGCACTAATGTAAAGCAGGTGAGACTGCCAATCCTAACTCTCTGAGGTCTGCATGAGTGTTATGTTTTCCAATCCAGCTTCATGGGAGAGATTGTGTTGAATGCTGAGCTAAAGTCAACAAACAGCATCCTGATGTAGAGTAGCTCATATTCAGAAAATTTTGCAAACTTTTCTAGGCTATGGATATAACACATAGAAATACCTCATTTATGTGGTGCTCCCTTTTAAGACTGTCAAAACAAAAATGCTGAAATAGACAGGGAATGTTTGTCATTCCATTTCCTATAATGAGTTTCAAAACAGTAATATTTGGATGATTTAGAGAAAAAGCAAAAAATGTAACAAATGTAACAATGCACCTACATTGGCTCTTAAAATATAAAGGGCATAACTGTCATTTTTGTGTTTGCCAGTGGTGTCTCTGGGAGTGACAGAAGTTTCCATCTTTTTGACATTGATCTTCTTAAGGAAAAGAGTGCGAGTGGCTATCACCCTGCTCAGAGAGGCCAGCAAGTATGAATAGTAAACAGCACAGATGTATCACAAAGTCAGATTTGTAAATGTATGTCAAAATTTGTAGTTGAAAAAAAAAAACATTGAATGATGATAGTTGCTCTCCTGACCATATGGTTTCTCTTTTGTTTCAGAGCAATCGGTGACATCATGTCCACACTATTCTTTCCAGTCATTACCTTTCTCCTGCTGACTGTTTGCATCTCTTACTGGGCAGTTACTGCTGTGTATCCTTTAAAGTGATTTCAAGAAACAACAGGAAGAATGGAAAGAGTGACATATTTAGATGTTTCTCATAGCTCAGAGCTGGAAAGGTTCATTTTAAGAAGTCTTGAACGTGTTTAAATGTCTTTGTGAAACTCTTTTGCATTCAGATGATATGAAATGGATTTTTCAGTTTCATTAGTTTTCTAAGCAGCTTGTTGTCTCAGCACATGTATCTTTAACTATCACTGTTAAATCAGTTATCTGGCATCCTCAGGTGAAGCTGTCTACAAAGTGAGGTCTCCAAATATTAGCTGCCCCTATGCCAACAGTACTTGCAACCCTAAGGTACACTTTTTTTTAAGAATGTCATCTCTTTAGCTTTCTGCTCTTTGTATTTATGAAGCTATTATGTAGCAGTGAGTATGCTGACAAGGATGTTAGAGTTGCAGTTAGAATTGCATTTTCCCACATTTACCAAAGGTCTGCAATGGATTTGCAGCTAAAAACTGTAATCTGGCTCCTTCAGTATGTGGTTTATGGTCTGCTGCTGGGCTTATTTTACATCTTCAGTCTGCTAAATGCTGTGACACAGTCTTCCTGACAGCAAGTTGTGCTATGCATAGTTAATATCCACCGAAGTTATGTGCTCACCTACTGAGGAATCATGGAACACTCTGAGTTTGTAAAAGGACTGCAGATATTTAGATGTCATTCCATTCTAGATTGAGATCTCAGATGTTATTCCTGGAATCTGTTAGTAACTGTCTAAGTTTGGGGGTTACAGCCCGAGTGCTCCCATCACCACTGGTACCACTGGATCTGGAAGTCCCACAGGATCTTAGCTCTATTATTCTTCATCACCTTTGGGGGTGTCCCCCAGTTTGGAGCTTGGGACTTCCAGCCCAAACTCAGCACAGATGTTCCTGTACACGATGCCAGCCACTTGGTTATGACGCTCCATGTACGTGTGCCTGCCTGCATCCCACACCCTGCTACTATGTGCTGGATTGTCTCAGGGGCATCTTTGCACAGCCTTCACCTGGGGTCCTGCCTGGTGTGGTGAACTCTGACCTCTATTGCTCTTGTGCTGCCATGATCAGAGTTTTTGTGCTGTCCTTCAGATCAGCCTTTTCCAGCCATTGTTAGGATTTCTCCATATCAGCCACTTCTTCTATGTGTCGTGGTACAAGCATGCAGGGGCCTGTCCTTCCATGAGAGCTCCTCATCATCATTATCATCATCATCGGGCTTCTGCTGCCTGAGACATTCTTTGTCACTTTGAATCTTTGCACCTTTATTGCGCATGTGTCGGTGTCTGCTCCTGCCCATTGTTCTGTGCTAGCTATGGCACTTTAAACTGACTTTTACTTGTCTCTTTTAACTGGTTGACGGGTTTTACACATAGGGCGCCTAATTTTAATGAATTTCAGTCTCCTGTACTGCCACTGACAGCGTGGGAATTTTCCACAACCGGCTGTCAACCTTCTGACAGCGTGAGAATATTCCCAACACCAGCCTTCATCAGCCGACACACCACAGCCTGGTTAAGACTGTCAACATGGAGAAAGGAGGAAGAGGAACCGCTGGTCTGGACCGAAGGAGGAGGAAGGAGGAAGAGGACTCACAAGGTGAGGCTTAGCTAACCACCAAAATGCAGAGCGTGCCCTGCGAGGAGGAAACCTTGCTTATCAATGCAAATAAACAGATCGCTGACCTGAAGGAAGACATCCAACGGCTGACTGAGGGGCTGAGGCAGAGAGACTCACTGCTGTCGAGTTTCATGGAGGTGGCCGCTCGGCAGTCTAAACAGATATCTTCCCTTGCGGCAGCCCACCAGGACCCTGCTGTCTGGGATCCCGCTGCAGGCCCATGGTCATTCTCCTGCTCACCACTGAACCACCAGTCTTCCTGGGCCAAGGTGGTTGTCCGCGGCCGCAACAACAGCTCACTCATGTCAGCCTCACCCCCTCGGCTAGGCCTCTCCAAACCCTATGCTGCCCTTTCTGACAACTCTACGGCCTGTTTGGCACTAGCTGCCACAGTCCCTTCTCTTAAAGCAGTGCCCACGGATCCAACTGCCTTCCAACCGCTCATGGGTGACCAAATGGTGAGGCTGGCTGCACCTCCAGTATGCCACAACGACAACCTTCATTGCGGCCTTCAGCCTCCTTGGCAACCTCCTCCACATGTAGGAGGATCCTGAAGGAGGCCGTGCTCTGGCACTCCAGAGGTCTGCCTCGGCCTGTGTGGGATTCCCCCCACCTCAGCGATACAGCGGTTTTGCCTCAGCTCCCGCCTCACTGGACATCAAAGGAGGATCCCAACCGTCCTTCCAGCTGTCATCACCCCCACCCCCCGCCCCCCCCGCCCTTTTTTACAGCTTACTGAGTCAAAATCAGTGATCAGTGACTCAATGTCATGCTTACTCTTAATGTACAGGTTGATGTCAACCATTCAGAGGAGATGGCAGATGATTGTTTCATTTTGGAACCAGTATCTATAGCCACTCTTAATAATGAATTCTTGATAAATGCTGTTAGTATCCTGTTGATTTTGTACAGTTACAGGTACTCCAGATCCATGTGGCATCGAGTCATGTTGTGCAGAGGCAGGTTATTGGCTGTAGTTGGCCGGTCACAGCATATCCGTTATTGGAAGCAAGCTGCATGCATTAATGTGTAAGATATGTAACCCAGACATATTATAAAAGTTGGTGTGTTACATGCAGTGAAAGGACCAGGATGAGGCTGGGTACCGAACAATAGTAAAAGCGTAACAACTAAACATTTGTGTGAGATCTTTGTAAGGGAGAGGTAACTGCAAGAGTTAATATTGTTGCATTTGGCACCTGTGGATATCATTTTAGCAGACAGATCAGGAGAGCAGCAGATATCCAGAACCTACAGGCAGTACAGTCGGCTAGGAAAGTCAGATCGAGCAATATTCTCATGCAGAAACGGTCCAGAAAAGTCACTTTCCAGTGAGGATGTTGCATGACTTGTGGTTACCAGACATGGATAAGCAGTGTCCAAATTGCCAACAGTATAGCCACTGAGCCTCCGTGCTGTAACCATCCCTTGCATTATGTCTCTGTCAGCCAATGTTATAATACTTGTTTTCATATTTTTCTGTAAATAAAAGAAATAAAATAAAATCAGGCTGATTAGGAGAGAGGTGAGTGAGGAGAGGCTGCAGAGGAGCAGACGTGACAGAACCCCCCCTCAAGGGATGGCCCCCGACATCCCAAAAGGAGAGAGAGGAAAAAAAAAACAAACTCAAAAAACAAAACCACCACCAAGGTACTGGAGACCCCTCCCACGGCGTCGAGACCGAATCAGGCGTGGAACTGTGTACGCTGGGGACCCGTCGACCAGGCGAGGAGGAGGAGGAGGTGGCACCAAAGTGGACAGCGGGCTTTCGTGCACTGGCTTGAGCTTGGACACGTGGAAGGTGGGATGGATCTGCATGGTGCGGGGAAGCCGGAGACAGACTGCAGTATGGCTGATGGCCGTTCCCCATTAGAATGGGGAATGGACGTGAGTGCCAACTTTCGGGAGTCGACTCGGAGCGGAAGATCTTGGGTCGAAAGCCAGACCTTCTGGCCCACTTGATAGTCTGGAGCCGGGGATCACCGATAGTTGGCAGCAGAGGCATACCACTGGACAGAGCGTTGGAGGGCGGCACACGCTCGAACCCAGGTTGAAGGTCTGGATGGAGGGGCAGGCAGACTCTCTCTCCAAAGAGGGAAACAGGGGTGGCTGGTAACCGTAGGCACACTGGAAGGGAGAGATTCCAGTGGCAGAGCTGGGCAGAGTGTTGTGGGCATACTCGATCCAGGGGAGCTGCTGAGACCAGGAGGAGGGATCCTGTGAGGCCACACACCGAAGGGCCGTCTCCAGGCTCTGATTGGCCCTCTCCGTCTGACCATTGGACTGGGGTGGTAGCCTGAGGACAGACTGGTAGAAGCCCGCAGAAGACGGCAGAACTCCCTCCAAAAGGCCGAGGAGAACTGGGGTTCCCGGTCCGAAACCACATCCACTGGGATGCCATGGAGTCGTAAAACATGGAGGAGCACAAGCTGGGCCGTGTCCTTGGCTGAAGGTAATTTGGGGAGCAGGATGAAGTGGACCATTTTACTGAATCTTTCAACAACGGTGAGGATGGTGGTGTGGCCGTGAGAGGGGGGCAGACCGGTGACAAAGTCCAGGGCAATGTGGGACCAAGGATGGTGCGGAATGGGAAGGGGCTGGGGGAGACCCGCCGGGGCCTGGTGGGAGCTCTTGTGTTGATTGCAGACTTGACAGGCTTTCACAAAGTCTCGAGTTTCCTCCTCCATAGAGGCCCACCAGAACCGCCGACGGATAATGTCCAGTGTGTGTTTGATGCCAGAGTGACAGGCGAAGCGGGAGGCGTGGGACCACTGGATGACCTCCGACCGCAGGGTTTCAGGGACGACAGACGGTCGGAGGGGCAGGAACTGGGACCCGGCTGGGCCTCGGCGGCTGACTTCACCCTCTCCTCGATGTCCCAGGTTACAGAGCCGACGACACATGGGGACGGAAGAATGGGTGCAGGACCACCGGTGTGTTCTTCCTCCCTCTGGAATTGACGGGACAGAGCGTCGGGCTTGATGTTGCGGGAGCCTCGGCGGTAGGAGAGTGTGAAGTGGAAAGGGGTGAAGAACTAAGCCCAGCGGGCCTGACAGGAGGTTTTTGTGGTCTGTCCACACCAGGAAGGGTTCCTTGGCTCCCTCCAGCCAGTGACGCCACTCCTTCAAGGCCTCCTTCACCACCAGCAGTTCGCGGTTCCTAATGTCATAGTTGCTCTTGGCAGGGGACAGGCGGCGGGAGAAGAAGGCACAGGGATGGAGCTTTTGGTCCGATGCGGCCCGTTGAGAAAGGACAGCTCCAATCCCTGTGTCCGAGGCGTCCACCTCCACCACGAACTGCCGGTCCGGGTCAGGAGTCTGGAGGGTGGGGGCAGAAGTGAACTGGTCTTTGAGGTTCTGGAACGCCTACCTTACTGCAGGAGACCACCGGAACGGGACCTTAGAGCTGGTAAGGGCAGTGAGGGGAGCTGCCACCGAACTGTAATTTCTGATGAAACGTCGGTAGAAGTTGGTGAAGCCCAGGAATTGCTGTAACTGCTTGCGGGTGTCAGGAACAGGCCAGGAACCAACAGCAGAGACCTTGGCAGGGTCCATTTGCAGACTGCCCTCACCCACTATGAATCCCAGAAATGGCACTAAGGAGACGTGGAATTCACATTTTTTAGCCTTTACAAAGAGTGAGTTTTCGAGGAAGCGCTGCAGGACAGACTGGGCGTGACCAACATGTTCTTCATGGGACTGGGAAAAGATCAGGATGTCATCCAGGTAAACAAACACAAATTTATTGAGCATGTCCCTCAGTACATCGTTTATGAGAGCTTGGAAGACGGCAGGGGCGTTGGTCATGCCAATGGGCATGACCAGATACTCATAGTGTTCGGTGGGGGTGTTGAATGCCATCCTCCACTCGTCTCCCTCTCGAATGTGGACCAGGTGGTAAGCGTTGTGAAGGTCTAGTTTGGTGAATATGGTAGCCCCCTGAAGGGGTTCAAAGGCAGAGGACAACAGAGGCAGAGAGCCACAGCCGCGCTTGTCCGGTTAGGTGGTTTATGGTGAAGGCCACCCTTGCCTGTTCCGAGGCGAATGTGTGCGGCTGCAGGGAGAACAAAAGGGAGCAGTTTGTAAGGAACAGGCCACATGTCTCTGGATCCCCGTCATAGCGTTCGAGGGTGCCCACCTGGGGCTCAGGAGCATCAGCAGGGAGAAGTGGAGCGGGAGCTGGAGCAGGTGGAGGGATCACTGGTCTGCCGATCTGGATCGCCAATTGCTGGAGTTGGAGTGAGAGAGCGTCAAGGGACCGCTCGTGTCTCAGCCGCCATCTTGGCTTCAGCAGCGGCAGCAGAAAGGAGCTCCTCGTGCTGCCTGAGGACTCCCTCCAACCTGGCGATCGAGTGGAGACGGTGTGTGTGCTGGGTCCATGACTGGCCAGATTGTACTGTCAGGGCTAGTGGTTGGACCCAAAAGCAACACAGGGACTGGACAGAGTCTTTCAGAGGCTTTATTACCAAAAGTGAGCAAAATCACAGTCTCTACAACGTCAAAAGGAATGCAAGTCCACTTTGGCGATCCGCTGAGTCGAACCTTTGAGCTGGCCGAACCGATGACGTGGTTCGGGCGGGGAACTCACCGGAAGAGCAGAATAGGTGAGTCGAGTAGAGCAGTGGAATCTACCCCAACGATGGCGGATCTCACCGGAGAGCAGGCTCGCTTAATTCCTTCCCGTCTCAGGGAGCAGGAGGGAGGAAGGCACAGATCACACTCAGTGTCGGGAATCGGAAGGCAGGTCGGATCACCGGGGCAGAGTCGAAGCAGGTTAGTCAGGGACGGACAGAGTTGGCAACAGGCAGGCAGGCAGGCAGGAACGGAATGCTGGAAAGTCTCTCATCACAAAGAACAATCTGGCACTGAGGGTGAGACACAGGGCAGGTTATATAGGCGGAGACAGGAAATGAGCAACAGGTGGAGGTGGGTGGTTACTGCTGACAAGGGTACAGCCAGGCAGAGGGAGAGAGAGAGGTAAGCACTGCAGGTGGAAGAAATCAGGCTGATTAGGAGAGAGGTGTGTGAGGAGAGGCTGCAGAGGAGCAGACATGACAAACAAAACACACACATACAAATAAACACACACAAACTATCACTTAACTCATAGCATGTTCTTACCAAGATGCAATTTATCAACAAACCTCATGGCTTCTCTTAAATTACCGTTTACACTCAATAAAAATTCTATGGACTATAATGTATTTTTATTATATTGTACCGTGAATCAGTGAAAACTGTTCTGTTATTTTGTCATATTGTGGATACTAGAGCAAATGTGGCGCAGATGAGTTTTATATGTAATGGCCCTGTTACTTATGTTATTCATGAATGCACTTAATTTTGCATGTTTACAGACACCCCCATTCAATTTCAAGCATTTCTATTTTGAGTATTAAAGGCAACAGATCACCTGTGGGTATATAAGCTGTGGGCTTTCACTGCAAACTTCAGTTGGCAGTTAGCGCTTGATACCAATAATGCCACTGAAGACCAGCCAACTCACTTTGCCAACTCACAGCTCACCTTTTATCCTTTCAGTCATTCTTTCAAATGTCACCTGAGCAATTATAGATGTTATTACTTTTACATGTCTATGTTACTATGTTCAAAGTATTGTCCTTTGTTACAATGTTTAAGTAAATGACAGTGCATGGAACTATAAATTAGTGGAAACAACATTTAAAGTAATTTAGCTCTCCAGGGATTTAAGCTTTTATTTTTCTGCTTTTTCATTTCATCACATGTTGCAAAACATTGGCTGAGCTCCTATGTGGTAGGGCTATTGCAGTTGTAATTGGTTTTGATAAAAAAGGCAAATTATAAACAATTTTATGTTTTTGTTGTTGTTATTGTTTTGAAGAATAGGCTAAACTAACTCAGCTGCCACGTGTCGCTCTTGGTACAGTATACATTCAGATACTGGGTAGAAGGAATATAAACATGTTGTGATCAAGCTATATTGTAATTATGAATGACATTCATTGGCCCCATGCAGCAACATTCTCTTAAATTTCTCTCATATATTCTCTCAATTTTCTGCTAAGAGAAAATATATGAGAAGTCAACTCAAGATGCATCAAACATTCTTAACCATCCAAATCTGATCTGACTAGATTTGCTCAATGATGAATCCCATTGATCATAAGTAATCTGTTAGCAAAGGTAATGCCCCCAAACACGATATAAGGCCAGGTTTAGTGACGTGTGCAACGACTCTGACACATGAACAAGACTTGAGACATGACACTAAAAAAGGCTGTAAGAAGAACTCCTACAGTAGTGAAACTGACATAGGCTTACTGTTGAATAAACTTAAAAGGAGTAAATTTGAGTGTTAGTACTGGTGAAAAATCTACAGGAAAAACAAAAACCAGCAATAACAAAACATTTGCTGTGTCAGCATCAGAAGTATTCAGATTCTTTAGTTAGACAAAGCCTAAGTAAAAAGTACAAATACCACACTGTAAAAGGTATTAAATGTAAAGGTAAGCATGCAAAAAAAGTTTAAAGAAATTAGATAAATCAAAAGAATTAAAATAATTTAAAGGAAAAGCAACAAGTTCTTCTACATAAATATGTGAAGCTGAAACCATGGCATGATTTTTTGCATGAAAAATGACCGACACTATTATAAAAAACACTGCAAAGTAATTATCTGATTAATCAACATTTCTTTTAGCTGAACTTGTATATTTTTGTATGGTTTGTGTGCAAAAATTTGTAAAGTGTTTAGCAAAATCAATTATCAATAATACAAAACTAAACAATCCAATATTTCCAATAAAACTTAGACTCCTTAGACTTGTATTTAAGTATAGTCCTTGAGTAAATGTACTTGTATGTTACATTCCAGCTCTTGGATTAATGCACCAAGTATAGTATTTTTCTTTAGCCCTGAAATTCAGTAATCCAGTCATGATTGTTATCTTACAGGACATATTATGCACATTTTCAGTATCTTGAATATTGATCTCGAACTCTAGTGGAGCAGCGTTGTATCATTCACTATCCAGAAAAAACTCCAGATCTTCAGAAAACTGTACTGAAATCCTCAGCCCTGTTTTCAGCAGAGCTCTGAGACTGTTGTTTTCAGCTTCCTTCTCCTCCCGCTCCATACTTGCCTCCCTCCTAGCCCATTTTGCTGATTGGTCGGCTTGCCGAAGCCACCCGAGAAGAGGCATCTGTCGATGCAGAAGTTCGGGTTGCAAACAGTAAAAAGACAAACTCACGTACCCTGTGTTCTAATACCCATACTACCATACTATTTCAAGAAAAGATTTATATGTCCTAGTACGAAGTATGTGAAATGCAGATTGCCAGAAATACCAGGATGTCCTACTACATCCGGCCGCATTTTGCAGTGTGCAAGCCAGCATGCTTTTCTAGCTATTCTGACCCACAATCCTCTGCACAGCTGATGATACGTCACATACGTCACAGTGTGTTGTGCGAATACAAACCAAGCCGAGAGAGCACAAACATCTGACAGCTTACTGACGGATGACATTTGGTTAGATGGAACGACAGACACCACAATGACAGATGGCAGGGCATTCAAGTGTAAGTACTAATAATGTTTTGCGACTCGTGTGTACAATTAATATGTTAATATACTATCACTGCACGAAGCTAAATGGATAAATGAGGAAAAAAATGTCAACAAGTATTTGAACGAATGTTCCCTTAAAATGGCTTAGTGTGTTTCAATTGTATGGATACTGCATGCAACAGTATGTACTTTGTAAGGGCAGCTGCAGTACGTACTAAAAGTATAAAGAAAAAGTATGAGATTCGGAACGCAGCAGTAGTCTGTTGTTGTTATTCGGACATGGCGACCTTTGAGACACAGCCTTACATGTAAGATCCAGAATACGGTCTGGATGATGAAAGTTTACAGCGCGAACCTCCGCAACAGACTTCTGCAAACCATCTTTGCATGGTGAGTAAACAATTATCAGAGCCACTGTTGAATCATATGGTGGATTTTTTCTTTTACTCACGCTCCGCTTTTACTTAGTTTCTAATACACTTCCTTGTTAGTAGGTGCACATGTGGAAAATGGGTTAAGATGCCCAGTGAAGAGGAAAAGAAATACCAATGGTAAAGTTGCTGATAAAATGTTTCCTCTGCTGTTTAACAAACAACTATAAACTGTTTCTGCACCACCGCTGGTTATCATGCAGGAGTGCACTGAATGCCTGCTGAAGCAGACTTATTTGTGAGAATGCATAAGCTACATTTACAGAGAAAAGTGTCATTTCACAGACGCCTGGTTTGTTGCTTGCACATAACAACTCTGTTATATAAACTGCAGGAGATTACTTTTTACTTGAAAATGTTTGTTGTAAAGACAGTATAATCTTTCCCACACAATCTTGGTGGGATTTCTATAGAATTATCTATGACAGAAAGTATTCTGAAATCTTTTTGATCACTATAAACCTCTTATAAACTATATTCATTTTAAGAGGTAATTTAAGTCTGGGTAAAGTGAATTCAGAAATTTGTTTCAAAACACATTCTAAAAATTGAAAATTGATTGTTGAAAACAGATTACAAAGACCCTTTACCATATAGTCCTGAATTGCCTGAATTGCGGAGTTAGAGGGTTTACTGTTTTTTCACCATTTTCCTGTTTGAAGATTTTTTGGGTGGGCCTAAATCATAGCTTGACGATGCAATGGAGCTATATTTAGCATAACCCCGCCCCTGACAATGAATACTGTATGAAAGTGAGAAGCATCATTAGCATAGTCCCCCAACTGGGCGTGACCTCTGCTCCTCCAGTGGACACACCCCCAGGATTTCATAACAGAGAATACTGTACATTTTTTCATAATTTTGAGACCCTCTTTTACATATTTTTTTGGTTATTCAAATTTGGTCAGGTGTTTAATAACATCTTTCTGTGATGTGACAAACTCAGAACACATTTTAATTATCACTTTACCCAGACTTTAATATCTGGTAGTTTAGAGAACATGTATTTGTCTTTTGCCAATAGTATAATTATTACTCCTGTTAAACAAAATAGTGAGAAATTATCTATGTTCATTCTTGACTAAATCTGTTCATTTCAAAAATTGTTTTTCTTTTTTCCACACTAGGTTGTATAAGGAATGAATCGAGAGCAAAGTCCTCCATCATGCATGACTTATCATCCTAGCCTCAAACCAAACTGAATGCCCACAAAACATCCACAGCATCCACAGAGCAGACTGTGGATGTATGAGAAGAGAGGAAGAGTAAGTTTTTCTTCTTGTTATAAAAGCTGTGTGTTACTACATGGAATACTTTTATTTTATCTCCATCTGTACAAACACATGATCGTGAAGGAACGTGAAGACGTGAAGAAAATCACATCAGTCAGGAAAAATAAAGAATTTTATTTTCAATATAATGTGCACTGTATCCATAAGAACAATTGAAAAGAAAAAAATACAAATAAATATCATTAATAGTTTTGTTCTTTTGAACTTCACAAGCAGTGTTAAGCAAGTAACTTCAAAATACAATGCAGTACATATTACTAGTAACTGTCATTTTACAGGGAAGTTTCTTTACAATATTACTTTCTGTGCAGTGTAATGCAGAATACTACTTTTGCATTACTTTCACCCAAAAAACTGAAAAAGTCCAACAAGGTGTTAAAAATGTCAAAGGGTCGAAAAATGCTAAGAAAATATCAACACTTGCTATCTGGTGGTAACATCTTACTGCCCATAGTAACTGCACGTAGTAACTGCAGTAATATTACCACAAATCTGTCATACAGTTAAATTGCTCAATTACTGCTTAAATGTAATGTACTACTCAGGTTACTAACAGGTTACTTTTACTGCACGCCCCCAACACTCTTCACAGGTCATACAGGTCATACTTGAATTTCCACACTGGATTCAGCAAAATCTGTAGAACAGAAAAAAGGAAGACATCAATTATTTAGTGAAATGATGATGTTCTCTCTGTCTTTCAGATGTTACAGATATCTTGCATCTTGCAACTTTGTTAGCTGGTGTTGGGAATACCTGGGAAGATGTGTGAGGATCGCCGCCCCGTCTTGAGTTGTATGCCAGATAAGATGTCTTGTCTTGTAAGGTTCTTGGAGTTTTCTGGGATGAGGATTTGTTTGAGTTCATCTGTGCATCTGCAGGGCTCCTCCAACACGTCCTCAAACAGAGGCCTTATTAGGTCACTGACATACTCTGAAAAATATGTTTACATTGTTACTTTTATTTTTTGTTTTACTGGTATTTATTAGAACGAGACTACAATGTTCAATTACAGAAGTGTAATTCTTCATTTTTTATAGTGTAACACTTGTTTTTTGGGGTATTTTTTATACTTGAACATTTATAATAAAAGCTTTGGTTATTACTTACTGAATGTTGGCTTCGTTTTCACAAGATTTGCAGTGCATTGTCTCTTGTTTTGTGGGAATATGTAAACCAGCAACAGCAGGCAGACATTTTGGAAAATGGCTGACATGGTCATGTCAGTGCCAATCTACAGTGGCCCAATATCCAGATTTCCTCTAAATATATTAAACAAAATTTGTACCAAATTTGGTGCTTTTATCAGAAAATGAACAATAGGTTAGTTTATGAACAAACTAAGAACGATCTGATAGGTATAATTTAAACAAGCTTAGTGCTGCTCCTTAAAGGCCAATTAAATGTTCCAGTCTGAGCAGAAGGATTTGATGGTCAGTGGCATCAAATGTGGTACTGAGATCTAATAAAATTACTACAGAGACAAGTCCTTAATCAGAGGCAATCAATAAGTCATTAGTAGTTTTTTACTAGTGTTGTCTCTGTACTATGATGAACTCCTGAAATCCTGACTGAAAATCCTTGAATAATCTATTTTTTTGAAGAAAGTCACAAAGCTGATTAGCGACTACTTTTTCAAGGATTTTAGAAATAAAAGGGAGATTAGATATCGGTCTGTAGTTTCCTAAAAATCTCTGGATTGACAATGGGCTTCAAGAGGTCAATCCAGCGGTTTAATGATTTCTACTAGGACTGCGGTACATAGCCTGTTAATAAAGACACGTTGATTATATCGAATAAAGAATTGTCAATTAAGGGTAAAACTTCCCTAAGTAGCCTAGTTGGGATGGGGTCTAACAGCCAAGTTGATGGCTTGGATGCAGAAATCAATAACTATGTGTGTGTGATTGTACTAGAGGACACTCAGAGAAGTGTGTAAGACTGCCACTCCACTCCCTGGTCCCAACTTGAATAAACTCAGCCAGATTCCTAAAGAGGAGAGTGGCTCCATTTAAAGTAGGATGAATGCTGTCTCTCCTGACATGACCAGGTTTTCCTCAGAAAGTTAGCCAATTATCTAAGAAGCCCACATGGTTTGCGGGACACCACCATGACAGCCAGCGGTTAAATGATGACATTTTTGCAAATCTACACACTGAGTCTATGTTAATTTTAGTGAACTCTGGTGACATTACTACCGAATTATGAATTAGGGATGAATTATGATTTTATCCAATCTACATTTAGCCTTAGCCAGCAGTTTAAAATTTGATTCAACATCAACCTGTTCTGGCTTTGGGGATGCATTTGACTATGGCCGCTGGTGTCACTAACTTCACGTTTTGCAAAACAGAGCTTCCAGTTGCCAGAGTTGTGTCTTAGGAGGGTGTGTTGGCAAGTCTTCTTGAAACAGACACTCCATTTATAGTACACATCGTTCAAAAAGGTTTTATAAAAGGCTGACAT
Source organism: Plectropomus leopardus (assembly GCF_026936395.1). Taxonomy (NCBI): domain Eukaryota; kingdom Metazoa; phylum Chordata; class Actinopteri; order Perciformes; family Serranidae; genus Plectropomus; species Plectropomus leopardus. Next base: position 380,483 of record NC_142187.1, on the reverse strand, counting down.
GCATGCAATAACACACGCAGGCTACCCATTATAATTCATCACACAACTCAGACTAACAAGGAAAACATAATAGCTGAGCTAGATGCAAAAAAATGTCTCAACTGAATCAACTGGACATTTTTATTTACAACAGTACACAAATTTGGGTTTGGATATTCATTTATCAACTGGGTTCAAGACACTGTACAACTCACCATTGAGATCCAAACTGGGCAGCAAGTAAATCCAGACCCAGCCCACATATCGTATTAGGAGTGCAATAATACAATGTGATGAAGTAAACATTTCCTACTAAAAAAAAAAAAAGTTTATATTTTTTATCAATAAATATTCTGTTTTTTAAAATCTAGTCTATATGAAGATTGTTACAGCGATCCTGGCCTGAGATTAAGCCTTAAATTTAATAATTTCCCTGTTTGACATCGTTGTCATGGCAACCTTGACAGCCAGCATATGACAATGAAGTCATCACATGTCAGCGTTCAGTGGTCTGCTAAATAGGCGTCCGCTCAAAATTAGCAAGTTAGCCAACAGCTAACGGGTGTTCATGTTCCATCCTGCGGGCACAAGAAAGCAAGACTTTGGCATCAGTGTACATTACGTTGAGAGAAGGCAGAGACAGAGTAATATGCATTCATATTGCCCCAATCCAGCACAAAGTCAATTTGTTTGATTTGGAAAGAGACAGCTGGAGTCATGAAGAGTGGAAATGTCAGATGATACTATGACACAAAGCACAGACATTTCAGCCTGCATTCTCTTCAAAATACAAAGGCAACAAAACTTCCACAATTAAAATCTCCCTATGAGTCAATAAACAAATTGTTTGTGAGATCTATGATACAGCAAGAGAGAGTAAATGAAGTGTCATGTAGGTTGTGTCATGCAGGACATGAGTGTTTGCAGATAAAGACAGCAAGAGAAGGACAGAGTAGCTCAGTGTATCATAGAAAGTCCCCAGGCTAACTAAACCTATGTCAGCCTAACTACGGACTGGTCCAAGGCAATCCAGAGCCAGCCCGAATTATAAGCTTTATCAAAGAGGAAAGTCTTAAGTCAACTCTGAAAAATGGAGACAGTGTCTGCCTCCCAGACTGAAAAGGGAAGATGGTTCCATAAAAGAAGAGTGTGGTAGCTGAAGGCTCTGCCTCCCATCCTACTTTTGGAGACTTTAGGAACCACAAGTAACCCTGCATTTTCAGAGCGCAGTGCTCTTGAAGGATGATTGGGAACTGTGAGCTGTGAAAGATATGATGGAGCCTGATCATTTAGAGCTTTGTAAGTAAGTAGAAGGATTTTAAATTAAATTCTGGATTTCACAGGGAGCCAGTTCGAAGAAGAAGCTAAAACAGGAGAAATATTGTATTTATTATATATTTTATAATATTATATTTTTCTTTATTCCCGTTAGTGCATGTGCTGCAGCATTCTGGACCAGATGGAGAGTCTTTAGGGAGCTGTTGGGGTAACCCAATAATAAGGAGTTACAATAATCCAGCCTAGAAGTAACAAATGTGTGCACTATCTTTTTGGCATTTGTTTGAGACAGGATATGCCTCGTTTTTGCAGTATTAAGCAAGTAAAAGAATGCAGTCCTTGATTTGTGTTTTACATGAGAGGCAAAAGAAAAATCTTGATTGAATATAACTCAGAGGTTCTTCATGGTTACGCTGGTGGCCAAGGCAATGCCATCTAGAAAAATTTGAAAAAGAGTTTCTGATGTGTTAGGGACCAAGTGCAATAACTTCAGTTTTGTCTGAATTTAACATCAGGAAACTGCATCTCATCCAGGCTTTTATGTCCTTAGCATGTCCCTTGTAGTTTCGATAACTGACCGGCCTCATCTGGCCATAGATAGATACAGTTGCGTATCATCCACATAACAGTGGAAATTTAGTTATTTATTTATATAATTTATTATTAAATCATTAAAGAAAAGCCATTGTTGCTGAGGGGTGAAGGAATACAGGGCTCTATAGAGCTGTGTCTCTGTTTCAGCCTCGCTACAGTGTTAAAAAGAAACATGGGATTGTTTTTATTTTCCTCAATTAACGATGAGTAATACTTTGTTCTGGCATAGTAGAGGGCCTTTTTTGTATATGATTTAACACCGTCCTGCCAGACTAAATGGGACTCTTTTAGATTGGTTGAACAACTATTTTTTTTTCCCAATTTCCACGATATTTGTCTTAATTTGTAGGTTTATACTTCTCTGTAATAATGTGAGGTGGCTTTGTAATACAAGGGTCCTGGAAAGGTTGTTGGTTGTCAGGAAAGGCCTGGAGATGTTTTTGTCCCAACAGAAGAATGCCAAAGCTAGGCAGTACTTGGATTTTCTGAGGAGTGACAGCATGGAGCTTGTGGCTTCGTTGGTGGACGTAACATCTCATCTACGTAAATCCGTTCAGGAAATTCTCTAAAATCTCAAATTGCTCTATCAACTAATCAATATCAGCACTATTACATCACTCAATAAAGAGCTGGGATCCTCTGTTTGTGATCCTGCATCACCAATTCCTCCTCCCACAGACACCATAAGATACTTAGGTATTACCATCTTACCAAAACTGTGAGAACTATTACACCTAAATTTTGACCCACTCTGCACAACAGTCAAAGATGGATGAATCTATCACACTCTCCAATTAGAAGAATAGCAGTCACTAAGATGACAACACTGCTCAACATAAACTATCTTTTTTTCAGTTCCCATTTTGCCCAAATTCCACATGGTTCACTTCCCCTAGACTCAATAATAACAAAGTTCTACTGGACATATAAGAAACTGAAAAAGAAGCTCCCCAAACTAAGAAAACCCCAAAATCTTGGACAACTACATGCACCAAACTTTGTCAACTATTTTCTGGCCAGTCAACAGACTATAATGACATGGACCCACTGATTGAACAGACATAGAACAAAGCAATGAATTACATATTGCATCCTCTCCCTTCATAAGCACCACTGCTGTAAAATGCTATTATAGCTATAGTCCCAAAAGCCTAGTGGAAAATTGTCATAAAATCATGCAAAAAACACACATACCCTTTAAACATACACCACTATTGAACAATCAAGACTTTCTTCAGGACAAAATACCCACTAAATCTCACTACATGGAAAGACAAAGGTATGACCCAGCTTCAACACATAATGCAAAACCCAGCCTTCATACCCTTTAAAGGAGCTAGTCCAAAAGCACAGCATAAACCATAAAACAAGTCAAATGTGTCAGGACAGTCAATTCAAACTTAAAACAATGCAATATTCAAACATCCACACCAATAGACAAAATATTTAAATTCACAACACCAACAAAAATCCTTTCAAAACTCTTTAAACTCATCAAAACTGACAAAGAATAGACAAAAAAAGAAGAAAAAAAAGACCTATCTCAAAATGGGAGAAAGATCTATCAGTATCACTTGGCAATGGCTGCTGGAACACAATGTGTACAAACACATTTACAATGACAAATAAACCAATCCTCCAACTCATACCATACAATGTCAACCATAGCACAAACATCACTGTCAAACAGATGCATTTAACAGACCTCTTAGACTCTGGAAACTGCTCACTCTGGCCTAAAAACACTACAGACTACTACATTTATGTAATCTTGAACTGCTCACCCATAAAACAATTTTGGAAAGAAACCACTAACAAACTCCCTCTCGGGATCTTGTGGTTAAATAACTAGTAATAGTTACTTATAGTGGTAGTACTACCAGAGTAACACACTAATATACTGTAACACTTACCTACATCTCTGAGATATACCCAGTTGTTTTTTTTTGTTTGTATATATATTTATTTACTTTGTTATATCATCACTTAAATCACGACTAACAGTACCGTCATTGTGGAATTTGTTATTACTACATCTCTTAATAACTATCAATTATGACTAACCATCTATAAATACGACTATAATGATGATGATGTGTATTATTATCATTATTATTATTATATTTGTTATTATTAACATCACTATCATTATTATTGCTACTATAATTATCATTACAAGGAACAAGGTAGATTTTGTCATCACTTTTTGAAATATAGTTTAAAAAATTAAATTTAAAGTTGTCCTTGATCCTGCTACATCTTTGGAGTTGAAGGATGAGTTAATTAAAATCAGCAGCTACTAAGACGATTCTATGTGGTTTCTTGGGCATGTTGCTGCATGGGCATTATACAATTCGCATCAGAGTCTTGTGTCCCTGAGCAAGGTCTGCCCATCCAGTGCAACAGCTCAATCTGGGATGTTAGGGGTTAACCATGTCTCTGTTAAGATGTGCACACAGCAATCTCTGATTTCCCGTTGCTGAGTGAGCCTCAATCACATCTCATCCACTTTATTCTCCTGCAACCGGATCCATTAGCCAGAGGCAGGCTTGGTAGAGGAACAGCTCTCTGTCCACATTGGGTCAGCCTTGCCCTGATACAAGCTCTCCTCCCACTCTCTGGCACTCTCTATTTTGTTTCACCCCGTTGGTCTGACTGGCCGCTTGGTGTATGCTATTGGTGGGGATTCTCTTGCAGTCTGCTGCATTCAGTGTCCAAAACCTACACAACTTTTTCTGATGTTAATAGCGGCTTCTCTATTGCAGAAAAGTCATGCTTCAGCAGGAGGGTCCATGGAGTTGAAAAAATAGAAAAAAATAGCTAAAAACTAGCAGGGATTTGAGGAGCAACTGGCACTGCAATTGTCATAGCAAATTAAAAAATTATCAATAATATTATGTGAATATTTTGTCATTGTTATTATTAGCATCATTGTTATTAATGTCATCATCATCGTCAGTGTTATCTATTGCTTAAATATTTTAATTTTTTAAAACCTCTCATTTTTAATGCACAACGTTCTACATCCATTAATGCTAATCTTATTTTGGCAAATCAAACTGTATATGGGGCTTTTTTGTGCTTTCTCTCCCCATCAGGCTCACTCCTGATGGGTCTGAGGGCTATTCAGGACCCCTGACAGGCATTCAGGAGGGATGATGGAAATGGAATACCTCTGACAGCTAGCTCCCTCCACAGGGCCTGGAAGCAGCTGAAAAGGGAACCACTACCTCACACAGCACAAATAAAAAAACAATGTTTAGCTGTAAGAGAATGAGAGGAAGAAAGAGAACAGTTTAAAAATTATGATAAAGATAACACCAAATTCAAATTTATGGTTAAAACATGGGACTTCATAAACCACCTGCTCCTACCTTCTTTTTTCTCATTTCTCTGCTTGTTCATTTCCTGCCTTTTGGGTCCCTGTCCCCCCTGCACATGTGTGGGCAAACTGGCACATATTTATGCACACTCACAAACACACACACACACACACACACACACACACACACACACACACACACCCAACACCCCTACACAACTGAATGACCTTACATGGCCACAACCTTACCAAAAGGCCTTGATTGTCTTTGTTTTCTATTTAATTTAATTGACATTTTTCGTCTCTCTTCTGTTGTTCTATGTTGTTTGTTTAGTTGTTTAAAAACTATAGAGGCAGAAATTACAAGTTTAACAGCCTGTGTTTATTGATCATTCATTTATTACATAAAGAGGTGCACATGAGTGATGGGGTCATCTAAAGCGTACACATAAAAAAATCCAAATCCTCTAATACATCTCACATCTTTTATAGCTTAACAGAGGTGTACTCGCAGTCTCTGTAATTGGCTAGCCCCTCCTAAACACACAGACAACAATGATCTTACTATATTAGGCCTTCCCTCTGGACTGGACAGGAACACTGCCACATATATAACCAGAACAGACCTTTTGGCAGAACATTTTGTTCATATGAAATTCCACATACTTTGTCTTACCCTGTAATGAGTTGTTTATCTCTACTTTTCAGTTCACACAGAGTGCAGCTAGAGTGTAACTAGTTATGTGTGTTAGCATAAGTGAGTTTCCTCAGTTTTGAAGTATAAAAACCACTCACTGCAGCTTGCAGCTATGATTTGGGGCAACTGAAATGCTTCCCTCTGTTGATCAACAAAATGTTTGTATTCAGAATGGCTGTTTTGCATAAATTGTACAAATCTACTCAAAGATTTGCTAAAGAAGTCTCCTCCAATCTCCCTCTCACGTCTCTCAGACCTTCAACAGAACCAACGTCTTCAAATCAGCATTGTGTCTGGATTCTCAGTGCCTGTTCGCCTTCTATGGTGGAGAGACAACCTACCACCGCTACCTCTTCTTGCTGCAGCTGTCCAACCTACTGGTTTTCCTCTGGCTGGTCAACTTCAGCTTGGCCCTGGAGCAGTGCACTCTTGCTGGGACATTTGCTAGCTACTACTGGGCCAAGAGGAAGCCTCAGGACATCCCACCATGTCCGCTTTTTTCATCATTTAGCAGGGTTGTCAGGTCAGGACAAACTCAGATTACTAAACCTGAGGATTAATCATTTGTCAAACTGTTTGTAAACATCTAAAATTGGTGGTGTTTCATCTTTTATCCAAAATTAGTAATGCATAACAAACAATTTTTTGTCCCACCTATTGATCTTCAGGTATCACACAGGGTCACTGGCATTTGGAGCTCTAATTATTTCAGTTGCCCAACTGGTCCGGATCATACTGGAGTACCTGGAACAGAAACTAAAAGGTTCACTAACTCACTGACTCACTGACTCACTCACATACATACACATACACACACACACACACACACACACACACACATACAAGTAAACAAACAAACATTGGTTGTGGCTCAGAGGTTGTCTTCTAATGGGAAGGCCAGTGGTTTGATCCCGGCTTCTCCATGTCAAAGTATCCCTGGGCAAGATACTGAACCATCATCATCAGAGTGTGCATTCGTATGAATGGTTGCTGAGTAGCACGTGGCACATTGTACGGTACCCTTGGTACCCACCAGTGTGTGAATGGGTTATTGTGACATGTAGGGTGAAGGCGCTTTGAGTGGTCAAAAGACTACAAAAGCACTATACAAGTGTCGTCTATTTATCATGAACCATCATCATCGGAATGCGCATTCATATAAATGGTTACTGAGTAGCAGGTGGCACCTTGTGTGGAACCCTCGGCCACCAGTACGTGAATGTGTGTGAATGGGTGAATGTGACATATAGGGTGAAAGCGCTTTGAGAGGTCAAAAGACTAGAAAAGCACTGTACAAGTGCAGTCCATTTACCATTTACCATTTAATCTGAAGATCAGTCAACATGACTAAGTATCCCAGGGCAAGACACTAAACCCCAAATTGCTCCTAGTAGCTGTTCTTTTGATGTGGGAGTGCACAAGAGTGTTATATTCTGCAGTGTTAAATTAACTAGCAAATGGCACCCTTTACTCTGCATGAATGTGTGTGAATGGATAAATGTGACTCGTAGTGTGAAAGCCCTTTGTGTGGTCGAATGACTAGAAAAGCGCAATAGAAGTGCAGGTCCATTTACCATTTCTACTGATCTTGTACATGTTAATCCACTTAGGTTTTGACAACAGTCTGTCCAGGTTCATAATGCACTGTCTGAAATGCTGTTTCTGGTGTTTGGAGAAATTCATACGCTACATGAACCAAAATGCTTATATAATGGTGAGTATTGGTTTTTAGCAAGAATAGTATTGCACACCAGCTATCCTTTGTTCATTTCATCAACAACCTTATTCTACTGTGCTTTTTTTCCTCTTCTTCAACAGATGGCTATCTATGGTAAGAACATTTGTACCTCAGCCAGAGAAGCCTTCTTCCTGCTGATGAGGAACATGGTCAGGTAAGGATGCTCAGCACTTGTCACGCTTGCTCAGTAGTGTTTTTATTCTCTCTGTGTCTTTAAAATTTTGGTGTTGATAGTTGATTTGTGTAAATAATTTTTGTGAAGTCATTACAGACTATGAGAGAGGTTGTTTATGATTACACCATGTTCACACAGGTCATATAGACAAGGCTATGCAGAATACAGCATATAGTCAGTCATTTAGGACCCTTCACCGTTATCTCTGGTTGTGAATATAAGCAGCTGCTGGGAACCTTTAGGTTAAAACTTTAAAAATGGTTGTAAGAAATAATTAATAATGTTTAAAATTGCTGTAAATTGTATGAAATAATATGTTTACATTTACATTAAATCACCGCTGGTACAAATATGTTTTAGGAGAACTAAGAGATTGTTTTCCATGAAGCGTCATCTGTTTTCAGATAATGCTGATCACAGCTGGACCAACTGTCAGTCTGAGTTTGTGTCACATGTGCACTTCTATTCAAGACTCTACATAACATAAACTGAGCTCTAGCAAAGCCATCTAACTAATAAACTAATTACAAATGGATCACAACAATATAGCATTAAATCAATATATCTTGATATGACAAAAGACAGCCCTGCTAACCTGTTGTCACGCCAAGTCAGTTTTATCTATACAGCACATAATCACAAATCACAATTTGCCTTAGGGAGCTTTTACAGTGTACATCCTTTTGTCCTTTGACTCTTGCGGTGGTCAAGGAAAAACTCCCCCTGAAAAACCTTTAATAGGGATACAGCTGAATAGCTGAGGAGGGATCTCTCTTCCAGGATGGACAGACGTGCAATAGAAGAACAATAAAATTACAGTGGTATGTGACTGAATGACACATAGAAAAGGGAGAGAGGGGGAGAGATGCACAAGAGCTACAATAGCTTGTATTAGAAATAGCTGTTACATCGGCATAAATTTGGCAGCAGACCCCAGGACAGTTTTCTGGTAGGTCATTGATATACATGTTAATAGCAATGGATGGTCCTTAGACTGATCACTGGGGTATCCCAATGATACCGGCACAAAGGATGGGCTTTCCCCTATTAACTCCTACACATTGCACTATTCCCTTAAGGAATAGTCAGACATGAAGAAGTGGTATTCGGTAAGTTTGTGTTGCCTCCTTAACTTTGCAGTCTGAAGGGCAACTGGTGTTCTGTTCTCTCAATGTGTGGTGATATGATAAAGAATAGAAGAGGTACACATGTTGAGCTGATGTTATTTTCACAACAGGAAGGTTTATTATTCCTCTATCTATGAACATACTTTAGGTATCATTCATTAAATGGAAACAAATGGCCTTCAGGTTCAGTTCCATTTACAAAACATGGCCATAATATCCTTGAGCTAGGACATTTATCCATAAACAGTATTACAATAGATTTTCAGAAACACGTTCCCTTGAAAGGTAAATACATAATAATGAACTTGCATTCCCTTTTAATTGTATTCAAAAACTGAATTTTTTTCAACCTTTTTTAACAGTTTTTACAGTATCAGTATATTAAACCATATGTAATGTATTTCAATGTAACCTCTGCTACTAGTGTTTTATTCTGTTTCAGTTTATTTTCAAACAACACATTTTCACCTTTACATTTTTAAAGAACAGACTAAATAAAGGGTGTAAAGCTCCTTCGGCGCTTTCCTTAGGTTTTCACATAAGCAACCATAGATTATTCACCAAATTAGCTTACAATGTAACATTTTGGTCTTGGCATTAAACCACAAAAATATCTATAAGCTACACATATTAACAAGAAAAATAACAATGCATGAAACTTGTTTCATACATGTGTTCAGTGAATTAAGTTCAAAAGTGAAATCACTAGTTTCAGTTGTTTTTTGGTTAACTTTCCACACACTCACGACTTCATTTTATCCAAGTCTGCTAGCATTAGCATTAGTTAGCATGCAGTCATAAGTCACTGTTTACACACATTTCTACTCACAAAACGTTTTATTTACCAACTTGTGCAAACAATCTTATAAGTAACTTTTTCTACTGTTAAAGTCTGCAATATATGAGTGCATTTACTAACCTGTGATAAAGAACAGAAGAGGCACATGTTGAGCTGATGTTATCTTCACAACAGGAAGGTTTATTCTTCCTCTGTGCCAAACTGCTAGTGCCACAGTGTTTGAATGTGGAATAGCGCTGTAGTAACTGAAACTGCAATAAAACCACAAAAGTTATTAAGTCAGAGTAAATAAATATTAATTAAAGCTGCAAGCAGTGAGGGACAGACCCTCGCACCCCCACACAAGTGGGGCTGTCCTGATCGTTAATTATAGTAAAAGTCAGAAAATGCACACAGAGAGTTTGAACCACTGAGTGAGATATTTCACATGGTGTAGTATTATCCTATGACGACTAGGTGGCAGTGGAAAACATAAAATCTAAGTCATCCTGCTCTACATCATTTGTAGACCAAAGCATGTTAATTCCATGTAAATCAAACGATAATTGTGTTACAAGGTATACTTCCTGTTGCCAGTATTTGGCGCATTGAGTACCATTGTTAAATGACATTTTGATGTGTTCAGGGCTGCAACCTGATCACACCCGTAAAAAAATTGGGGCTAATTGGTTAATGCAAACTGAGGTTACAGTAGCTTCTTGGTGGTGAATATTGCATTGCCACAGCAACGGCATTGATTAAAAACATATTATCTTCACAAGGAAGCATCATGGAGGTCTTAAATTAGCTTTTGTCACCAAGTTTGAGATGAATGTGGTCAACCTGTAAGGGGATGCACCTAAAAATATAAATCATGTGACATCCTATTTCTCGTATGTGGCAGTATGCTGATAAGTCAAATGAGCCATGCAGATGTGATCAGATTGGACAATATCTGACTAAATTACTATAACTTCCTGTTTCATGGCGAAACATCAAATTTTCAAAGCTAGCCACACCCACATGGTACAACAAAAAATCAGAAACTGAATAACTGGATTTCCCATGATCTTTCATTTCAGTGAAAGTCAGAACAAGCAGGCGGAGAGTTTCGATCCTTCAATTAGATATTTCATGTTGGCTAATACTTACTGTGGCCACTAGGTGGCGCTAGAGACCACCAGAAAAATGTAGATCATCTTGGTCTTCATCATTTGTATACCAAACCATGTAAATGTCATGAAAATCAAGTATAGTTTTGTTAAGAGGCTTACTTTCTTTTTCCAGTTGGTGGCGCTGTGAATATCATACTTAATTTGACAGTTTGTTCAGGGCTGCACCTTGATGGCACCTGTAACATTTGGGGCCAATCTGTTGATGCAAAGTTAAGTTACAACAACTTCGTGTTTGGCAATGAAGACCATGTTGCCATGGCAACGATGTTCATAAAAAACCTCTGAAATTACAAACAGGCATCATCAAGGTCTCAAAGCTTTTCTTACCAAGTTTGGGCTGAATATGGTCAACCTGTAAGGAGGTGTACATCAAAATATAAAACTGTCTCCAGTAGGTGGTGCTATCATGATAACTAAATTGAGCTGTGCAGATGTGTTCAGGCCAGGACTCTTATCAAGCATGAGAAGTTTTGGTCAGATCGGACGATGTTTGGGTGAGATATAACAACTTCCTGTTTCATGGCGAAACATCAAAGTTGGAAACTAAGCCAAACCCACATGGTGTGACGAAAACTCGCTTTTTTAAATCAGTTGTTATGTCACAGGTCTTAGTGTCTTAGAAACCACACTTGAAGTCAATTTGGTGAAATCTGTAGAGATATACATCAAAGAAGAACACGTGATTTGCATGTCATTTCCTGTGACCAGTAAGAGGTGCTATAAGTAATGGTAACAGTTGTCATGTAGATGTGTTCAGGGCAAGACTGTCATCAAACGTGAAGTTTGGTGCAGATTGGACCATGTCACTCAGTTATAAACTACTTCCTGGTTAATGGCAAGGCATGGAAATATTTGGCCCAGTAACGGATACACGGTGTGACGAAAACTCACAAATGTAATAACTTTTGATGTCCCAGGCCTTCTGAGAGGATGTTGAAATTTTGAAGTCAATCAGGTGAAATCTGTAGGAGAAGATCGAAAAATTGCAAAAAATAGCCAAAAATACACCAAAATTGCAATTTCAATTCAAAGTAGCTGACTTCCTGTTGTGTTAAGAGTATGGGTCCAAGAGGCTTTTTTATAGGTCTTGGGCTGTTTCACATGCCTCCCCAGTTCCGTATCCCTAGGTGAAATCTACCACAGGGTCTGCTTCATTGAAATCTGTAGGGGGCCCTACAGAGCCATTTTGGCACATCAGTGCAAAAAAAAAAAAAATTATATCAGATGTCACATTTGAGAATTTCTGATGTGTGTGCCACGTTTGGTGAGTTTTGCACAAGTTTGGGAACAGCATTTGATGAAAACTCAAAAGTTTAATTTCTGTGCATCATGAAGGTCTTTACAGTATTCTAATTGAATATGAGGCTAATTGAGATAACCTGTTACAGGGGGAAAATCAAAGAGTAAAAAAAGTAACTTCCTGCTACCAATAGATGGCACTATGACTATGATTCAAAATTGCACTGCAGATGTCTTCAGGTGTAGACTCTTATTAAATCTGTGAAATTTTGTCAAGATCTGACCATCTGGGGTGAAGTTACAACAGTTTTTGATGTCATGTCGAAACATTGAAATTGTCCACCCACCACGGTAATGCCTTTCAACAAAAACTCACAATATTCATTTTCAAGCATAATCGATGTCTTAAAGATTTTTTGAAACCATTTTGAGATCAATCCAGTCAACCTGCTAGGAGCTGGACGTCTTAGTGTAAAACCTTTCTTGTGCCAATAGGTGGCGCTCTCATTGTCGCTTAAAATTGTCATATAGATGTGTTCAGGCTGGGACTTCTATCAAACGTGAAGTTTAAGGCAGATAGGACCATTCACATCAGAGTTACATACCACTTCCTTTTAGTGGTTCATAGCAGGACATGAAAATTAGATGCCTCATACAGATCACACGGTGTGATGAAAACGATTAATGATTTGAATAACTTTTGCTGTCAAAGGTCTTATTAAGGTAGCCATAGCATTTAAAGTCAATCTGTCCTGTCAAGTTCTAAAAATTACAACCCCTTAAAATGGCCAAAAATACACCAAAATTAAAACTTCAAATCAAAATGGCTGACTTCCTGTTGGTTTTATGGTATGGCCCCAAGAGAATTTTTTGTAGGTCTTGGGGTGTTACACAGGTAAAACTTGCAGTGGGGGCTGCTTCATTGAAAATCAGTAGGGGGCATCACTGATGCATTTTTTTCCCACCCACGCACAAGACCATTAAAATATCAAACTTTTCACAAGACCTGATAATAATGCAAAGTTTCATGACTTTTGGAATATGATAAAGCCCTCAAAAAGGCAATTCATTTGACAGAAAAATAATCATATCATTAAAGCTGCAAGCAGCGATGAACGGCTACGCAACTCGGGGTAACTGGCGTGACTCCAGCTGCCCCGATCTTTAATTGTAGTGAAAGTCAGAAAATGCATGCAGAAAGTTTGGACCATTGATTGAGATATTTCACACAGTGTAGTACTTCCTAAAACCACAAGGTGGCGCTGGAGACAACACAAAATCTAAGTCATCCTAGTCTACATCATGTTAAGACCAATGTAAATTGCATGTAGATTAAATGATGATATTGTTACATGGCATTCTTCCTGTTGTCAGTAGGTGGTGCATTGAGTATCACATGTTGATGTGTTCAGGGCTGCAACCTGTTCACACCTGTAAAATTTGGGGCCAATCGGTTATAGCAAATGAAGTTACAGAAGCTTCCTTTTTCGTGGCGAATACTACATTGCCACGGCAATGTTTGAAAACATATGATCTTCACAAGGAGGCATCATGAAGGACTTTAAGCAGCTTTTGTTACCAAGTTTGAGATGAATGTGGTTGTGGTGGCAATATGCTGGTAAGTCAAATGAACCAAGCAGATATGATCAGGTTGGGACTCTCATCAAGTATGAGAACTCTGGAGCAGATTGGACAATGTCTGACTGAGTTACTACAACTTCCTGTTTCAAGTCGAAACATCGAAGTTGAAAATGTAGCCACACCCACATGATATGATGAAAAGTCAGAAATTGAAAAGCTAATGATGTCACATGATCTTTCATTTCTGTGAAAGTCAGAACAAGCAGGCAGATAGTATCAGTCCTTCAGTTAGATATTTTAAATGGGGTAATACTTCCTGTGGCCACTAGGTGGAGGTAGAGACCACACAAAATGTAAGTCATCTTGGTCTACATAATTTGAACATTAGAATCAAAGTATAGATTTGTTAAGAGGATTACTTGGCATGGCCAAACATCAAAGTTGGAAACCAAGCAACGCCCACAGTGTGACGAAAACTCAATTTTTTAAATCAGTTGTTGTGTTACAGGTCTTAGTGTCTTAGAAACCACATTTGAAGTCAATTGTGTGAAATCTGTAGGAGATATACATCACAGAAGAACGTGATTTTTCATGTCATTTCCTGTGGCCAGTCGGAGGCACTATAAGAAATGGTAATGCTTATCATGTAGATGTGTTCAGGGTGGGACTGTTATCCAACATGTGAAGTTTGGTGAAGATTGGTTGATCGTTTCTGAAACCAACAAAATATGAATCTGCCAGGCCAGACAAGTGTACCAAGATTCATGAGTTTTTGAGCATGTTAAGACCTCCAAAAATGCGATTCATTGGAGAGAAAAATGATAATAACTCCTTGCATTCCAAGAGGGTCCTCACTACGTTTGGGCCCTAATAAATAATAATAATTACTTGTTCTGTCTGTCCTAAAACAAGTGAATCCTGGGGTATTTATTTTATCTGATGGTATATCACAGTTGAGCCAACTCTCAGTAAGACATATAATTTTCAGGCTAGAGTCAGTAAGTAGGGTTTATTTCTGGTCAATTTCGGGTAAAATTCTTCAGATAGGTGAACAACCAGTTTGCCTCAAGTTTTAGTTTCACAGTCCCAAACAACTTTTGCATGGTTCACAGTTTGAAAATAAAAGTATATGGGGTGCCAATCGTAAAGCTATGCACTCTGAAAGTAACATTAACATAGAAACATTTCTCCACATTTAGGTTTAAAATCTAATTAAAAAGAGGTGTGAATTTTTCAGTCACTTTTAATCACATTAAGAGCAATATTTGCAAACTTTGTCCGATTTTTTCTTGATAAAAATTAAATTTTTGTTTAATTAAATCTAAATGTTACATGTTATATCTAAATCAAAGATGATTAATCCCCGTGAAATTTAAGTGTTAACTGACAACTTGTTGTCTGACATAAAAACACAAGCCATATTGGCAAGGCGTTGAAAGAACAATAGAAAACATTTAAACAACAAAGCTACATAAGAAACAGTTGAGACGTTGCTCAACTGAAGAGCTGCTGGAGGAGGGCTTAAAAAAAACTCCAGTCATATTGCACAGACCCAAGCTATATTTCAGTCATATTGCACAGTCTTACACCAAATTGCACTGTCCTACTAGGTGCTCTCGTAGAGCTGCCCTGTGCCGCCCTTAGTCTGGAGCACTCCCTTATCCCTGAAGCGAGTTGTAGTGCCTGTTCGCTTTGGAAATAAAATATTCTCTCAATCTGTCTATTGCGCAACTTTGTGAAAGTTGCCTGCCGCTGACCTCACTCTGCTGCCTCACGATGACCACCTGCAGAGGATGCACTTCATTGACCATAATGGTCTGCAGTTTGCTGCGCATCCTTTCTCTGCCATTTTTTTCAGATTTTCCAGCCTGAGACCAACCACTGAGACTGCCCGCTTCACAAGCTTATCCAGTATTTGTGCGTCATTGCTTTTGACATTGCCACCCCAGCACACAATTGTGTAGAACAGGACACTGGCAACTGCTGACAGATAAAACAGCTGCAGGAGCCTCCTGCAGATGCTAAAAGAGCGTAGCCTCCATAGGCTGTAGAGCCGTCTCTGCCCCCTCTTGTACAGGTTGCTAAAACAGTCCGACCAGTCCATCTTTTTGTTAAGCTGCAGGCCAAGGTGTTTGTATGAATTGTTCCCTTCAATGGAGATTAGTTGGGGCAGTGGGGGAGACCAATGAAAGTTCTAAAACAAACTAGTCTTACAGATTTCTTCTGATCAATTTCACTTCCGGACCACAGTATTCCCTAAAGTTGGTGATGTTATATTGCGACCACTTTTTGATTTCATCAAACGCTGTTGCCGTTTTTGCCATTAGACAGGAAGTTTAAGGATGTGTAAAAGCTCACGAAACATGGTATACACATCAAAAGTCCTAAAATGTGATATTTGATGTTCTTTGTTTAGCTTTGATGTGTCTAGATGGCTCTGGAGCGCCACCCAGAAAATTTTAACGAAGCAGCACCGGCAGGCCGTTTAACCCAGAGCTACGAAACTTGTGGGGAAAAAGCCCAAGACCTACAAAAAAACCTCTTGGAACCATGTGCTAAACCCAACAGAAAGTCCACCAATTTTAATTTTATTTAAATTTTTTGGTAAATTTTTGCAATTTCTGCTAGAGGCCGACTGATTTTTCAATATAACCTTTATTATCACCTGATATAAACCTTATACAGACAAAATGGAGCAAATCAGCTTCGGCTCATGTACAGTCCCTGACAAAAGTCAAAGTCAAAGTCAAAGTCATGTTGATGAAGTCATCAGGAATGTCAAAGAAAGCAGTCTTGCATGACTCCCAGAATTCATCAAGATTCTTTGGCTTCATCTTCTAAGCCTCCAACTGCATCTTACCCCAGACATGCTCAATAATGTTCATGTCTGGTGACTGGGCTGGCCAACTCTGGAGCACCTTGACCTTCTTCGCTTTCAGGAACTTTGATGTTGAGACTGAAGTATGAGAAGGAGCGCCATCCCGCTGCAGAATTTGCCCTCTCTTGTGGTTTGGAAAGTAATGGGCAGCAAGAACTTCTTGATACTTCATGCTGTTGATGTTACCATCCATTCTGCAGATCTCTCACACACCCCCATACTGGATATAACCCCAAACCATGATTTTTCCTCGCCCAACTTGACCGTTTCCTGGGTAAATCTTGGGTCCATGCGGATTCCAACAGGTCTTCTGCAGTATTTGCGGCGATTGGAATGCAGTTCAATGGATGATTCATCAGAAAAATCAACCTTCTGCCAATTTTCCACTGTCCATACGTTCTATAAGCTGTGGTCTTTGGCAAATGCAACACATTTTTTTTTGTTGTCTTCTGTTAAATGCTGGTTTCTGAGCACTTATTCGGCCATGGAGACCACCGTGTGAGAGAATTCGACAAACTGTTCGTGTGGATACGGGGCTTTCTGGTTATCAGTTCTCATGTAGCTCTGCTGCAGTTGAAAAAGGGCTGGCCCTGGAATGTCGAAGCAACAAATGGTCCTCTTGAACAGTTGTCTTACGAAGTCTGCCTGACCTGGGCTTGTCATGAATGCCACCAGTTTCTTCAAATCTTTTTTCTGATCCTCTCCACTTGACGTTTGGATACATTAAAGATGTCTGCCAGCTCAGCAGCAGTCTTGGTCTTCAGGCTTTTGATTATCAGCACTTTGCACTGTGGTTAATTCTTTGGCATGTTGTCAGAGGTCAGATTGCACTTTACATGAAGGTCTGATGTGCTTGGGTTCTTTTTATACACACATGGGAATGTGTTAATTACGATATTTGTCACAGGTGCAGCACTAATCTGTGATTGGTTGAATCATTTAAAGACACGACAAGATTTTGTCCTTGCAAAAACAGATGTTATGGGCTTTACCAAGCTGTGACCATCGGGACACTTTTTCACAGTTTCATCTTGCACCCAGTTATTTATGTGAAAGCCCTTGACATTTAAATGAACCATTAAAACAATTGATTGATTAGCAATTAAGTTATATGCCATTTTAAGTTACTATACCCTTATGCAACAAGACTTCTTACAAGAAGTGTATTTTCCCATATGTGCCAAAAGGAAAACTCTGTTCACAGACCATAGAATGCAGGAAATGATGCTGGAGTCTTTAAGAAATAGTTGTATTACATTGTTTATCCAGCAGATAGAGGTCTTACTCCATTGTTTGCCCTTATCTCAGCGCTCTAAAAGTAACAGATTAGAGCAAATACAGCCCTCCAACAATCACACAGGCTGGTTGCTTCCCTTTTTCTTCAGCAGCTCTTTCAGCTGCAGCTTTGACTCTACCTCACACACACATACGCACACAGAGATAGATAGATGAAGGGGGAGACAGAGAGAGAGAGAGAGTCAGAGTTCACTCTTACTCTATTGTTAAACTACTCTCAGCATTCAAGGAACAATGTTGCAGAACAGTGGACGGTGGTGTAGTCAGTCAGAATGTTTTTACGGTAAGCAACATTGAAATACATACTGTTATGTTAAAAAACAGTGGCCTTTTCTTTCTGCAAATGAACAAGATGATCTAAGGTTCCAGGGTACAGGAGAAGAGGAGTACCAACCAGCTGACTTTACTGTATTTAGCAATTTTCCAGACACTCTTAGCGGTGTTATATTTAAGCAGCAATGAAAGACACATTTAGGGACTTACATAGATTTTCAGGAAATAGGCGGAATATACTGTCATTTTTTCCCATGTTTGTTGCTATGAGTTAGACCACAACAGCGTTGTAAGTGGCAGATCACAATGCACACACGTGCAACACACACACACCTGCTAAAGTGACTTAGGTTTTCTCCAGTCTTAGCACTACATGGAGGAAGTACTAATTCACTGCTGTGCGCATTGTTGCCCTTTCTCAGAGAGACATGGTCGCATCAGTCAGCGTCCAGCGAGTAGACCCGACTTGCGTGGAAGTGCAAGGGCTCGTTCATCGCTGCTTGCAGCTTTAATTCTTATTATTATTTTGCCGAATATATTGCTTTTTTGAGGGCTTTATCATACTGAAAAACTCATGAAACTTTGCACACTTATGGGGACTGGTGAAAATGTTTGTATTTTGTAGGTGTCGTGTATATGTGTCAAAAAATAAGCTCAGTAGCGCCCCATAAATGTCAGCCCCGGCAAACCATTTCATGTAGAGGAATGAAAATTTGGAGGTACAAAGAACATCCTGAGACAAACAAAAAATCCTCTTGGAGCCATACTCCAAACCCAACAGGAAGTCAGCCATTTTGAACTGAAATGTCATTTTTTGTGATTTCATGGTGATGGAAACAATAGTCCTACAGATTTTAACGGATTGACTTCAGAATTTGTAAATCCCACCTTCAGATGTGGGTAACCCTAGATTGTGACCAGTTGTTTCCATTTTTGTGCAACGGTGTGGAAGTTATGGGGCCAAGAAGTTACATTTCACCACCAAACAGGAAGTAGTTTTTAAAACTTTTGTACATGATCCAAAATGCACAAAACTTCACATGCTTGATAGGAGTCCCACCCTAAACACATCTATATGACAATTTATCAATACTGAGAGCGCCACCTATTGACACAGGAAAGACAAAGTTTTACACTAAGAGGTCTAGCTCCTAGCAGGTTCACTTGATTGATCTTAAAATTGTGTCAAAAAATCATTAAGATGTTGGTGATGATGGAAAATGAATATTGTCCGTTTTTGTTGAACGGTGTTCTCGTTACGCCACAGCAAATTTCGATGTTGCGACATGACATCAAAAATTGCCATAACTTGACTGCAGATGGTCAGATCTTAGTAAAATTGATTGATGAGAGTCCACGCCTGAAGACACTTGCAGTGCCATTTTGAATCACAGTCATAGCGCCACCTAATGGTAACAGGAAGTTACTTTTTTTACACTTTGATTCTTCCTCAAGAGCAGGTTAACCCCAGCGACCTCATACTCAGTCATAATACTGAGAAGACTTTCATGATACACAGAAAAAAAAACTTTTGAATTTTCATCACACGCTGTTGCCATGGTAACACACTATTCACCACAAAACAGAGAGCACTGTTTGAGGGACAAGGCATGCATGAAAACGCACCAAATGTAGCTAGATCCATCAGAAATCCTTAATTATGATATCTGATATGATTTTTTTGCATTGATGTGCGAAAATGGCTCTTGAGCGTCCCCTAGAAAACTTCAACGAAGCAGCTACGAAACTGGAGAAACCTGTTCAAAAGCCCAAGACCAACGAAACAAGCCTCTTGGAGCCATGTCCCAAACCCAACAGGAAGTGCACCATTTTAACTTGAATTTTAATTTAATTTTTTTTTTATTTTAGTGTCTCTTTCGTTAAACACTGCCTACATCCTTCATCGCTGCTTGCAGCTTTAATTAGACTCTTGAAACTGAAGGAATTATTATTAGGGCCCGAACACCAAATGGTGAGTGGACCCTCTTGAAGGGAATTATTAGTATTATTCTTAATATTATTTTTTTTTTCTCTCAAATGAATTGCCTTTTTGAGGGCTTTAACATATTCAAAGATCATGAAACTTTGCAGACTTATCAGGTCTGGTGAAAAATTTGATATTTTAATGGTCTCGTGTGGGTGGGAGGAAATGTGTCAGTTGCACCCCCTACTGATTTTCAACGAAGCAGCCCCCACAGCATGTTTTACCTAGAGCTGTGAAACTTTGGATGCCTGTGCAACATCCCAGAGGTTGTAATTTTGGTGTATTTTTGGCCATTTTTAGGTGTCGTAATCTCAAGAACTTGTCCTCGAGCTTTCATCAGATTGACTTCAAATCAGAGGCGGTCCTGGATAGTTTTGCGCCCTGGGCGAACGCCCCCCCCAAAAAAGTAATCCATTAACATCGTATTATCTAAGCATAATGCCTCAGATTTTAATAGTTGCTAGTTCAGCAAAGCTAAAAACCAAATACAGTCGTCTTCTGTGGCTAAGTAGCAGCATATTAGCAAGAGGATAATAAATAGCGTATAAGCTACTGTTTCATTACGTACAATTAACGTCACTCGACCTGCATACCTTTTATCTTTTGAGCGTTTCTCCTCTTCTTTCCCTTTCTTTCTGAACTGGACATCTGATGGTTTCTTTGGTCTTTTGTCCATGATACACCCTTGACTCAATTTAACATCATCACCTTTTCCCTCCGTCAAACGCCCATGTGGTGATGTTCAGCATATTCCAACATGCTCTTATTTTGAAAGGACTGCAACAAGAAGTAGTTCTGAGCGGAAGCTCTGTATTGTGTATTGAGAGTTATGCAGACACTTGATGGATTTAATGTGGTCAGACAAAGTGAGTTCCAGTAAAAACCTGACAGTTGTGGCAGTTTTTACATTTTCACATAGCGCAATAAATGTAAAAGTATCTATGTTAATTTTATGAATGAAATACAATTTATTTGGAAGCAGCTGGGATCATAACAGGTCAGTCTATCCCTCACCCCCCTCATTGCTTTTCCTCTGAGAGTTAAACTCAACCTGCTCACAACCTCTGCAGCTGTGAGTTGATCGCCCTCCTGTCTCCCTGCTGCCTTTTCTTCTGACGCACACAACCTGTAGACATGACTCTCAGCAGAAAGTTGACATGATAGTAAGGGCGCCCCGCACCTACTCCACTAACATGACATGGAAATGAGCGGTAGAAAACTTGCGATTTTTATTTATTTATTTATTTATTTTGCGGGTGCTCGTGCGCCCCCAAATAGATTGCGCCCTGGGCGGTCGCCCACATTGCCCATAGCAAAAACCGTCCCTGCTTCAAATGTTATGGCTACCTTCATAAAACCTTAGACAGCAAAGGTTATTCAAATCATGACTTTTCATCACACTGTGTGATCTGTATGATGCATCTAATTTGCATGTTCTGCCATGAACCAGGAAGTGAACAGAAAGTGGTATGTAACTCTGCTGTAAATGGTCTGCAATCAATTTCTGCATTTACTCTCAGTCAATCTGCCCCAAATTTCACATGTTTGATAGGAGTCCCGCCCTAAACACATCTATATGACAATTCTAAGCGATAATGAGAACGCCACCTATTGGCACAAGAAAGGCAAAGTTTTACAGTAAGATGTCCAGCTCCAAGCAGGTTGACGCGATTGATCTCAAAATGGTCTAATGCTTGAAAATGAATATTGAGAGTTTTCGTTGGAAGGCATTACCGAAGTTGGGTGGACAATTTCGATGTTTCAACATGACATCAAAAACTATTGTAACTTCGCCCCAGATGGTCAGATCTGTACAAAATTTCACAGATTTGATAAGAGTCAAGGCCTGAAGACATCTGCAGTGCAATTCTGATGCATTCATGATGCACATAAATTACACTTTTGAGTTTTCATCAAACACTGTTGCCAAAGTTATGCATTATTCGCCAGAAAAATGGAAGCACTTTTGGAGAGGCAAGGCATGCACCAAAACTCACCAAACTTAGCACACACATCAGAAGTCCTAAAATGTGATGTTTGATACGATTTTTTTTGCACTGATGTGCCAAAATGGCTCTATAGCGCCCCCTACAGATTTCAACGAAGCAGCCCCTGCAGTACATTTCACCTAGAGGTACAAAACTTGGGAGGCATGGGAGGCATGGGAGGCCCAAGACCTACAGAAAAGCCTCTTGGACCCATACCCTAAACCCAACAGGAAGTCAGCCATTTTTAATTGATTGTGCAATCTTGGCGTATTTTTGGCTATTTTCAGGTTTCAATCAAGTTTTCGATCTTCTCCTACAGATTTCATCTGATTGACTTCAAATCTGGTGACAAAACCTTTAAGATGTTAATGATGCATCCTTCTGAAGTATAGGTTTACCATGAGTGCTTTTGCCATGGAGACCCAGTGGTGGCAAAAAGAAAGTTGTTGTAGCTTCACTTTGCATTGACCGGTTGGCTCCAGATTTCACAGTTGTGGTCAGGCTGCAGCCCTGAACACATCAACATGTCTTTTAACTACGATACTCACCGAACCACCCACTGGCAAAAGAAAGAACGCCTCATACCACAACTATCCTTTGATTTTCATAAAATTTACATGTTTTAGTCTTCAAATCATGTAGACCAAGATGACGTAGATTTTGTGTGTCCAAAGGAAGTAATTCACCATATGGAATATTTTACCCAAGGGTCCAAAAAGCAAAAAATGGTAAAAACCTCAGGAAGACTGACTGAGAAGGGATATTGCAGGTGTCGATAAGAGTCCCGTGCTTACATTGATAGTGGAGGCATGACTCATAATAATGGCAGTAGAAGGTTGTGTCAAGCAGGATCATGACATCTGCGCAACCAAGGCCATGACACAGGTGCCGCTTCAGACGGGACCACAGCAATGGCAAAACCAAGTCCACCTCCAAGGCGAGCCGGAGGTACAGTATCAATGAAGCCACAGCACGAGCACGCCCAAAGGCAGGTTCACAGCATCAGCCCAGCTATCACCATGATCAGGCTCAGCAAAGATTGCAGCCAGGATTCGGGAAAACTAGTAAACAAGGGAGCAATAATGCTCCAGAGAGGCAACAGAGTTAGTGTAATGCAGTAAATAGACATGAGCATTTGCAGATTGAGGGAGCAAGAGACAGAAAAAAGAACTGAAAAAAGAAGTGTATCCTAGAAAATTTCCCCGGCAGATTAAAACTATGTCAGCCGAACTAGGGGTGGCTGGCCCAGGCAACCTGAGCCAGCCCTAATTATAAGTTTTATGAAAGAGGAAGGTCTTAAGTCTACCCTTAAAAGTGGAGATGGTGTCTGCCTCCCTGACCAAAGCTGGAAGATGGTTCCATAATAAAGGAGCATGGTAACTGAAGGCTCTGGCTTCCATCCTACATTTGGAGACTTTGGGAACCACGAGTAATCCTGCATTTTCAGAGCGCAGTGATTTTGAGGGTTGATAAGGAACTATGAGCTGCGATGGACAGGATGGAGCCTGACCATTCAGAGCTTTGTAGGTAATAAGAAGGATTTGAAAATTCAATTCGGGATTTTACAGGGAACCAGTGCAAAGAAGCTAAAATAGGAAAAATATGATCCCTTTTCTTGGTTCCCGTTAGTTTGTTGCTGCTCTGACTATGCCATGCCCATTTGTATTTCTGTTCCCAGTTTAGAGGCACTGTGCTATTCCAAATAGACCCAGATGGACCTTCTACTTTCGGTCCAAAAGTACAAACACCCACCCAGAGCGGGTAGCGGTAAGGTCTTGGTGACGTCTTGCCGACCGCAGCTAGCCTTTAAGGACCCTCTTCTCTCACCGAAATAAGCATGTGTGTGTTGCGACATCTCCGTGCAGCAACAGAGCAGATGATGGGGTTTTTGAAGTCTCTTTGAGTTCAGCTCTCAGTACCTTTGTAGCTTCTGACTGAATCTGTGTTTTGAAAATTTGTTTCACTTCTGCCTCCCGTTTGTACTTCCAATCTCTGCTTTATTTCACTTTCATGTCTTCTTTTAGTCTGTTACGTTGCAGCTGCTAAACCCAACATTTCTTTATTTTGCAACTTCACAATAAAAGCTTTTACGTAACAAAACTAACAAGGGACTTTTACTGTGAAGGATCTGTAGGAAATGAAAAGTGTTTATCACCTAATTTGCTGCAATTTGTTAGCAGCTAACTAATACTGCAGGAAGGAATATCCACAGAGAGATGAAGAGTTACAGACAGCAGGATTTAACTGCAAACAGTTTACCTCCAAAGGTCAACTTCTTTTACCTGTCTGCTGTGTAATGTAAAAAAAATACACATATTAAAAAAAACAACCCACACACAAACATCAGGTGACTTATGCCTGCTGCTTTTATGAATCATCACTCTAAACAAGCCCTAACACACACACATCAAGCAGGTAGCCTTGCAGATGGTAAATGATTGCAATTGACAAGTCATGCCTAAGTTTGGAGTGAGTCTTCAGGGAAAGGGACCTTCAATCACTGGGAAGCCCAATTTGTTTGTAGCCCAATTTAGAGTAATATCTCATTTTAAATTAACCATCAATACTTGCTCATTTTCTTACTCACCTCCATGCAGCCCCAGGACTAGACTGATTTGAATAGAGGGGAGCTGTGAGAGATGTTGGTGGGTAACAGGAGTTAATCTAGGGGGCCTTTCTGCTATGAAACAGGCATTTCATGTTTTTCTTTTAAAATAATGAACATTGTTTTTTAGTGTTGCAGGATATTTAAGGGTTAGATGTAACCTCAGTAAGGGAGTCCCGGGTGGATCTTCCTCGGGACAAAAATTTGATAAACAAGCTCTTATTTGGTGCTTTTTAATGCAGTTTATGTTTATGTTTATGTTTATTGAGGATCCCCATTAGCCGACGCACAAACGCCAGGCTAGTCTTCCTGGGGTCCTATTTAAAAAGTACAATACAAACAATACACGACAATATACAAATCCAAATACGATATATACACAGATTCAAATACAATCAAAAGAGAAGAAAAGAAGAAAAAGAAAAGAAAAAAAAGAAAATATAACGTTTCCAAAATGATATGCTATTAGCTCTCAAGTCTAAAAAATGAATTTACATGTTTTTTGAATGCTTTTTTGTTAGTAATGGTCCTAATATTTAAAGGTAGAATGTTCCATAATGAAATTGCTCTATAAACAACAGTGTTTTTCATTGAGTTAGTTCTAGGTCTTGGTAATGTAAGTTGACGCTGAGTTGAAGCTCTGGTACTGTAATGATGAACATCTGAATTATAACCAATCTGATTTGAGAAGGCAGTGGAGAGCCTACTATGAATAATGTTTCGAATAAATAACAATAAACTGGTAGATAACCTATGATTCACCTTCAGCCAACTAAGACAAGAATGCATTCTGTCAACGCTACATCTATAAGAACAATTAAGAACAAGTCTAGCTGCCCTATTTTGAGCAGTTTGTAATTTTATCAGCTCAGACTTGGGTGCAGACACCCAGATAACTGAACAATAATCAAGGTGACATAACACCAGTGTCTGTACTACCTGTCTACGAATTTCAGGAGTTAAATAATGAGCACATTTCCTAACAGCAGCAATACTTCTACCCATCTTGGTGACAATCTGATTAATATGGTCAGACCACGAAAGTGTGTTACTAATGATAATTCCCAAAAGCCTGACTTTATCATCTTATTTGATAGATTGTCCTGCGATTTGTAGGTCAAGTGTAGGATTTTTAGCTAGACTATGATGTGTACCAAAAACAATACTTTTAGTTTTTAAAATATTTAGAACCAGTCTATTACTTGTAACCCAATCAGACACTGCATTCAAGTCCCTTGAAAGGACAGAATTAACTTCACTTATTGTAGGTGCAGAGAAATATAGTGTACTGTCATCAGCATATAATACCAAATTGGATTTTTTAATTACAAGTGAAAGATCATTTATGAAAATAGAAAATAAAAGAGGACCCAAACAACTGCCTTGCGGCACCCCACAGCTTAAGATTTTGCTGTTGGAAAGTGTACATTTAAATATACACGTTGACTTCTGTTATCTAAATAGCTTTCAAACCATGAGACAGCCATTAAACCAAAACCATAACATCTCAGTTTATCAATCAGCAATTCATGATCTATTAGATCAAAAGCAGAAGTAAAATCCAATAAAATTGCACCTGATAGCAAGCTCTTGTCAATTCCCATAAGCCAGTCATCAGTCATTTTAACTAGTGCTGTACATGTGGAATGTCCAACTCTATAGCCATGTTGCGAATTATCCATCAAATTATTTGACGTAAAATAATCTTGAATCTGTTTGAATACAATCTTTTCAAGCAATTTACTTAGAATTGATAAGATCGTAATTGGTCTGCTATTCTGACCATCCATAGGGAATTTAGAGTCTTTTATTATTGGCAGTATTTTACCTTCTTTCCAGAGATTTGGACAAATTCCACTCAACAGACAGACATTGAATAAGTGACATACAGTATTAGATATGTGAATGGCAGCTGTTCTTAATAATTTACCATCAAGACAGTCCGTACCAGCACAATTTTCCACAGAAATGGTCCTTAACAAATTCTCAACCTCCTCTATTTTCACCAATTTGAACTCAAACTTACAATTTTTATTTCTCATAATGTGATTATCAATTGAAGTACATGATTTACAATTATACTCCATATCCATTTTATGCCGTAGTTTATTAACTTTTTCAACAAAGTAGTTATTGAAATAATTGGCCATTTCCAATGGTTTGGTTATAAACACTCCATCAGATTGAATGTAGGATAAATTCCCCTTGGACTGTCTACCCATTATATTGTTTAACACATTCCACAGCTTTTTGCCATCATGTTGGACCCCCTTTATTCGTTGTTGATAGTACATCTTCTTTTTCTCTCTGTTCATCTTAGTAACTCGATTTCGTGGAGTACAATATTCTTTTTTGTCACTCACTGAGCTAGAGGCCATATAAGTCTTTTTTGCATGGTCTCTTTGTTTCATTAAAATAGTCAAATCCTTATCTATCCAGGGAGCACCATTAGATCTTACAGTAAATTTCCTTATTGGTGCATGTGTATTAGCTATGTTCTCAAAATATTCCATGAAAATTTTCAAAGCAATTTCCGGTCAGATTCATCTCTAACATTAGACCACTTCGCCTTTTTTATGTCTTCCAGAAAGGCATCCTCACAAAAATTTTTATAAGACCTAGCACTAATTATTTTCATTCTGGCTTTAGGTACTTTGGATCTTCTAGACACCCCTATCAGATTGTGGTCACTACAACCAACTGGGAAGGACACTGCTTTTGAACATATGTTAGGCACATTAGTATATATGTGATCTATACAAGAGGCTGATAAAACACCTTCCTTGCTAACACTCACCCTTGTAGGTAGAGACACTATTTGAGTTAAATTGCAAGTTCTGGACATAAACAGTAATCTGTTCTTCATGGAGCAATTGTCTGACAGCCAATTTACATTAAAATCACCCAACAAGTATGTTTCTTTGTTTTCATCAGTCACTCTATCAATCATTATGCAAATGTCATTCAGATATTCCATGTTGGTATCCGGAGGCTTATAGCAGCAGCCAACCACTATTGGTTTAATATGTGGTAAATACACTTGTATCCAGAGAGCTTCAATATTTTTGTTCATTAAGTCATATCTAAGCTTTACTGGTAGGTGATTCTGTATGTAAATTGCTATGCCTCCACCGAACCTGTTTCTGTCCTTGCGAAATGCAGAAAAACCATCAATAGATATTAGAGAATCATCAAATGAACCATCAAGATGTGTTTCAGTTACAGCCATAATATGAATCGAGTTGTTTTTAGAAGTGTTTCAAGTTCATGTATTTTATTCCTCAAACTGCAAATGTTTAAATGAGCTAGAATTAAACCTTTAGGTAAGTTCATAGTGAGATTATCTTGTCAATGGTTTGGTACAATCCATAGTAATCTAAAATAAAACAGTCAAAAATGAACAAGCAAACAAACAAACAGGACAGAAAACTAGGCTCTAACTCCATTCCCTTGCTTCTGGGTAGGGGGATGAACAATGAGCTTGTCATATCGAATATAGGCTATATCACCTCTTTCTCTGGCCGCTTTCATGGCAGGGATAAGTTCCCTGCGCTTTTGTTTGACACCCTCAGAATAATCTTCATTCATGTAGATACTGGTGCCTTTGAGTTCCTTGGCTTTTCCCAGCACAGCTATTTTATCTTTATGACTGAGAAATTTAATCACAATAGGCCTAGGCCTCTTACCAGAGTAGCCAGATGGATTGCCAGACCTGTGTGCACGTTCAATCTCCATCCGACTGCAGTCCAGATGAAGTTTCTCAGTGATCACACTCCTGACTTTGTCCTCAGTCTCCTTCCAGCTCTCATTTTGTGTCTCAGGAATGCCGTCCACAACAACGTTGTTCCTTTTTGATTGACCCTCCAGATATTCAGCTTTATCAGTTATTTTTATCATGGTCTCACACATAGTCTTGATGTCAGTACGGGCAGATTTACTCTCCAACTCAATCCTCTCATTATTCTTTATAAGATCTTCAATATCTCTCTGAGAAAATTGCAGGCTGCATTTCAGTTCCTGTGTGTCTTTGGTCAGTTGATCAATCCGTTTGTTCACATTATTCACCAGTATATCCACAACCGTCTTGAAATTACTTTCCTGCTGCTGTAAAAGTTGCATGAACCAATCCTTCTGTTGATTCAGTAGATCTCGTACCTGAGAAAGCGACACAGCCTCTTCTCCATTGTTTTGGGCCTTAGGTGGCATGGTGTAATGAGGTCCACAACACAGGCTTGAGATTCAGCAAGTGTAGTAGGCCGAGAGGAGATCCACCAAAAATCACTGCATCAGAAGGTCATCCACCTCTTTTCACTTGATGTAACGTAAAAAGTAGCGTCTTAAATTAAGTTCTTTAAAAAATTTTAAGATCTTGAGTTAAATTAAAACACTTTTAAAAGAATAGCAGGAGCAGGAGCAGGATCAGATGAGATCAGATCAGTTCCAGTGAGGCAGAAAGGTCATGTGACGCAGTCTGGTGCCTTATATATATTCAACGCAGACATCTGGATCACTGGAAAGTTGAAATGTGAAACTCAAAGAGTGTCAACACTGGGGGTACTTCAAAACTACTTCCATTAAACACGTATTAACTAGAGCTGTAATTATATTAATGGATTTGGAATGTAACTAAGTAATATACATAATAACTGTACTTAAATACAACTTTAAAGTTCATGTACTTGAGTATTTACATTATATGCTAGTTTGTGGGCTACTTCTACTCCTCTTCATTTCAGGTAAATACTGTACTTTTTACTGCACTACATTTATGTGACAGCTTTAGTTATTCAGATTATCAATACAGAATACAAATCAACTAATACATTATAATGCATTATTATAGATTAATCTACCCAGCAGTAGGCTCATATTTAAAATGGGCCCCACCTTTACCAGCTGCTTCATTAAAGTGATGAACACATTAATGCATCAATAATTCTAATATAAAGGCTATAGTATCTGAAATGGACCATTAATAACTACATTTATGTCTGGTAGGCTATTTCAAGTATACTTTAATTCTAACACTTTTGTGCTTTTGTGAATGAATGTGAGAATGTGTAAATTATATTTTGAATGCAGAACTTTTACTGACAAATTAGTGCACTGTTGCTTCTTTTACTTCAATAAAATATAAGATCACTTCTTTCACTGCTGTATGTTAGTATTTGGGAATTTTAAATAGCCTTTCTTTCACTCATAGAGCCTGTTTTTGGACCTAGTTGATGCAGTGTAGTGTGTGCACTGTTTACACCTCCATCATCTGCAGCTGCCTGTCTGTCCTGCTCTGTCTCTGCTGCCACTTTGAAAACAAAGTCCGTTTACACACAGAGTTTTCACTGACAGTAAAATGAATGTGTGTCCAGTTTCAGCTTGTTTAGCATAACGTCATATAACATGACTTTTAACAGTTAGTTGGTTCACTGTGTTTGGGCAAGTCTAAAGAGAACAGTAATGGCAGTTCACTCTTCTCTCAGTTTGTCCAGGTGTGTTGCAGGACTGGACGGGCAAACAGTCTTTGACACTCCTGTAAACATTCTCTGATTGGTCAGGTCTTGCCCCTGTTGCATTCACAGACAATGCAAAATTACAATATTGCCAGTTTTTTAGGGACAATATCTGCTTAAAGTGAGAATTATTGGCTGAAGATGGCTGTGGGGCAAGTGGCACATCTGGGGGGAGCTTTGCCCCCCTGTGCCCATGCCTAGTAGCAGCCTCGCTTCTCACCATGTGAAATAGAAGGATTATTGTGTGACCACGTGAAGATGCTCAGCTGTGTGACTCTCATGGTGAATGTGTGAGACTTTTCAGGTCTGGTGTAGTTTATTTACAGCTTAACAATAGCTTACTTCTGGGGATTACATTTAGGCCTAAAAACCATATAAGTGGTGTTCATTTGGTGTTCAACAAAACACTGACCACATAGCTTATGTTCTGTAATACATCAAAATCCACTGGCAAAATCCCATACATTGTTTGACGGGAGAACCCAGAAGAAGGTAACTTCATCAAGGAAAACGTCATTCCCAGTGCCCTCTACACAGCACACTGGTTCTCTGTTTTGAGCTCATGAGTGAACTGCAATTTTCTCTTTGTGTTTCTACAGGGTTGCAGTTCTGGACAGTGTGACAGACTTTTTGTTGTTTCTTGGCAAAGTGCTGATAGCAGGAGGAGTTGGTAGGTCAAGTGTTACAAGTGTTACACTGCCATGTTAAGGTTTCACATTATACTTGCCAAGGGAGGGTTTGAATACAGTATGTTTTTGAAAAATATCATGCATGAGTATAGAGACTGAAGACATGTAAACAGCAATATGGTGCAGAGTCCTGCAGAGGTCCATTTTTTAAAACCTGCTCCAACCCAAACCTGTGAAGTCCAGGACCAGAATCAACCCATTACCCACTGTCATTATATCTAAGTCAAAGCTGCACTTGCCCACACCTGTTAATAAAAGTCCCGCAACCTGACCCACACCTGTGATTGAACACACACAGGCCACAGTCAGTCACATTAAAGTGACTGTCACTCATATTAGGAGATATGTCACATTCATATTCATGCACTCCTAGTTCTTACTGTGCTGACATTTAGGCTAATGTCCTTTAGGCTAGAGTTTGCAGAAAAAGAACATTGTCCACAGTCCTCGGTTAAAGCTGGGTTCTCTGTTCTTGAATTACAAATCCAGTGAAGGAATTGTCTCAATGCTGGCTGTGCCCAATGCTCGATGGATGGCAAAAACATTCCGCACAATCACTGCCAGGTTAAGAAATATTTTAGCATGCTCTATCCACCACCATAAAAGCTCAAAAGGATCCTTCTAGGATTTTCCTTCATACATTTGATGTAGACTGCCTTCTCACACACACACACACACACACACACACACACACACACACAGGTTTTGTTTTTTACCTGCAGGTAACCCAACCCAGTGCAGGACTGAAATACAGTCTGTGTGTGTGTGTGTGTGTGTGTGTGTGTGTGTGTGTGTGTGTGTGTGTGTTGTTCGTTTGTTTTTTTCTTCAGGTGTGGTTGCATTATTCTTCTTCACTAGGAGGATCCCTGTTATTCAAGAGGAAGTGCCTAATCTCAACTACTACGGGGTTCCCCTGCTGGTCAGAGTCACACACACAAACACATACACATGCACACATCCCTTCACATATCCAGGAGACCAGAGTACGATGGTTACTTTTTTTCACATCTCTTACTTATTCAGTCCCTTATTTTTTAAACCCTGTGACGACTAATTTAGAAATACATTTGAGTGCTGCTTGGAAAGAAATGAACAGAATTTCGCTGGATATTACGGTAACGCTTTCTATGAAGACCACATCTATAATGCATTCTGACGGCATTCTTAGTGAATTATAATGCATATATAATGCTTTATGAATGCAATCATTAACACACATAATGCGTACTGATTCACTATATCAATAGTCATAAACCATAATAGATTTGACTTATAATGACTTATAAGTGGCAAGGGTCTTATGGATGCTCTTGAGATAATGCATTATAAATATTTATACTCAATTAGTCACGCATCAACAATTAACTGTAGTAAGGACTCATAGTGTGATATAACAGTCCATGCTGTATCATAAGTTATCATTGTATGTGTTAAGTAAAGTGTGGTACATATTGATGCATTTATAATAATTCATGCTTCATCATATTGTTTCATTGTAGGTGTTAAGTAAAGTGTAATCGTTTTAATGCATATATAAGAATGCATGCCACGTCATAACTGATTAATGCGTACTATACACGAGAATACTTTGAAAATGTATTTAGAAGACTGAATTCTGACAATGTGTCAGAGTTTTTAGCCACAAAATTAGATTTCACAAAGACTGGGGGTCTTGCAGTGTCAGAGGTGAACATAGAGTGCATTTAATAATTTTACGTCTATCAATATTGTTATATGATATGTTACTGTTACAATTATTGCTGTGCTTCTCTTCCCCTCTCTCTTTCTCTCTCTCTTTCTCTGTCCTCTTTATCATTACTGTATTTTAATTGTTATTCAGGACATCTATTGCACGTCTGTCTGTCCTGGAGGAGGGATCCCTCCTGAGTCGCTCTTCCTGAGGTTTCCCTCTGTTACAGGGTTTTTTTGGGGGAGTTTTTCCTTAGACAGTGTGAGGGTCTAAGGGCAGAGGGATGTTGTATGCTGTAAAGCCCTCTGAGGCAAACTGCGTTTTGTAATAATGGGCTTTATAAATAAATAAATAATAAAAACTGTTGCAGCCCCTTAAATATGCAGTGAGTATGCTATATACTGTAGCTAGCTAGCTAACTTACCACTGTCCCAATCCCAAATAGGCTAACTGCAAGCTAAGTTAGCCACTGGGATGTTTGCTATTAGCCTACAAGCTAACTGTATGATTAAGCTGAAGATTGCTTGGTTAAAAAATACATGATTACTTTTGTATATATATATATATATATATATATATATATATATATATATATATATATGAATTTTGAAGCTAGCAGTCTTACATTGACCCATACGATTATCTTGCAGGCTAATGGTCCAGTAGCTAAAGTTAGCTTGCAGAGGCCCCTGCGGTGGTTAGCTTGCTAGCTTACTGCATACAGCATTCTCACCAGGGATATCAGAGCTGTATCTCTGTACACTTCTTTCTTCTCCAGTACTTAGTGGTACAAATGGGAGTCTATAAGAGGCACTGTTTATCACTGCTCAAATCCACTTCATCAATTTGTCAATTGGCTAGTAGTCTGTATTACTGTGCTTTGATTGGGTAATAGGCCAGTACTACTGTGCTTTGATTGGCTAATACTTGTTGCCTCCGGTTTTACTCTTCAGTAGTGCACTAGAATCATAGGACTACAATAGACAGAGTCACTAGCGGAACCAATCAGAGCCGGGCCGGGGGCGTGGCAAATGACCGGGCCCTTTGAACCCAAATAATAAAGCTCATGCTAACATCATTTTACAACATATACATGCCCGCAACAGTGGGGCTTACAAGCTTTGGCACCACGGAGAGCGACTATGTCATTTTGAAGTCCATCAAACGGACAAGAAGTATAACAAACCAAGAGAACAACAAAACCATTTGGCTACATGGTCACTAATAATAAAACAACACCAATTCAAAGCATCAGCACCACGGATAGCGACCGCATCATTTTGACACCCACTTCAACCATTTCAACTCAGAGCCTGTATCAGCAGCTGTAAAGGTTAGTAAAACTGGTACAGCGGCCCACAAACACAATGTCAGTATGAAGTGCTATAGGCCTACTCACCACTATTTGAAGGGCATACGACAATATCCATGTCATTCTTAACAACAGTTACATAACGGTACACCTGGCTCAGCTGGTCTATGTTTGACACATCTTGGGTTGTGTCCATGATAATGGAATAAAACGGGGCTTCGTTTATTTCATCAATTATGTCAGCTTTCACACGCTGAGACAGGATGTACATAATCTCATCTTGAATCTGGTGACTTATATTATTTCACTGACCCTTCTGGTCGATTGATTAGCTCTTTCAAAACGGGGTTGTAGTGAGCTAATAACTCGATTATTGACAAAAAGTTGCCAGCATTTCCCTGACCTAGAACTTCCCTGTGCCCCCTGAATGCCAGGTTGCATGAAGCCAGAGTAAGGGTGACATTTACAATGCGCTCTAGGACCTGTCGCCAAAACAAGGCTGCATTACGCACATTCCTCTCCATTTCAGCGTCTATTGTGCTATTGAGTTTCCACTGTTCGTAAACTATGCATGCACCAAGATGTATTTGCGTGGATTCATGCTTCTCAACTTTGGCAGAAAGATGTTTCCAGTCTCTTATTCCGTTTACCCATGCATTGTTGTAATACGGGGCATTTCGGTTGGCAAAAAGCCAGCAAGGCTCACAGTAACAGCAGTCTAATTTGGGGGAATAGCACATCCAGCTGCGGGGAAGTTTCATCCCAACTTTAGTGGTAGAGGTGTAATAACTTTCCGAAAAACACCGATTGTCATTATCAGTGGGAAATGGACCTTTGGGTCTGCATGGGCCCATCTTAAGGATATATCTTTTAATGTTGGCATCCTGGATGTTTTCAGCAAAATTGGCCCGATCAGTCGGGAAACATTCCAGAGGAGGGTTTTCATCATCCACGGTCTGCGTGTCACCTGTAGTGGGAGGAGACCTGCTGCTGCTTTCATTTCCAGTGTCCAGCGCGGGTGGGGAGGGGGGCTGCTGGTCAGGCACCAGGTCTGGCTCTACCCTGGAGCAGCTAGCAACTACTGAGTCCCTGACATCACTGCAATACCGCCGAGAGAGAAAGAAGGGGATATAAGCGAGGCGGCTGTGCTATTACAATTTACAACCACCAACAGTTTACAACTAACTCACAGATTGTGTACAGTGATTGTTAGAACTGCTACCTGTAATTAACCTGGCTCCCTGGCTGTGCTGGCAGTTTTGGCAGGCCTGAATTGCTGCCAACAAAAAAGTTGGGTTCATCTTCAGGACGACGAACAAAATATGTGTAGATTTTCCTTGCTCTCTTTTTTCCTTTTCTTTTCGCTTTGCCGCTCCACTTAAAAATGCTCCAGCTAGTTTGCAATCTGTTGACAAGTGACTGATGATGACGTTGGTGGATGGTTGGTGATGAGTTTTACCCAAAATGCACTTGGAGACAATATCGGCGATCCACTTGTAAATTTGTGTGATAAAGTTAAATGTGAGAGTGAAAATAAAGCCAGTCATAAAGCACAACATTTTATTCAATATTTTACACCTACTACATCACTAAAGTCAGTTGGTCTTGTAAAGTTTTTAGCAACCATGACTCAATCCTGACTGGGACAACCTATATAACCCCTGTATAATTGTGCATGCTGGATAATATTAAACAGACTGTGTCTATGCTCTGGGCTCAAGGAAGGAAGAGGTTTTTAGCAGAGGAAGGGTGACATTGATCAGTACTTTTTAAGAAGTCATTCAAGTCAGTCAGGTGATGTCCAGCGGCAGGTAGTAGTTCGCAAGATATCAGTAACACTGCCCCTGAGGAGGAGGAGGTAGGGAGAGGGGATGCAGTTGACACTAAGGTCAGCAGGCCAGCCAAAGAGAAAACCATGGAGCAGAAGGCTAGTGTTAGATGGTCTAGGGCAAATGATAGTGAAAAGTGACAGACGGTTAAAAGTGACTTGTTGGTAATCTGAAGTGGGCTTAGAGGAAATGTGATTGAGAGGTTAGAAAGGATGGGAGATGTGATTTACTCATATGGTGCAGAGAGGAAATAGAGAAATTTGTTAAAGAAAGGAGACAGTTAAGAAAACAGTGGGAAAAAGCTACAAACAAAGAGAGGGAGGGAATCAGTGTTTTGCAAGAGGAGTTGAGAAGCAGGGCAGCAGCACTTGGAAGGGCAGAGCATCTTAAGAAAAAGAGGAGGAAGAAAGAATATGCTAGGACAGCTTTTTTTTAGGGACCCCTTTAATTTTGCACAAGGTTTGTTTAATCAGGAAAAAGGAGGGCAACTTAAGGCAACAAGGCCAGAGGTTGAAGAATATTTGAGAAAGACTTATTCAGACTTAAAGGAGAATATAAGTGTAGGTATTCCACCTGATATGCCTCCATTAGGAGAGATAAGCCAGGAGTTGGATGTTAGACCACCTAGGTGCAAAAAAGTTCAGGAGGTGGTGAGGTTTCTTCAGCCCCAGGGCCTAATGGAATCCTCTACCGGGTTTATAAAAGTGCACCTGACATCCTTAGTGTTTATGGAAACATCTAAAAATAGTTTGGGAGAAACAAATTATGCCAAGAGCATGGTGCAGGGCAGGGGGTGTCTTCATCCCTAAGGAGGAGTCCTCAGATCTTAACCAATTGCAGATGATTTCTCTCCTGAATGTAGAAGGGAAAATTTTCTTTAGTGTAGCAGCACAGACATTAGCTGGGTACGGAAAGGAATGGGTTAATAGATTCAACGGTGCAGAAGGCAGGGATATCAGGTTTTGCAAGGTGCTTAGAGCATTCTAGCATGATCTGGCACCAGATTCAGCAAGCTTGGAGGGAGAAAAGAGACCTTCATGTAGTATTTTTAGATCTGGCAAACGCGTTTGGTTCAGTGCCACATAGTCTTATTTGGAGTGCTTCTGAGTATCTTAGGGTGCTGTAAATAGTTGTAAACTTAGCGAAAGCATATTTTCAGGACATTCGATTGTGTATAAGTACTGCAGATTTCACAACAGGCTGGCAGAGACTAGAGATAGGTATTATGCCAGGGTGTACAATTTTGCCATTAGCATTTACAATGGCAATGGAAGTAATTATCAGGGCTTCCAAGTAGGTTGTAGATGGAGAGAGACGTCAGAATGGGATGTGTCTTCCACCAATTAGGACTTACATGGATGACATGACACTAGTAACTAGAACGGTATCATATACAAAGGCTATTAGAGAGGGTAAATAAGTGGGCCAGCATGATGATCAAGTCAAGTAAGTCTAGAAGTACTTCATTATGTAGAGGAAAATTAAATGATAGGAAATATAACATAGATGATGAGAAAATTCCAACAATTAGGGAAAAGTCAGTGAAGAGCCTAGGTAGGTGGTATAATGTGGATATGAATGACAATGAGCAGGTTGTGCAATTTAGAAAGATGTCACTGAAGGACTGGATAGAATAGATGGGTCAGGGCTCCCAGGAAAGTTGGAGTTGTGTTTGCAGTTTGGGGTTTGGTATTGAAGGTTGGTATTTGGAAGTAGTTAGGCGCTCCCAGGTGTTTAAGTAGTATGGCATTGTATGGATAAGGGATACTTCAGCTGCCAGTTTCTAGCTTAACAGAGGACTTTAAGTTAACCAAGGTCAGGGCAGAGCTGTTGTTAGTCAAGTCAAGTCAAGTCAGTTTTATTTATATAGCCCATTATCACAAAACATAGTTTGCCTCAGAGGGCTTTACAGTGTACGACATCCCTCTGCCCTTAGACCCTCACATCACCCAAGGAAAAACTCCCCAAAAAGAACCCCTGTAACGGGGAAAAAAAGAGGAAGAAACCTCAGGAAGAGCGGTAGAGGATAGTGAGGGATCCCTCTTCCAGGACGGACAGACGAGCAATAGATGTTGTAAATAGCAAATGAAATACAATCATGGCAAAAAAGGGAAAGGGAAAGAGAGAGGGGGAGAGAGGGTGGGGGAGAGAGGGGGAAACAGATGCATGTCATATTACAATAATGGTAGGTGTGAAATTAGTAAGTGCTTTCTATGATGATGTTGAGAGAGATGATAACAGTCTCATGCATATGTTGAAAGGGAGCTGTCCAAAGGCAAGATCACAGCATCGGCGCAACCAGGACCAGGGAAAGGGAAAGAGAGAGGGGGAGAGAGGGTGGGGGAGAGAGGGGGAAACAGATGCATGTCATATTACAATAATGGTAGGTGTGAAATTAGTAATTGCTCTCTATGATGATGTTGATAGAGATGATAACAGTCTCATGCATATGTTGAAAGGGAGTTGTCCAAAGGCAAGATCACAGCATTGGCGCAACCAGGACCAGACCACGATCAGGGCGAGCGGGGGGCACAGAATCAGTACAGCCACAGCACGAGCACAACCAAAGGCAGGATCACAGCATCAGCACAGCTATCACCACAGTCAGGCACAGTCAAGGTTACGGCCAGGATCCAGGGAAACTAGGAAACAAGGGAGCAGGAACGCTCCCGAGAGGCAACAGGATTAGCGTAGTGCAGTTCAACAGGCCCAGGCTCTGTAATCGCGAGCCCCAGGTAGTGAGAGTACCACATGGCTATCACAGAGCTAAGCTAAGCTTGCACATGGCAATGCAGTTAACAGACATGCATGATTTCTGATGGCGGCATTGAGAGAAGGAAAGGAGCTCAGTGTATCAGGGGAAGTCCCCCGACAGGTTAAACCTATGTCAGCCTAACTATGGGCTGGTCCAGGCAGCCTGAGCCAGCCCTAATTATAAGCTTTATCAAAGAGGAAGGTCTTAAGTCTACCCTTAAAAGTTGAAACGGTGTCTGCCTCCCTGACCGAAAATGGAAGATGGTTCCATAGGAGAGGAGCATGGTAGCTGAAGGCTCTGGTTCCTAACCTACTTTTGGAAATTTTGGGAACCACAAGTAACCCTGCATTTTCAGAGCGCAGTGATCTTGAGGGTTGGTAAGGAACTATGAGCTGTGACAGATAAGACGGAGCCTGACTATTTAGAGCTTTGTAAGTAAGGAGGAGGATTTTAAATTCAATCCTGGATTTCACAGGGAGCCAGTGCAGAGAAGCGAAAACAGGAGAAATATGATCCCTTTTCTTGCTTCCCGTTAAAACACGAGCAGCAGCGTTCTGCACCAGTTGGAGAGACCTACGAGATTTGTTGGGACAACAAATACAGTAATCCAGCCTAGAGGTGACAAATGCATGTACTAACTTTCAGCATCTGTTTGGGATAGGATATGTCTAATTTTTGCGATGTTACGCAAGTGAAAGAAAGCCGTCCTTGAAGTTTGTTTTATATGGGAGGCAAAGGACAAATCCTGGTCAAATAAAACTCTGAGGTTCCTTACAGTTGTGCTAGAGGCCAAGGTAATGCCATCTAGAGAAATTACATTGTTGGAAAAGGAGCTTCTGAGGTGTTTTGGGCCACCTCAAAAACAGTTGAGTTTAGCTGGGATTAAGGATGTAATATTTAGCAGTGTGGTTCCAAATCCAGCCAAAGGTAGAAAATGGAACCCAAGAGCGGCAGTTCAGGACGCAGAGTCTGTGCTTAGGTGTGCATATAGTAGGTAATGTTCAATTTGGCCGAGGAAGCTTGGGGCTTGGGCCAGGCAAACCGGTGTGGAATACAGCAGGCCCCAAGGGAAGAAAGCTGGTAGTGGAACAGGTACGTAGGCAGGAGGAGACTGTAAAGGGTGTAAAGGGAGTGGTTCAGGCTAAGCAGGGACAGTGGTTGGATTGGAAAAGTGTAGAGAGGAGGAAGCTTAGCTGGAGGCACCTGTGGAGTATGGAGGAGAGCCGCATTAGATTCCTGATACACATATGATGTGTTGCCAACCCCCCAGAACTTAAAGGTCTGGGTAAATGACGACCCATCATGTCCATTGTGTATAGGTACTGGCATATTTTGTCAAGCTGCAAAATGAGTTTATCACAGGGCCAGTATACGTGGCGACATACAGTAATCAGGTATTGAGAAGCTTAGCTGCAGGTATTGAGGGGAGAAGAAGACAGGTGAATTCAGGAGGTTTCATAAAAAAACAGTCCAGATGTCCAGTTTTTGAGTGAGGGGGAGAGACATAGTGGCAATAAGTTAGGGAGGAGGCAGGGGTGTGGTTGCCATGAAAGAGCTTGTGATTGGGAAATGCAGGTAGATTTAGGAGGAAAGCTTGTTATTCCCCAGGAGTCTGTACTAATTTGAGGCCTGACATAGTGCTGTGGTCTGTGAGTCAATTGATCGTTTATTTCATTGAGTCAACAGTCCCTTGGGAACCCTCAGTAGAAGGAAGACAGTGATGGAAATGTCAGATGAGGCAATTAAATCCAGTCAGTGGATTTGGATTGGGAGAAACAATGGTAGTTGATAGGTGGAGAGATCCACCAATCAGTCCTCTGAAAATCCAGGACGTCTGAGGGTATGTAGGATTTGGAGTGGCCTGTTTGAGGCTCTTTGTGTGAGACCATGCTGCCACCCAAGTAAGTGTCTTTGCTAAATCTGCCAATTTATCTTTATTTCCCTTAGCTTGAGCCTTGTATGTGAGTTGTAGTATATAAGCAAGTGTGATGCATGTGCTAGGGAAGGTAGCATCGACACAGTCACTACCTGGAGCTCGCATAAATGGAGCCTGGGTCTGTTGAAGGTGGCTTTGCTGTTTGGGCTGTGATAGCCATGTAATTGCCAGCCTAGTTAGCATAGCTATCTCAGCTTAGCCTCCTGGGGGATAACCATGTGTTAGCTTAGCTTATATGGAAAATATATAATTACACAGTATAAATATGAGTGATGTGGTTATGACATATATGGTTATGTTGACATATTTTCTATGGTAAAGGAGCAGGTTGGTGTTTATTATTTCCAAGAACAGTCATATCCTTATTCATTCTTTATAATGTAATGATTCTTATGATTTACTCACTGCTGTCATCTTTATCACTTTCAAAGGGACAGAAGGACATTAGTGATTGCAAACCGGCAGCACAGTGGGTCAGTGGACTAGCAGCACCAGCAGCAGTTTATAGACATATAAATATGTATTTTATTTATCTTTGTCTTTCTACTACCTTACTAACTGCAGTTAATTTATTTAATTAATATCTAATGAACTCAGAAACATAAATAGCACATCAAGCAGTTGGTATGTGCCCTTTCTTGTTTCGTTGTGAAAATCTATTTTTCATGTCCACAGCTTGCTTCTTAAAATCCTTGAGAAAGAATGACAGATTTTTCTTAAAGAAAAAAAAAACTAGACACCTGCAACCACTCATGTGTGGTTGTATGACTCTCCACAGAGAGTAATATTGTACAGTAGCTTATTTTGTTCAAATAAAAGCTAACAGCTAATATACTATGTATAACACTTTTAAAGTAACTTGCCCAGCAGTTTATATTATATAGTCAGTAGAATTACCTCAGTAATTAATATAAAAAGAAATATAATAGGCTAACAGATAAGTATGATTCCCTATTGCTGGAACTATGTGAAACATTATCTTGTTAAGTTTTCAGTTCCACAAAGGTCCACTCAGCACTAATCCGCAGCATCCATCCTCCATCACATAGCATTAAATGACTTACCCTGTGATTTCATGCAGGTTTTTCAACTTCCCTCCCCTTGTCATCAGTGGAAAATCAGCTGCGCTGTAACATAATATAAGCAGATGGTGTCAACAGACCCTTCCCTGAGCTACCACCTTATTGTGGTGGAGGGGTTTGCGTGTCCCAGTGATCCTAGGAGCTTAGTTGTCAGGGGCTTTATGCCCCTGGTAGGGTCACCTATGGCAAACAGGTCCTAGGGGGGACCAGACAAAGTGTAGTTCACCAGACCGTTATGAAGAATTAGATGAATGGTGCAGAGTTTCCCTTACCCGGATGCGGGTCACCGGGCCCCCCCCCTGGAGCCAGGCCTGGGGGTGGGGCTCGATGGCGAGCGCCTGGTGGCCGGGCCTTTACCCATGTAGTCCGGCCGGGCACAGCCCGAAGAGGTGACATGGGACCTTCTGCCTATGGGCTCACCACCCGTAGGAGGGGCCATAGGGGTTGGGTGCAGTGTGAGTTGGGCGGCAGCCGAAGGCGGAGACCTAGGTGGTCCGATCCTCAGCTGCAGAAGCTAGCTCTGGGGATGTCGAATGTCACCTCTCTGGCGGGGAAGGAGCCTGAGCTGGTGCGCAAGGTTGAGATTGAGAAGTTCCGACTAGATATAGTCGGCCTTACCTCGACACACAGCGTGGGCTCCGGAACCAGTCTTCTCGAGAGGGGTTGGACTCTCTATCACACTGGAGTTGCCACTGGTAAGAGGCGCCTGGCAGGGGTGGCAATACTTATTTCCCCCCGGCTTGGTGCCTGTACGTTGGAGTTTACCCCGGTGAACGAGAGGGTAGCCTCCCTCCGCCTTCGGGTGGGGGGATGGATCCTGACTGTTGTTTGTGCCTATGGTCCAAACAGCAGTTCAGAGTATCCACCCTTTTTGGAGTCCTTAGAGGGGGTGCTGGAGAGTGCTCTTCCTGGGGACTCCCTCGTTCTGCTGGGGGACTTCAACGCTCATGTTGGCAACGACAGTGAGACCTGGAGGGGCGTGATCGGGAGGAATGGCCCCCCCAATCTGAACGCGAGTGGTGTTTTGTGTTTTGTTATTGGACTTCTGTGCTCGCCACAGATTGTCCATAACGAACACCATGTTCAAGTTTAAGGGTGTCCATGTGCGCACTTGGCATCAGGACACCCTAGGCCGCAGTTTGATGATCGACTTTGTAGTCGTATCGTCGACCGTATGTCCTGGACACTTGGGTGAAGAGAGGGGCGGACCTGTCAACCAATCACCACCTGGTGGTGAGCTGGCTTCGATGGTCGGGGAGGATGCCGGTCAGACCTGGCAGACCCAAATGCATTGTGAGGGCCTGCTGGGAACGTCTGGCAGAGTCTCCCGTCAGAAGGAGCTTCAACCCCCACCTCCGGGAGAGCTTCAACCATGTCCCAAGGGAGGCGGGGAACATTGAGTCCGAGTGGGCCATGTTCCGTTCCGCACTGTTGCCTCACAGCAAGAGGGTCCCTGGTTTGAAACCCGGTTAGAACTGGGTTCGGTCCATGGGCGGGGGCCCTTCTGTGCAGAGTTTGCATGTTCTCCCCTTGTCTGCGTGGGTTCTCTGGGAAGCCAGGTCTCCAGCTTCCTCCCACAGTCCAAAGACATGCAGCTCAGGTTGATTGGTGACTCTAAATTTCTCTTCGGTGTACCCCACCTTCTGCCCGATGACAGCTGGGATTGGCTCCAACCGAGGACAAGCGGTTACAGAAAATGACTGACTGACTGTTATAGTCTTCACCGTCCAAAAGGGAACTTCTATTAGAAGTCATTTTAAAAATACCAAAATGGAATTGAAAATTGACTTTTGAGGTCTTCTTTCACAATATTACGGCAAATGTGTTTTTTTATAATTTTTTAAAGAAACTGCCAAGAAGGGACTTGCAGCCTTAAGCAACGTCTGTCTATCACAGAGGGG
The DNA here is from genome assembly GCF_026936395.1 of Plectropomus leopardus. Classification (NCBI taxonomy): domain Eukaryota; kingdom Metazoa; phylum Chordata; class Actinopteri; order Perciformes; family Serranidae; genus Plectropomus; species Plectropomus leopardus. The sequence goes on along the minus strand of NC_142187.1, from coordinate 337,075 downwards.
ACCTCCATATACTGCAGTCAAACTGTCTATCCCTGTACTCTCACCTATTGTTTCTTTTCCACAAAAACTTCATTTGTATCATTTAAAACGGATAAACTTTAATGCTATCAATATATCAACATTTTTTGTGATAAAAATATTACAGAAATTATACTTGCCAAAGCAAACCATACCTTTTAAAGACGGCTCCCATCATCCTGTGGATTCCGTTTTATTTTATTTATTTTGTATTTACTGTTAATAACTTGTTGGTTTCTTTGTTGTATATATTTAATCCGTCAATGTAAAAAGTCAACAGAGAAGAAAGGGAAATAGTATTTCAGTATTGCTAAAAATTCAGAAAAATAAATGTAAAAAAGAGTAACAATATACACAAAATTATCAGCAATATAATTATTTCTTGTTAGTTTTAATTAATCACTGTAAAGTGATTTAACACAAGACTGTGACTAGATGTTTAAAGCTGTTTACTTCCAAAAGAAAGAAAACTACAAATAAAGCAGAATAAATTCTTACATAAAATGATCAGCAGTAAGATTATTTCTTTTCAGGTGTAATTAATTGAAATTATGTAACATCAGACTTTGACTAGACACTTAAAATTTTTGAACCCCCAAAAACTTACCTGACCAGTTTTCACGAGTACTAAAAGTCAATCAAGTATTCAATATACTTGTGTTCTCAGTCTGTACTTAAAGCAACTTGTTTGTCGGTGTACATTACAGAAGAAGGTCCACACTTGTGTAGGATATAATGACATGAGTCCACAGTTGCATTTACTGTCAGTGGTTTTCAGTGTCCCCAAGCTCATTTTGTAATATCCTACTGTCATGTTGGTATTTAATGCAGTGCAGCTTCTAGGTCAAAGGTCATGGCCATTTTTGTTGGTTTTTAGCCTTGTTCCTGTCATACAGAGATTTCTCAAGGTTCTGTGAATGTTTTGATGCTATTACCGATTGCAGATAGTTAATGGGTTTGAACATCAAATATCTTGATTTTGGGATGTATTCCAATGTATTCACAATGAACAGTTTTACAGGGATGGATGAAACAGCTGTGCTTATAAGTTTATTTTAGCATTATCTAATCTAGACCCCATTCAAAGACGTTTGGGCACCCCAGAACTTAGCTTTCATTATTATTATTGTTATTATTTTATTTAATTTTGTTTCTTTCGGTTGGTTATTTTTTTAAGACTACAATCTGTAACACATAAAGTTGTAAATTAGTTTGCAAATCGAGGGCTGACAAATTATGCAGCATTGTCACAGTGGCACAGAGAGTGTGCATGAAGTGAAAGGAACAGAATGAATAGCACAGTAAGTTCACACTGCCACTCAGCTTTACAGGTCTTTACATTTCAGTATTCTCAACTGGAACAATTATTAAGCACTTAAAATGTAACTGTTATGTTAGTGTTTTTGATGAGCATTGAAATGGTGATGAGCCACCAACACCTCATCTCAGAACCACCACAACAGAATACACATCTATGAGTAGGCCTTCAGATGTTGACTTTTGCTTGGAATTTTGTACACTTAAAAAACAAAAAGAAAAAGTTTGTCCACACTCCATTTCCCTTTATAACAGTTACATTTTTAAGTATCTGAATAATGGATTCAACATTTCAGCATTTTTCAAAAGTGGAAACAATTGCATTTTAAAATAAGTTCTTCTAAATACTGACATTTTAAAAATCTCTTTCTACCACAATTTATAGTGTATTGTGCATAACAATTCAATGGCACTAATGAAAAGACCTACAGTATTTGTTGCTATATATATATATATATATATATATATATATATATATATATATATATATATATATATATATTGCATATGTTTAACCCAGGACAGGGGATTAAGCCATGTCTCGGTCAGTCTAAATCAGATACAACATTTGGACATCAAGTTAGCAACCCTGAAGCCTAATGTGTAATGTCCTAATGACCAGCATCAGGTAGAAGAAGCCATCCCCCGCACTGCAGAGAATCAAGGCCCGACAGATTTTTACAGACTGACTTGCACAGAATCAAACCCATCACCCACTGCAGGTCACTCACTTCTCAGTGTCAGCAGTCTCCACTGTTCAAAACTACGCAACATCACAATTGTATTCTATGAAATAACAGATGTAATTACTATGTCATTAAATATGTTCAAAGAATTAAATAATAGTACATAATAGTACACGTTTTGTAAAATTCAGTAGTCAAAGTTGTGGAAATTTGAGTGGAGAGTTGTATGCCTACTCTGTACACTTTTGGGGTGTTCTTCCCAATAATCTAGGGCTGTTGCACCAACCAAGATAAGCAGTGTGCGCTACTTGTTTAACCCAGGACAGGGAAATGTCAGTCAGTTTAAATCAAATACAACATCTTGGAAATGAGAAGTATGCACCCCTGAAGCTCAATGTGTAATGCCTTGACGACTATTGTCAGCTAGAAGAAGCCATCCCCTACACTGCAGAGAATCAAGACCTGACGGATTTTCACAGACTGACTTGTACAGAATCAAACCCCTCACCCACTGCAGGTTACTCACTTCTCAGTGACAGCAGTCTCCACCGTTCAACATTCAAAGTTAGGATCTGAGAATCATATGGGTGCTGGTCACTCCACCTCTTCAGTTTAGAGGAAATTCCATATTTTTGTACATTTCATAAACTGAAGGCTCATTAAGTATATAAATATATCTACAACACTATTTGTGTGAATGTAATATAGTCAGATTGCTTATTTAATAATGTACAAAGCCACTGAATCAATGTACATACATCATAGAGAGATGAACAACAATTTTTCACACAAAAATGAATACTCAACCTCCTTTAGGGATGCATTTTACTCCATAAATGTGCTGGTAATTTTTCATGTCAGTATCATCTTTTCTAAGCTGGCAATACTTAAGTATAAGTATCACTAATAACTTGTTAACTGACTGTTAATTTCACTTTTGTCAACACTCCTTGATAACTATTGAATAAGTTGCAAGTGCTCATGGTAATATATTGTTAAACTGTTAATAAATACCATGTAGTGGATCTTGAAATATTATTTAGGAGGACATTATAAAGTTGCAATTGCTGTTTTAAATCTTTAAAGTCTCTTAATAAATGGTTTGTTTCTAAGCACTTTGTAAAGCATGCATACACGTTGGCCCTCCATTAAATGTTTTTTTATAGGTTACAAAAGTATTTATCATTTTTTTATCTATGTTCAAACTCATGTATGACCAAACCTTTAAATCTTGAGCTACATCACTGCAGCTCAAATGAAAAGGGTGGAGGAGGGGAAAAATGGACTGCATAAATTCAACATTACAAATCAATAACGAAACCAATGTTTCAAAACTACAATAACCCACCATGTTCGTCTTTGGCTCGATGTTGCATCTTGACATTGTAGTTCTGTTTCCTAAATATGTTTAACATGATGATCAGACGATCAGGGCACAAATATGTACTCTTTTCACAGATCACCTATAGAATATTTAATGGAGCCAAATTATTTTTACATGATGCAATAAATTATCATTGAAGTTTCAACTATCTACATAATGTTTGTAGATGCTTTACAAAGTATCTATTTGAGCTTTTAGTATTGTTTCACCCCTATGATTGAAACCAAACCTTTTATTATGATTAGAACAATGAAATGTTAACTTGAGGCAAAAACCTATGTGACATCACTATGGTATACAATGAAATAACCAATGTAATTATTAGGTGATTAAATATGTTAAAATATTTAAATATCCATTAAAGTACAACTTTTGTAAAAAATCAGTACTCAGGCTAGTGGAAATTAGACTGGAGAATTATATGCCCACTCTGTACACTTTTGGGGTGTTCTTCCCAATAATCCAGGGTTGTTGTACCAGTCAAGATAAGCACTTGTTCAACCCAGGACAGGGGGCAGACTCATGTCTCAGGCAGTCTGAATTGGATGCAACATTCTGGCTATGATAAATTAGCAACTCTGAAGCTTAATGTGGAAAGGCCTATTTACCATCGTCAACTATAAAGAAACCACCCCCCACACTGCAGAAAATCAAGGACTGACAGAGCTGCACACACTGACTCCACCCTCTCCAAGTCACTAATTTCTCAGAGGCAACCTTAAAGGCATATAAGTGCTGGACACTCATGAACTGAAAACCCATTAAAAAAAAAAAGAAAAAAAAAACAAAAACTGTATAATAATAATAAATCACTGTGCTCACTGCAGCATGCACACAGAGAGATGGCAAATCATTTAATCCCACACAAAGGAGTAGTCAAACTTCATTGAAGATACATTTACTCCATAAATGTGCTGGTAATTTTGCATGTCAGTAAACTCATTAAAAAATTCACAGTTCCCCCTCCTACAACTGAAGACTTTCTAGGTAGTACAGTAGACAATCTGTTGTAAATCTCATAACATGAGTTTTTCATTTTACCTCTGGAACTCATCTTATTTTGATGATAGTTCTGCAGTTTTTGTATTGTTTGCTGTTTTGTTTTTCTTTTTGAGATGTAGGCACGTGTATATTTGTCTGTCTAATACAGATTCAAGATTTATAAAAACCATTGGAGAAATGGTAAAACAAAACAAAACAAGGAACCAAGTCTAATTTTGTACAGACCAAGAGGGGACAAAGAGTGGACTGACTCTTGTTCTTTTGAATTTAAAGTTCCAAAAAAAAGTCAACATATTCATAGATCTGCATTCTGACATGATGGTTCTGAGATGAGCTGTTGGTGGCTCATCACTATTTCAATGCACATTAAAAGCATTAATATACCAGTTAGACTATAAGTGTTAAGAGAAATGCTTTAGTGGATAATACTGGGATGGAAAGACCTATAAACATCAATACCAAGCTGAGTATAAATGTGAACTTAATGTAGCATTCGTTTTGTGCCTTTCACTTTATCCAAACTCTCGGTGCCATTGTGATGATGCTATATAATTTGTGAACCCTCAAATTTGTCTTTTTATTTGCCAATTAATGTATACATTCATGTGACACAGACTGTAGTTATCACAAAAAAACAAGAGACACTTTAGTTCAAGTATGCTTTCTCATGACATTAATACAGGCAATTGGGGGAAAAATCCAGCATAGCCAAAAGTACTGCCAAAAACCTAAGAACTTTGAAAAGTTTGTTGCAGCAGTTGAACAGAGGGTTTTGGAGGTTAATCAGTCCTCTAACTGACTTATCCCTGTATCTGAGACAAACAGATGACTCACAAAACCTCCTATATTATAAATACCATTAAGGACTGTTGGTCGCTGACAATTATATGTACGAAAAAACTAAAGATTTCTAATGCCAATTTCCTACAAAACTAACACTATAACATAAAATATTATATTTATATTAGATTATATTCTTTGAAAATATAATGCATCTTACTTCTTTTTCTTATTTCTTTGTTATTCATCCATACTGAAGTGTGAATGTTGCTCCATCCTATCTAAGAGGGAACTTGTTCCATTATGTATCAGCCAACAATGGACTCATACCACTTTATACCACTCAAGTCTTGACCTCTTTTCTGTCACGTGGAGCAATAAATAAAATGGATTCGTGATGTATGAATTTAGATGAAGGCACACATACATTGGATTTCATAACGTTGCAAGTTTTTGGGGACTGAGCTAATTTCAAGGTTAAGTTAAATTCTCCTTTTTTTAACAAATTTTCTTCTGTTCATCATCATCATTATCATTATTATCATTATTATTATTATTATTATTGTTGTTATTATTATTATTATTATTATTATTATTATTATTATTATTATTGCCAAAGCCTTATTGTAAAACAATGTCAAGCTCTAAAATGATTAAGCCATCTGCTGAAGCTGACCCTTAATTTGTTACAAAATCTTAATAACAAAACATAGTTGAGGAATAAATATTAAATTATTTAGGTGAGTTTCTTTTTGTATAAGTCTTATCAATTGTGCTTATTTATTCTTTACATGGTGGAGTATGAATGTCACTCCATGCTGTCTAAGAGGGAACTTGTGTGACGATGTACCAGCCAACAGTGGACTCATGTTGTTATATCCTTTTCTGATGTTAGATCATTTTATATAATTAAACCTAAAAATAAATAATCGGACTGCTGACCATTTCATGTAAAATTTTATTCTGCTTGGTTTATAGTTAGAGTTTTCTTTCTTTTTTAAAGCCCTAAAATAAAAATTTCTCTCCCTTTGTATAGCCCTTTATTTTAACACATTATGGAGCTTAAAACTTAAGATATCATTTAAAGCTATAAATAATAATATAATAATAATAATAATATAAAGCTAAATTTTTCAGAAGTCTAGTTTCTGCATTAACCCTATAATGTCATTTGTATCATATTTGATACATTACGTTTTGTGACCTCGATGTCATCCACATTAACATTACTGAAGCCTGTTTAATGGCCCATCTGCAGTCTAAAAGACTGCTGGGGACTGTAAGCCATTCACTCTGGAGAGGAGTGTTAAAAGCGACATATGTGAATGGGTCGCTCAAATACCTGCTCCAACCAGTAAGGAGAGCTCTGGACATGGATATTAACACTCATACACATTTAGGTCCCCTCTTCGCAAATTTTGAAAAATGTTACCAGAGGCCTTAACACATGATTTTAAGATAACTTAGAGCATGACCAAGTGGGGACCTAAAAAATGTCCCCTGTTGGTTTTGCAGTTCCCTGTTGGTGACTGTGTAACGAAGCTTAGGTCCACTGTTATATGTGTGCTCGATGCACACACACATACTGGTATGTATGTTTTGTAGGGACAAAATTTTTAAACATCACTTGCGGGGACCACCCTTTCTAAAGGTTCTACAGATCTGAAGAAAATTAGGTGAAAAAGCAATTTCTTACTGAGCCTATAGACACCTTTAAACCTTTGAAATGATTAACTACTGGTTTCCCCACGCTTTATGGGGACTTCCTGAAAAACCACTGGGGACCAACCAGCCAACAGGGGACATCATTTTCATAATTTATGCATAATTTGCATACTTCACACAGATACTTATGTCAGTACCGGGGACATTTTCTTTACATTTATGTGGCAAATAATGCAGTTTTGTATGAAGTAAATTTTGAGTTAATAACATTAAAAATGGTACAATTGTACATCTGATACAGTTAACAAAAGAGGTAGAAAATGTGTACATCCATGAGAAATTGAGAAAGGTGCTAGACCCATACAAGGTTCCAGTAAAAAACAGACAAAAGTCTGCACTCTTCATATTCTTCAGACTAAAGAAGAGCATGTAGCTCAAAACGTTACTTGTGAGTAGCTCAATAAAAGCTGCAAGGGGAGGTGAAGTGTGTAGACTTTTCTCTGTTTTTGCTTGTACATCTGATACAGTTCAAATTTTAGAAACCTTAGATGTTCATAGATTCTGAGGCCCTCTTGACCTCTGACCAATCTGGGTGTTGTACTGTCACATCTGGCGGGACTCTCTGTGCCAAGATGACTTAAAACATAATCAAGAAACCAGCGTTTGTTTATTTGAGGTCAGTGCTAGCACTACTGCCCTTTGTGTCTGAGGTGGTATCTGGAATACATTCATCTTCATCTCCACTGATTGACATAGTATCATACAGTTCTCAGTTTTCCAGAAATGTGTCTTTCATCTAAAGATTATTTAATAAGGTTATTTAGACATATGCAATTTAAACTAAACACATCACAGTAAATAATGTACTGTATGAAATTTTGTGGGACATTTCTACAGAGTACATTCAGCCACTTAATTGAGAACTTACTATGATGCTTTTTGTCCATTTTAATCTTGGGAAAATACTTTCATTTTCAATCCTTTACAGCCTGTAAAAAGAAGCAGCATCTTGATTCATTAAACTGTAAGCAATAAAACATATGTAATTACAAAACAAATTGGTGTATGAAGCCAAATTTTTCCTAAACATTCTGTAAAATAATTTTTGTTTACAAAGTATAAAATATGGAAACTCCTCTTCTCCTAGATGGTGCCTTTGCCCTCATGTTGTCCTTGGGGTCAATCTGACCCCAAATAAAAAAATTTGCTATCAAAATATGTTTTCTATAATTATGTAAACAAGGTCTATTGGCCCTAATTTCCAAAATGAAGGAAAAATTTGTAGTAATGGGTTGGACTAAAGTTAGACTAAAGGTGTAACACAGAATTGATTGACAATTATACAGTATAGAGTATAGAGTATTAAATAACAGTCAAAATAGGGCAGGGTCAGAATGGCCGCAGAGGACAAAGGGTGTATGGCAATTAGGAGGACATTACGAATATGTTTGGAAGAGATATTAAAGTCCGTGTAAAGTGATAATTAAAAAGTGTTCTGGGTTTGTCACATCACAGAATGATCTGTTATCAAACACCTGAACAAATTTGAATGACCAAAAAAATTGCCAAGTGTTTCTGATCTGAAATCCTGGGGGCGTGTCCGCTGGAGGCGCGGAGGCCACGACCAATCGCAAGGCTATGCTAATGATGCTAATGATGCTTCTCGTTTTTGCACCTGATCAGATATAGCACTCATAATTTTGTTTTACACTCTAAGTACAATGACAATAAAGGCATCTATTCTATTCTATTCTATTCTATTCTATTCTATTCTATTCTATTCTATTTTATTTTACTGCTACGTCATCAGGGGCAGGGTTATGCTGAGTATAGTTCTAGTGCATCATCAAGGTATGGTTTTAGGCCCGCCCAAAAAAACCTCTTTAAACAGGAAAATGCTGAAAAAACAGTCAACTGTCTAACTCCACAATTCAGTACTATATAGTAAAGGGTCTTTGTAAGATGTTTTCAACAATCAGTTTCCAACATTAATAACGTGTTTTGAAACAAATCTCTGAATTCACTTTACATGGACTTTATCAGTTATTATTAAAAAAAAAAAAAAAACAGTCAATGGTCAAACAACAGGAACATGCTGTATTTTTGAAAAACTAAGTACAGGCCTTGTTTCTTTAAGAGTAAACGCTGTTAAATACACCTGACATGAACACAATAAAAAAAAGTTACAAATTGAATTTACTACATTTGCAATTTCTATAAAAAAGTTAAAACAAACTTTCATATGCAGTGAAAGGAAGAGAGCCGATGACAGTTATCGATTCTCACTCTCAACTCAAAGTTTAGTCTGGTGGACAAAAACACCTTTGAATCTTAAAAATATTTCGTAAACACTGCATAAAATTGAAGCAGACTAATACATGATCCTAAGAATACATGCTAACACAACACACGTCAGCGGGAAAGAAACACCACCAAATATTTTCTATTGATGTGTCAACCTCTGATTCAACACATCTTGAACAGAAAAGGCTTAGTGGGGACATTCACACAACATGTTATCATCCTTTACAGGGACCAAGTGTCTCGAAGTCATCAGATACTTCACACTAAGTTGTAGTCAAAAAGTTAGGCTACCTTGCACTGTGGGGATGCTGTGGATGTCCCAGATTGCAGCCATACATTTGCTAAAGAAAAATTGCTTGTACAGGTTAGGATCTGTCCTAAATGTCCCCTAATTTGTTGCCTCTTAAGCTTTAACTGCTTGGTAGACCTGATTCACAAAAGATTACCCAATAATGACCACATTTGCTTTATGTAGTTGCTTAAATACATGAGAATCAGTACTAGAAGACTTTAGTGAACATAAAGTGATAAAGGTTTATGTACCTGTTCATGAGTATCCTGTGGACAGGTAGCTTCATCCATCTGAGTCTTGGACATGCCAGCACACTGGGAGCTTTCTTCAGGACAAACATCCATGGTACATGTTGTCACCTGCATAGATTTGACAGAAGAAAAAAAACAATGAAAAATATGAGAAGGATTTGGTAAAGTTGATGTAAACAATGCATAATATTCAAGCAGACTAATACATGATCATAGGGACACATCTCTAAACTTAAATACATGCTAACACATCGGCCTTCAGAGAAAAATAAAACACTGTTCAAGATGTGCATTCACACATCTTTAACAGAAGAAGCTTAGTGGGGACATTTCACACATCATGTTATCATCCTTTACAAGGACCAAGTATCTCTAACTTATCTGATACTTAACACAAAGTTATAGTCAAACAGACAGGCTAAAGTGCACCGTGGGGACATCGTGGATGTTCAGATTACAGCCATAATTTTGCTAAAGGAATATGTCTGTGCAGGTTAGGATCTGTCCTAAATGTCCCTTCACAGCTGTGTTGGTGTCTTTCTGGATACGCAGTTCAGCCACACAGCTTCAGCTAAGGTGATGCATGCTGGCAGTGCATCACTTCAGCAGAGGAACAGACAGGATGGACAGGATAAGTCAATTAAAGGATAGCTGTTACTAATGGATGTCCATGTCTTTTTTCTTTCTATACTTCACTCAGAATTGTGATGTCATAAGTATGATTTATTTTACATACATTTTGATTCATTTTCACAAATACATGAGTGTTTATTTAGTGATGTTGCTGTAGTAAGCTTTACTGTTGCTTTGTTAATTTTAAAAAAATTAACTTAAGATAAGGACGACTGCAGAATTAACCCTGTCCACTACAAATAGGATAAAACTGTAAACACAGGGTTGCAGCCTTCTCAAGTACTAGTCCTTTCAACCTTCACCTCACATATAGCTCATATTTTCTTTTCTTGATGATAAATTCTTGTACAAAATCATTCAGAACACACCTTTTAGATTGATGGTATCAGTTTGTATGCAGTCCACAAATTTTGTTAATCATGATCCAATTAAAATGTTGTACAGGTGATCTATGATTATGTTGCTAAATACTTAAAATCAGTATATTGTTAATATTAAAAACAACATTGCTGTATTGTATGTATCCAGTTTATAATATGAATAAAGGGTATTTTAATCAGATTAACAAATATCACCATAGGCCACACAGCAGATGTTCTGTTAATAGAATGGGCCTATTAACATCAAAATTTCAAGTTCAGTAGAAATTAAATGTTCCAAAATGTTTTAATGTTTAGTCACCTCTAAATCAATCAGCTGTTAGACCAGATGAGAGCCAGGTGTTTTTCATCATTACCTGGGTCTTAATAGGCTCATTAGAGTTTAGCCAGCCAGAGCTGTACACAATTGATGCCATTTTGATTTTTGTCTGACTTGTTTCTGACTTGGCTCTGATGTCATGCATACATAGGATACAATGATTTCAGTTGGCTGCAATTTCTGGAGCCAGGTGCTGCAGTTGCTCTCCAATGACTGCAAACACCTAGATGTCACCTGATCTAATAGCTGATTGGTTTACATGTTGACTCAATAATAATATGCCTTTTTTTATTTTTCGAAAATGTTTTTGTTTTTTTTTTGAGAATTTACGCAAATTGAAGGTTGATCCTTGAACAGAAATCACAGCTCACCTGTGGAGCGCTTTAATAGGCTGCATGTCATAACAGTCAAAGAGTCTGGTGATAGTTTAATGAATCAGAATCAGATATAATGGGATTTAAACATTTCTGTGACTTTTTGTAGCTTACAGACTGATGGCTGCTGGAAAACTGTCTGACTAGACTGCAGCTTTATGTCTCTGCTCTGCTGCCACCTGTGCTCGTTCACTTATCATGCGCAGTTCATCTCCAACCTGGCTCTTAAAAACCGTCAGCTAGTGTCATACGTACTCCACAAAAGAATGGAGTCAGAGCAAGTTCTTGACATCGATCTTTCACTGAGATGAAAGATTTGGAACCATCACTGAGCGATACAAAAACCTACTGCTGAGTGATGTGCTTGCCAGCACTGATATGATATACTTGTGTTGTGACAGGTATAGTGGACCCAGCCTTAAGTCAGCTGAGTAATAACAGAGGTTTGCCTAATCAAAACCAGCCAAAGTATATGACAGTCAGCAGTACACAGCTCCCATATTAAAAGTTTTTACAGTGTCAGCTAACAAAGCTAACCTTCTGGGCTTCCTTTGTGAGACATGTTGGGACAATGAGCAACTGGAGCCTTTTCTTGGCCCAACTTATCTCTTTCTGTATGGTGGATTCAAAGACAAGACAAAGAGTGTGGTGCTTACAGAAGGGTATGTTATGGATGTTCCTGCTCTGGAATCTACACAGCAGAAGGCTGACACTAGGATAATACTACACAACCTCTACATTGTCCAGAATGAAGGAGCTGCTGGAGTTGTCATACATGCCAATGACACCATCATCATTACCATGTACCTGTACTATAGTGCAACCCACCTCAGTGATCTACCAGATCTGTGGGTGAGAACAGCCCAGAATGCATACCTGCCTATACATTAAATGGTTGCGGCACAGGGACTTTCGCAGTGCTATGCCATGCCCTTCATCCACAGTCTGAGTGATAGAGATATATCCATATTTATCCATATTTCAGTGGAAAGTAGGCATGGTTTAAGAGCAGTATGAACCTGGACATACCTGTACTTGAGGAGCTGGGTGAAAACCCCGCTGATGCCACAACAGATGACTTCCTCAACCAGGCACAATACCTCACCATAGCAGTGTTCACAAGCTGCTATGGTGACTTTGAGGATTCTGATGTGTGCAAACTGAGAGTATACAGGTTCCTGAACAACGATAATGCATTACTCCTACACCTAAAAAGGGCTTCTCTGGCACCCATCATTGACAAGAACACTCACATCGCCAAACCAAGAATTCCCTTTTCCGCAGAATTTGGGTGGCCTCTGGATTATGGAAATGCAGTTCTAGTTCCATCTTGGGTCGTTTTCACACATAACAGTTCAGAGACTCGGTTTGATTGGGGAAGGTGAAATTACAACATTGTTGCAATTCAAGTTGGTTTGGTTTGCTTTCACACTGCACTTTGTCAAACGAGCCAAGAGTAATAAACATGAGACATTATCCATACAGGGCTGACGTGCTGACGTACTGCGGGTAAGCGTGTTACATCACTTCCGGTGTATCTTGTCTGTGTCTCTGGTAGCGTCTCTGAGCTGCTCCTACGAGCGATCCTCAGCTAATCTTCTAACTTGTTCCTTACTTCGGCTGCTCTTATCTATCTGTGACTGAAAACTCACATAAGTTTTACTTAATCACTCACAGCTGTCTCCTCCTCTCAGCGGTTTTTCCTGTGTATTCACAACCGCTCTCTCACTGTTAGCCGGTTAGCTTCGTTAGCATTAGCTCTGGTTAGCTGGTTCTCCCTGCTCCTCTCCCTCTTCTGCTCTCTCCTGCTCAGTGTGTCAGATGTTTAGTTACTCCTCTGCCTCCTTCAGTGTTAGTGGTACCTGTAACAAGTGTAGTTTATTTTCTGTGCTGGAGGCGAGGCTTAGCGATCTGGAAGCGCGGCTCCGCACCGTGGATAATCCCTCTGTAGCTGCGATAGCTAGCGAGCCCCCTGTAGCCGGTGCGGACCGACATAGCGTAGCCTCTGCTAGCCGTCCCCTGGCAACCCCTGTTCAGCCAGGAGGCTGGGTGACTGTCCGAGCGAAGCATAGTAAGCCGAAGCCCGCGGTACACCACCCACCCCCCCTTCACGTTTCAAATAAGTATGCCCCTCTCAACCACACACCGACCGAGGACACAACCCTGGTCATTGGTAGCTCTATTTTGCGAAACGTGAAGTTAGTGACACCAGCGGCCATAGTCAAATGTATCCCTGGGGCCAGAGCGGGCGACGTCGAGTCAAATTTGAAGCTGCTGGCTAAGGCTAAACGTAAATACAGTAAGATTGTGTTACAAACCTGGCTCACTGGTTTGCAACAAAGAGAGAGTCCACACAAAGTTTGCCAGGGAATAAGGAGATGTTTATTTAACTGAATATAATTAAAAGAAAAATAAGGTGCATATCCGTAGATCAGTGTGTGAGGTGGAGTGAGGTGTGTGTGTGTGTGTGTGTGTGTGTGTGCAACAAACAGAGAACAAACCAAACTAACTAAACCATGTTGGCCATGTGGCGTCAGCTGCTCAACCACCAGAGAGAGAGCAGAGTGACTCCAGCAGCCCTTTTATAGAGGTAGGCCCCGCCTATAGGTGTGGCCAGCCATTTAGACGGCCCAACTACTCTGGGCTGCAGCAAAGGAAGAAGCTGAGAAGAGAGGCACAGATTAGTGAGGCCGTCACACCCCCTCCCATAAGAATGAGGGCCCAAGGGGTTCCTCACATCCAGATGTGATGCAAAATACATATGGAATATTGACATGCTATCACCACATTACCCAACACCCCGCCAGCTACACTCGTCACTGAACTGTGGTGCCTGAAAGTACAAGGCACAGCATAAACACCAATGGACTATCAAGGAAAGCGCACTATGGAGATACCGCGTGGGACAAAGCATCAGCGACGACATTTGCCGACCCCTTCAAATGACGAATGTCTAGGTTGAAAGGCTGGAGGAACAGGCACCATCTCATCAACCGCTGGTTTGGGTTCTGCAAGGAATGGAGGAAGGTCAGTGGATTGTGGTCAGTATACACAGTCAAAGGTCTACCTCCACCACCCACGTAAACCTCAAAATGCTGCAAAGCCCAAATAAGGGCCAGAGCCTCCTTCTCCACCACAGAATAATTTAGTTGACGAGAATTAAATTTTCTAGAAAAGAAGCTAACTGGGTGGTCCACACCATCTGGACCAGACTGCAGAAGTGTGGCCCCAGCACCCACATTGCTGGCGTCTACTTGCAGCTGGAAGGGTTCGTTGAGCCGGGGAGCTGCCAAGACAGGGGCAGAAGTAATTAGACCTTTTACATTTTCAAATGCACGTTGACATTGAGGAGTCCACTCAAACTTCACCTTGGAACTTAACAGGTTGGTTAAAGGAGCCACTACTGTGGAGAAGTTCTTACAGAATCCCCTGTAGTACCCTACCATGCCTAAAAAACGCATTAGCTCCTTCTTGGTAGACGGCATCGGAAACCCATCAATGGCCAGAACCTTGGCTCTCACAGGGCGGACCTGACCCTGTCCAACCACTTTCCCCAAATATGTCACTGTACCTCTGGCAAATTCACACTTGGCCAGATTTACGGTCAAATTCGCCCAAGCCAACCGGTCAAACAAAGCACGGGTGCGGTCTAAATGCTCCTTCCATGTGTCACTGTAAATTACTACATCATCCAAACACACTGCACATCCTTCCAACCCCGCTACGACTTTATTCATCAAGCGTTGAAACGTTGCTGGTGCGTTACGCAGCCCAAATGGCATAACCAGGTAGGAATAAAGACCTGAGGGAGTGATAAATGCAGCAATTTCTTGTGCTCTCTTAGACAATGGGACTTGCCAATAACCCTTTAAAAGATCAAATTTACTCACAAACCTCGCTGCGCCCACCTGGTCCACACAATCCTCCATACGAGGCAGTGGAAAGGAATCTGGCTTAGTGATATTATTAATTTTGCGAAAATCTGTACAGGGTCTGACGGTTTGATCTGGCTTACCAACTAACACACAGGGAGAGGCCCAGCTAGAACTGGAGGGCTGTGCAATGTCATGCGCTAGCATGTACTTCACCTCTGACTCCAACTGCATGCGTTTCTCTTGCGAAACCCGGTAGAACCGCTGGCGAATTGGCTCAGCGTCACCCACTTCGATGTCATGCTCAATAAGATGAGTTCGTGTGGGCGTGTCTGAGAACAGTGAGGGGAAAGACAAAATAAGGCTAGAAAACTCTTGCTGTTGCACCTCAGACAGATGTTCAAGCAACTTATCCAAGTTGCACAATGACTCTGAGTTCTTGAGCCGGCCTTGCATCACACAGTCATCTGGATCCATCTCCTCCCCATCTTCGTTCAAGGAAGAGGGCACCACACCTACTGAACTCACCAGCGCCACTGGCCTTATGTCCCCTGAGGCATCACCCCCACAGGAACGCGGAAAGTAAGGTTTAAGGAGATTAACATGACACAATTGAGTGGACTTCCGTCTATCAGGGGTGGAGATCAGATAATTTACATCTGAAACCTGACGCACCACTGAGTAAGGGCCCGAAAACCTCGCCTGAAAAGGAGAACCGACTACTGGAAGGTTAGCCAGGACCTGATCCCCTGGGCTAAAGACATGGACCTCAGGTCGGCGATCATACACAGTCTTCATCCTCTCCTGAGCCTTTTCTAGATTTATTCTAGCTGTTTTACCTGCCTCGTACAACCGCCTCTTGAACCCATTAACATACTCAAGCAGATCTAATGGAGGTGGCGGCTTCTTCCAGTCAGCATGCAACACAGCCAGAGGGCCGCGGATGGTGTGACCGAACACCAGATCATTTGGGCTGAAACCAGTACTCTCCTGAGTAACCTCACGAGCAGCCAGCATTAGCCACGGCAGACCTTCCTCCCAATCCCCACACAGCTCAGTGCAATACGAGCGCAACAGTGACTTTAATGTTTGATGGAACCGTTCAATGGCTCCCTGACTTTCAGGATGGTAGGCAGATGACTGAGAATGTCTAATATGCAGCTTTTTTAACAAACCTGCAAACATCCCTGATGTAAAATTTGACCCTTGATCACTCTGAATGACCTTAGGAATGCCAAAAACAGTAATAAACTGAGTTAAGGCTTTCATAACAGACTTGGCAGTGATGTTGCGCAAAGGAAAAGCGGATGGATATCTGGTAGTTTGACACATCACTGTGAAGAGATACTGGCTACCAGACTTGGACTTGGGCAGAGGACCAACACAGTCAATCAACAAATGCTCAAAAGGTTGACTAGCCACTGATATGGGCTGCAAAGGAGCTGGTTTGATAGACTGATTTGGTTTTCCTGTTAACTGGCAAGTGTGACAGGTTTTGATGTAAGCCGATATATCTTTTTTCAACCGAGGCCAATAGAAGTACCGCAAAATCTTATCGTAGGTCTTTCTAACTCCCACATGCCCCGCTACCATATCATGTGCAGTTTTCAACACGCCAGCCCGCAACTTAGTGGGGACCACAATTTGAAAAATGGCATCACCAATAAATGTGTCACTCTGAGGCAACCACTTTCTCACCAAAATGCCATCATTAAGGAAATAGCCATGTGCCACACTCTCCACCTCCTCCACGGGACATACCTGCTGGAATAGCTCAGACAAAGCAGGATCCTCCTGCTGCTCCTGTATTAACTCAGTACGAGAACCAGACAAAGGAAAGGCAGGTAAAGGAAACTGAACATTTGCAGAAGCTCTTCCCTTTTTAACCTCGCACTTATTCTGGTTTGACAGTGTTTGAGCTCTAGTGACAGCACATGCTGGAAAAACTTGCTGTTGGTCGTTACCCTCAACCTGATCCATGGAAGGTGAGCAAGTAACCACTGGGGAGGGGGATACCTCCTGAAACGGACCATCAGTTAGATCGTTCCCCAGAATCACATGCACACCCCGGATTGGAAGTTCTGGCCGAACCGCGAGGGCCACTTCCCCTTTCACCTGGTCTGAGGAGAAAACGACAGTATGCAGGGGTGCAGGAAACACAGTCAAACCCATTCCCCTCACCAACACAGAGTCCCCAGTGGCAGTGTCTGATGAAAAGGGCAATACTGATGCCAAGATAAAAGAATCTAGAGCCCCAGAATCTCTCAAGATTTTAACAGGAATTTGCTTAGCATCCCCCACCAAGGATACAAACCCATCGCTGACATGTTTCCGGTAACCTGGATCGATTTCCTCAGTCAGGTCAGACCCATGGAAATCTCCAGAGGAGGCCACTGGGAGTTCCTCAGAGGGAGGCAGAGGCTCAGTCGAGACATGAGCCGCTACTGCTGACGGCTTGGTGTGCTGAGCCTTTGTGAGGGGAAATAGTAACACCACTAATCCTGCGGCCAATATCACCCTGACCTTTGTGAGTCAATGCATAGTCATCCACCATAACAGCAGCCACAGTCAACGTCTTGGCATTTCGCTCCCCCAAATAGGTAGCCATGCGCTCAGGGAGAGTTTCCTTAAACTGCTCCAACAAAAGTAGTTCACACAACTGTTCAAAAGTTTGAACTTCAGAGGCTAACCGCCAACGGCCAAAAAGAGTGTACAATTCACGTGCAAACTCAACATAAGTCTCTTTCTCATGTTTTCTTGCACCTCTGAATTTCTGCCGATAAGCCTCAGGTACTAATTCATATGCCTTTAATACTGCCACTTTTACCTTAAGATAGTTGTCACTGTCTGATATGGGTAAAGCAGCAAAAGCTTCCTGCGCTTTTCCCGTCAATACACACTGTAACAGGAGGGTCTGCTCAGAGTCACTCCACTGTCTGTTTCTAGCCAACCTCTCAAAAAGCAAGAAAAATGTATCTGGGTCCTTCTCTGAAAACTTGGGCATCAATCGCAAAGAACCAGAAACATCGAACTTGGGAGAAATATCGGCACCCTGTTCCTCCTTACCAAATGGGGGATCGAGAATCTTCCCCTCCTTAACCAACTCCAGCTTGTAACGCTCTAGATTTTGACACTCCTTCTCCTGCTCTAGCTCAGCCTCACGCAGCCTCAGATTACATTTTAACCTCTCCAACTCTAATGAATGCTGCAAAGTTAACAACTCTTTTTGTTGCTCAAAAGTCAAAGGCACCCCAGCCCCAGCTACAGGCCTCACAAACCTCCCTGGCTGCGCAGTAAGACTGACTGGAGGAGAACCTGCACTCTGAGAGTCACCACCTTTAACTGCAGCTGACAAAACCCCCAGCTGAACCAAACCCTCTTTTATCTCACACAACATGCGATCTTTACGCCACTGACTGAGGATTTCAATTTCAAAATGCTCTGCCACTGTCATCAGCTGGTCTTTAGTGCAGGCCTCTAACAGGGCCTCACTGGGACGCTGCAAAAAATCCTCTACAGACATTATTGAACAATTACTGAACCACACAGACCAACTAAATCAACACTTAAAGTTTCCCTGCCATGAATCTAAAGAAATCTAATAAGTTAACCTGCCACAACCACACTACAAAAAAAATAAATAAATAACCTAGTGCGACAGCCACAATGTGGAACATCCTCTCCCCTAACTAACTGCCTGACCAGGAAACTAGCTGTCTATCTCAACCCTAGTCTTCATGCAAAAGCTCTGGTGGGAGATTTAAACACAAAGCCCAGTGACTCGGCCAGGCAACCATTAAAATGGTGACCTACCTAGACAGTCACGGAGGTGTACCCATAGCAAAACTGCTGTGGCCATACTAATGCACAAAAATAACAAACGAAAATAACAAACAACGAGTCCACGCATGGACGTTCGTTCTGAATGGGAAAGTAGTTCCACTAACTGGGCTGTCCTACTTGCACCAGATCAGAGCAAACCAAAACGAAAGAAAATCAAAACTCAGGCAGGTTAACAACTACTTACTGGTGTGACCAACTGAGAACCTGAACACCAATACACACTGACTCAAACCATGTGGAGGACTCCCTCAAAACCATGCTTATCTAGGCTACAGCTTTCCACAATACACAGAAACAATGTACTTACCATAGCAAAAAATTTTCTGAGGCCTTACTGACAACCCCTAACTGTAGAAGCCTTCGAAGCATAACATTACTTTAACAAGGATCCAAAGCAAAGGAAGAAGCTGAGAAGAGAGGCACAGATTAGTGAGGCCGTCACAATTGTTATTCACGTTGGCGGCAATGACACCCGGTTACGTCAATCGGAGGTCACTAAAATTAACATAGAGTCGGTGTGTGAGTATGCCAAGATGATGTCGGACACCGTAATCTTCTCTGGACCCCTCCCCAATGTGACCAGTGATGACGTGTTTAGCCGCATGTCAGCACTCAACCGCTGGTTGTCGTGGTGGTGTCCAGCAAATGATGTGGGCTTCGTTAATAATTGGCGCTCCTTTTGGGGTAAACCTGGTCTTATCCGGAGGGACGGCATCCATCCCACTTTGGATGGAGCCGCTCTCCTCTCTAAGAATCTGGCCGATTTTATTAGAGGCCCAAAGCCATGACAAACCAGAGTTGGGACCAGGTTTCAGAGTCTCAGTCTTACACGCTTCTCTGAGCTTCCTCTAGCACAGTCACACACCCATAATGTAAATGTTATAAAAACAGTGTCTGTCCCCCGACCACTTCATTTGTTTAAAGCTAAAATAAACAAAAGGGGAGTTGTACAAGAAAATCTCATAAAAATTAACTCATCTCCTGTCATACAGTGTCATAACAGGAGCATTAAATGCGGACTCTTGAACGTTAGATCCTTATCAACCAAAGCTCATTTAGTCACTGATTTAATATTGGATAACCATATTGATTTATTATGCCTCACTGAGACCTGGCTTTGTCCTGAAGAGTACGTTAGCCTGAATGAATCCACTCCTCTTAGTCATATAAATAGTCACGTTGCGCGGGACCCTGGCCGAGGAGGGGGAGTCGCTGCTATTTTTGATTCAAGCTTAGCAATTCACACTAAGGCCAAGTTAAACTATAATTCATTTGAAAGCCTTTTTCTTAGTCTTTCTCACCCATCCTGGAAAACTCTACAGCCAATTCTATTTGTCATAGTGTACTGCGCCCCCGGCCCGTACTCTGAATTTCTATCTGAGTTCTCTGAGCTTATATCAAGTTTAGTGCTCAAATCAGACAAAATTATTATCGTAGGGGATTTTAACATTCACATGGATGTTAATAGTGATAGCCTTAGTTCTGCTTTCTCCACACTTTTGGATTCAATAGGCTTCAGTCAGTGTGTACATAAACCCACCCACCGCTACAATCACACCCTCGATTTAGTCCTTGCATACGGCATTGATATTGCAGATTTATTAGTCTTTCCTGAAATTCCTGCTCTGTCAGACCATTATTTGATAACTTTTAATTTTTAACATTAATTTTCACATTAATTACTTGACTACAAGCCTCTCAGTAA